>NC_057796.1:61215281-61565352 GCF_018294505.1 Triticum aestivum
AGCTATAAGACCCTGAAATTGAAAAGCATTTCAAATGAACTCTGAAAAGGTTGAAAGTTGGCATGGTATCATCATTTCATCCACATAGCATGTGCAAGAAAGTTGAGAGGGTTACGGCAAAAACTGGATGCACTTCGTGTACAAAACGGACAATCTCTTTCGAAGTACGATGATTTCATACGGAAACTCGTCTGTTACAAAGGGATTTCATTTTTTAAAACTTATTTGAACTCCTGACTTTTTGTGTGTTCAAAATGCACCATTCAAAGCCACATCATCAATTTTCATCCCTTTCTGACTTTATTTGTTATTTTTCATGCATTTACTGATTATTTTGAGCTATAAGACCCTGAAATTAAAAAGCATTTCAAATGAACTCTGAAAAAAAGTTGGCATGGTTTCATCATTTCACCCACATAGCAGGGTATCATCATTTCAAATGAACTCTGAAAAATGGACAATCTCTTTCGAAGTATCAGATTTCATACGGAAACTCGTCTGTTACAACAGGCATTTCAAATGAACTACGAAAAGGTTGAAAGTTGGCATGGTATCATCATAATAGTTGTGGAGCGAAAGTCTTCACTTTTTCTTTGCTTGTGTCCTTTGCTTATTGCACCGTAACCATGGATAATCTTTATCGTTTATCAGGATGCTTGGGTCAGCCTTGACTTTGAAGGGAGGAATTTCATGGAACGTTTCATAATCTTCAGACATGTGTGTCTTGCCCTCCACTCCCAGGATGTCCCTTTTCCCGGAAAGAACTATGTGGCGCTTTGGCTCAGCGTATGATGTATTCGCTTCCTTATCTTTTATTTTTCTCGGTTTGGTAGACATGTCCTTCACATAGATAACCTATGCCACATCATTGTCTAGGACAAACGGTTCGTCAGTGTACCCAAGATTGTTCAGATCCACTGTTGTCATTCCGTACTGTGGGTCTACCTGTACCCCGCCTCCTGACAGATTGACCCATTTGCACTTAAACAAAGGGACCTTAAAATCATGTCCGTAGTCAAGTTCCCATATGTCCACTATGTAACCATAATATGTGTCCTTTCCCCTCTTGGCTGCTGCATCAAAGCGGACACCGCTGTTTTGGTTGGTGCTCTTTTGATCTTGGGCGATCGTGTAAAATGTATTCCCATTTATCTCGTATCCTTTGTAAGTCAATACAGTCGAAGATGGTCCCCTGGACAACGAGTACAGCTCATCACAAACAGTGTTGTCACCTCTGAGACGTGTTTCCAACCAACTGCTGAAAGTCCTGATGTGTTCACATGTAATCCAGTCGTCGCATTGCTCCGGGTGTTTGGAGCGCAGACTGTTCTTGTGTTCATCGACATACGGGGTCACCAAGGTAGAGTTCTGTAGAACTGTGTAGTGTGCTTGAGACCAAGAATGCCCGTCCCTCCATATTATTGAGTCCCCTCCAAGCGTTCCTTTTCCAGTCAGTCTCCCCTCATACCGCGATTTAGGAAGACCTATCTTCTTAAGGCCAGGAATGAAGTCAACACAAAACCCAATGACATCCTCTATTTGATAGCCCATGGAGATGCTTCCTTCTGGCCTAGTGCGGTTACGGACATATTTCTTTAGGACTCCCATGAACCTCTCAAAGGGGTACATATTGTGTAGAAATACGGGGACCAGAATGACAATCTCGTCAACTAGATGAACTAGGACGTGCGTCATGATATTGAAGAAGGATGGTGGGAACACCAGCTCGAAAATGACAAGACATTGCGCCACATCACTCCTTAGCCTTGGTATGATTTCTGGATCGATCACCTTCTGAGAGATTGCATTGAGGAATGCACATAGCTTCACAATGGCTAATCAGACGTTTTCCGGTAGAATCCCCCTCAATGCAACGGAAGCAGTTGCGTCATAATCACGTGGTAGTCATGAGACTTTAGGTTCTGGAAATTTTCTCTGGCATATTTATTATTCCCTTTATATTCGACGAGAAGCCAGTCGGGACCTTCATACTAAGCACACATTCAAAGAAGATTTCCTTCTCTTCTTTGGTAAGAGCATAGCTGGCAGGACCTTCATACTGCTTTGGAGGCATGCCATCTTTTTTGTGCAAACGTTGCAGGTCCTCCCGTGCCTCAGCTGTATCTTTTGTCTTCCCCTACACGCCCAAGAAGCCTAGTAGGTTCACGCAAAGGTTCTTCGTCACGTGCATCACGTCGATCGAAGAGCGGACCTCTAGGTCTTTCCAGTAGGGTAGGTCCCAAAATATAGATTTCTTCTTCCACATGGGTGCGCGTCCCTCAGCGTCATTTGGAACAGCTAGTCCACCGGGACCCTTTCCAAAGATTACGTGTAAATCATTGACCATAGCAAGTACGTGATCACCGGTACGCATGGCGGGCTTCTTCCAGTGATCTGCCTCGCCTTTGAAATGCTTGCCTTTCTTTCGGCATTGATGGTTGGTCGGAAGAAATCGACGATGGCCCAGGTACACATTCTTCCTGCATTTGTCCAGGTATATACTTTCGGTGTCAGCTAAACAGTGCGTGCATGCGTGGTATCCCTTATTTGTTTGTCCTGAAAGGTTAGTGAGAGCGGGCCAATCGTTGATGGTTACAAACAGCAACGCGTGTAGGTTAAATTCCTCCTGTCTGTGCTCATCCCACACACGTACACCGTTTCCATTCGACAGCTGTAAAAGTTCTTCAACTAATGGCCTTAGGTACACATAAATGTCGTTGCCGGGTTGCTTAGGGCCTTCGATGAGAACTGGCATCATAATGAACTTTTGCTTCATGCACATCCAAGGAGGAAGGTTATACATACATAGAGTCACGTGCCAGGTGCTGTGATTGCTGCTCTGCTCCCCGAAAGGATTAATGCCATCCGTGCTTAAAGCAAACCATACGTTCCTTGGGTCACCTGCAAACTCAGCCCAGTACTTTCTCTTGATTTTTCTCCACTGCGACCCGTCAGTGGGTGCTCTCAACTTCCCGTCTTTCTTACGGTCCTCACTGTGCCATCGCATCAACTTGGCATGCTCTTTATTTCTGAACAGTCGTTTCAACCGTGGTATTATAGGAGCATACCACATCACCTTCGCAAGAACCCTCTTCCTGCGGGGCTCGCCGTCAACATCACCAGGGTCATCTCGTCTGATCTTATACCGCAATGCACCGCATAACGGGCATGCGTTCAAATCCTTGTACGCACTGCGGTAGAGGATGCAGTCATTAGGGCATGCATGTATCTTCTGCACCTCCAATCCTAGAGGGCATACAACCTTCTTTGCTGCGTACGTACTGTCGGGCAATTCGTTATCCTTTGGAAGCTTCTTCTTCAATATTTTTAGTAGCTTCTCAAATCCTTTGTCAGGCACAACATTCTCTGCCTTCCACTGCAGCAATTCCAGTACGGTACCGAGCTTTGTGTTGCCATCTTCGCAATTGGGGTACAACCCTTTTTTGTGATCCTCTAACATGCGATCGAACTTCAGCTTCTTCTTTTGACTTTCGCATTGCGTCCTTGCATCGACAATGACCCGGCGGAGATCATCATCATTGGGCACATCGTCTGGTTCCTCTTGATCTTCAGCAGCTTCCCCCGTTGCAGCATCATCGGGCACATCGTCTGGTTCCTCTTGATCTTCAGCAGCTTCCCCCGTTGCAGCATCACCGCATTTAGGGGGCACATAGTTGTCATCGTCCTCTTCTTCTTCGCCATCTTCCATCATAACCCCTATTTCTCCGTGCCTTGTCCAAACATTATAGTGTGGCATGAAATCCTTGTAAAGCAGGTGGGTGTGAAGGATTTTCCGGTCAGAGTAAGACTTCGTATTCCCACATTTAGGGCATGGACAACACATAAAACCATTCTGCTTGTTTGCCTCAGCCACTTCGAGAAAATCATGCACGCCCTTAATGTACTCGGAGGTGTGTCTGTCACCGTACATCCATTGCCGGTTCATCTACGTGCATTGTATATAATTATGTGTGTCAAAAGTAAGAAAATTAGACAAGTATATATGTAAAGTAAGAATTTTTTCTTTCAGAAAGAAGATAAGAACAAGAGGCTCACCACGGTGGTGCCGGCGACGAGATCGGCGCGGGCGATCCACGGCGGTGAAGATGGGGACGGGGCATGACGGACCTCTAATATAAACCTAGAAAAATCTCAGGAAAAATGGAGCTCGGAGGTCGAGCTTCAAGAGGAGAAAGCTTAACTAGTGTGGCTCGGGCATTTCATCGAACACCTCATGTGCATAGGAGGTGAGCTAGAGCACCCAATGCCCTCCCCCTCGCCGGCCAGCAAAAAACAGAGCACTGTGGAGTGCTCTGCTGTGGCGATGGGGTATATATAAGCAACTCATTTGTCCCGGTTCGTGGCTGGAACCGGGACTAAAGCTCCCCCTTCTGTCCTGGTTCGAGCCACGAACCAGGACCAATGGCTGTGGGCCAGGAGCGAGGCCCATTGGTTCCGGTTCGTGCCTAGAACCGGGACAAATGGGTCCACACGAACCGGGACCAATGCCCACGAGGTCCCGGCCGGCCCTCTGGGCTCACGAACCGGGACTAATGCCCCCCATGGGTCCCAGTTCGTGCAGAACCGGGACTAATGGGCTGGCCAGGCCCGAACGAAAGCCCTGTTTTCTACTAGTGCATGAGGGCCGGCCGGCCTCCCCCTTGCTCCTTTATATACGGGGGCAGGGGGCGCCCTAGAACACACAAGTTGACAGTTGTCTTAGCCGTGTGCGGTGCCCCCTCCACAGATTTCCTCCTCGGTCATATCATTGTAGTGCTTAGGCGAAGCCCTGCGTCGGTAACTTCATCATCACCGTCATCACGCCATCGTGCTGACGAAACTCTCCCTCGGCCTCAGCTGGATCTAGAGTTCATGGGACGTCACCGAGATGAACATGTGCAGATCGCAGAGGTGCCGTACGTTCGGTGCTAGGATCGGTCGGATCGTGAAGACGTACGACTACATCAACCGTGTTGTCATAACGCTTCCGCTTTCGGTCTACGCGGGTACGTGGACACACTCTCCCGCTCGTTGCTATGCATCACCTAGATGGATCTTGTGTGTGCGTAGGATTTTTTTTGAAATTATTGCGTTCCCCAACAGTGGCATCCGAGCCAGGTCTATGCGTAGATGTTATTTGCACTAGTAGAACACAAAGAGTTGTGGGCGATAATAGTCATACTGCTTACCAGCATGTCATACTTTGATTCGGCGGTATTGTTGGATGAAGCGGCTCAGACCGACATTACACGTACGCTTACGCGAGACTGGTTCTACCGACGTGCTTCGCACACAGGTGGCTAGTGGGTGTCAGTTTCTCCAAATTTAGTTGAATCGAGTATGACTACGCCCGGTCCTTGTTGAAGGTTAAAACATCACACTTGACGAAAAATCGTTGTGGTTTTTGATGCATAGGTAAGAATGGTTCTTGCTAAGCCCGTAGCAGCCACGTAAAATTTGCAACAACAAGTAGAGGACGTCTAACTTGTTTTTGCAGGGTATGCTGTGATGTGATATGGTCAAGACGTGATGATATATAAATTGTTGTATGAGATGATCATGTTTTGTAACAGTTATCGGCAACTCGCAGGAGCCTTATGGTTGTCGCTTTATTGTATGAAATGCAATCGCCATGTAATTACTTTACTTTATCACTAAGCGGTAGCGATAGTCGTGATAGCCATAGTTGGCGAGATGACAACGATGCTTCGATGGAGATCAAGGTGTCAAGCCGGTGGCGATGGTGATCATGACGGTGCTTTGGAGATGGAGATCAAAGGCACAAGATGAGGATGGCCATATCATATCACTTATATTGATTGCATGTGATGTTTATCCTTTATGCATCTTATTTTGCTTAGTTCGACGGTAGCATTATAAGATTATCTCTCACTAAATTTCAAGGTATAAGTGAAGGAAATATGCCCTAGAGGCAATAATAAATTTGTTATTTATATTTCCTTATATCATGATAAATGTTTATTATTCATGCTAGAATTGTATTAACCGGAAACTTAGTACATGTGTGAATACATAGACAAACAGAGTGTCACTAGTATGCCTCTACTTGACTAGCTCGTTGAATCAAAGATGGTTAAGTATCCTGGCCATAGACATGAGTTGTCATTTGATTAACGGGATCACATCATTAGAGAATGATGTGATTGACTTGACCCATTCCGTTAGCTTAGCACTTGATCGTTTAGTATATTGCTATTGCTTTCTTCATGAGTTATACATGTTCCTATGACTATGAGATTATGCAACTCCCGAATACCGGAGGAACACTTTGTGTGCTACCAAATGATACGTCCATTTTGCATCATGCTTTTATATCGATATTTATTGCATTATGGGCTGTTATTACACATTATGTCACAATACTTATGCCTATTCTCTCTTATTTTACAAGGTTTACATAAGGAGGGAGAATGCCGGCAGCTGGAATTCTGGGCTTGAAAAGGAGCAAATATTAGAGACCTATTCTGCACAACTTCAAAAGTCCTGAAACTCCACGAAAGTTGTTTTTGGAAATAATAAAAAATACTGAGCAGAAGAAATACCAGAGGGGGCCCACACCCTGGCCACGAGGGTGGGGGGCGCGCCCTACCCCCTGGGCGCGCCCCTGCCTCGTGGGCCCCCTGTTGGCCCTCCGGTGCCCATCTTCTACTATATGAAGTCTTTTGTCCGAAGAAAAATCACAAGAAAGCTTTCGGGACGAGACTCCGCCGCCACGAGGCGGAACCTTGGCGGAACCAATCTAGGGCTCCGGCGGAGCTGTTCTACCAGTTACACTTCCCTCCGGGAGGGGGAAATCATTGCCATCGTCATCACCAACACTCCTCTCATCGGGAGGGGGCCAATCTCCATCAACATCTTCACCAGCACCATCTCCTCTCAAACCCTAGTTCATCTCTTGTATCCAATTCTTGTCTCTAAGTCCGGGATTGGTACCTGTAGGTTGCTAGTAGTGTTGATTACTCCTTGTAGTTGATGCTAGTTGGTTTATTTGGTGGAAGATCATATGTTCAGATCCTTTATGCATATTAAAACTCCTCTGATTATGAACATGAATATGCTTTGTGAGTAGTTACATTTGTTCCTGAGGACATGGGAGAAGTCTTGCTATTAGTAGTCATGTGAATTTGGTATTCGTTCGATATTTTGATGAAATGTGTGTTGTCTCTCCTCTAGTGGTGTTATGTGAACGTCGACTACATGACACTTCACCATTATTTGGGCCTAGAGGAAGGCATTGGGAAGTAATAAGTAGATGATGGGTTGCTAGAGTGACAGAAGCTCAAACCCTAGTTTATGCGTTGCTTCGTAAGTGGCTGATTTGGATCCATATGTTTCATGCTATGGTTAGGTTTACCTTAATACTTCTTTTGTAGTTGCGGATGCTTGCAATAGGGGTTAATCATAAGTGGGATGCTTGTCCAAGCAAGGACAACACCCAAGCACCGGTCCACCCACATATCAAATTATCAAAGTACCGAACGCGAATCATATGAACGTGATGAAAACTAGCTTGACGATAATTCCCATGTGTCCTCGGGAGCGCTTTTCTCTATATAAGAGTTTGTCCATGGTTGTCCTTTTCTATAAAAAGGATTGGGCCACCTTGCTGCACTTTATTTACTTTTGTTACTTGTTGCTCGTTACAATTTATCTTATCATAAAACTATCTGTTACCTATAATTTCAGTGCTTGCAGAGCTGAAAACCGCTTATCATTTCCTTCTGCTCCTCGTTGGGTTCGACACTCTTACTTATCAAAAGGACTACGATAGATCCCCTATACTTGTGGGTCATCAAGACTCTTTTCTGGCGCCATTGCCGGGGAGTGAAGCGCCTTTGGTAGGTGGAATTTGGTAAGGAAAAATTTATATAGTGTACTGAAATTTATTGTCACTTGTTAGTATGGAAAGTGATCCTCTGAGGGGCTTGTTCGGGGTATCTTCACCCCAACCAGTAGAGCAAAGAGTTGCTCCTCAACCTACTGAACCTACTGAAAATGAAAATGTCTACTTTGAAATTCCTTCGGGTATGGTAGAAAAACTGCTAGCTAATCCCTTTGCAGGAGATGGAACATTACATCCTGATGAGCACCTAATCTATGTGGATGAGGTTTGTGGATTATTTAAGCTTGCAGGTATGCCCGATGATGTTATTAAGAAGAAGGTCTTCCCTTTATCTTTGAAGGGAGATGCATTGACATGGTATAGGCTATGTGATGATATGGGATCATGGAACTACAAACGATTGAAATTGGAATTTAATCAGAAGTTTTATCCTATGCATCTTGTTCATCGTGATCGTAATTATATATATAATTTTTGGCCTCGCGAAGGAGAAAGCATTGCTCAAGCTTGGGGGAGGCTTAAATCAATGTTATATTCATGCCCCAATCATGAGCTCTCAAGATAAATAATTATTCAAAATTTTTATGCTCGGCTTTCTGACAATAATCGCACCATGCTCGATACTTCTTGTGCTGGCTCTTTTATGATGAAGACTATTGAATTCAAATGGAATTTATTGGAAAGAATTAAACGCAACTCTGAAGATTGGGATCTCAACGAAGGTAAGGAGTCAGGTATGACACCTAAGTTTGATTGTGTTAAATCTTTTATGGATACAGATGTTTTTCGTAAATTTAGCACTAAATATGGACTTGACTCTGAGATAGTAGCTTCTTTCTGTGAATCTTTTGCTACTCATGTTGATCTCCCTAAAGAGAAGTGGTTTAAATATCATCCTCCCATAGAAGTAAAAGTAGCTGCACCTATTAAAGTTGAAGAAAAAAAACTATCACTTATAATGATCCTATTGTTCCTACTGCTTATGTTGAGAAACCACCTTTCCCTGTTAGGATCAAAGATCATCCTAAAGCTTCAACTGTGGTTCGTAAAAGCAATATTAGAACTTATACACCTCCTGAGCAAGTTAAAGTTGAACCTAATATTGCTATTGTTAAAGATCTCTTGGCTGATAACATTGATGTGCATGCTATTTATTTCTGTGATGAAACTGCTAGAATTGCTAAACCTTGTGCTAAAGATAAACATAGACCTATGGTAGGCATGCCTGTTATTTCTGTTAAAATAGGAGATCATTGTTATCATGGCTTATGTGATATGGGTGCTAGTGCTAGTGCAATACCTATTGACTTATACAAAGAAATTATGCATGATATTGCACCTACTGAGTTAGATATTGATGTCACAATTAAAGTTGCCAATAGAGATAACAATTCACCAATTGGGATTGTTAGAGATGTTGAAGTCTTGTGTGGGAAAACTAAATATCCTGCTGATTTTCTTGTTCTTGGTTCCCAACAAGATAGCTTTTGTCCCATTAAATTTGGTAGACCCTTCTTAAACACTATTAATGCTAAGATAGACTGCGAAAAGGATGTTGTTGCTATTGGTTTAGGTGATATGTCTCATGAGTTTAATTTCTCTAAATTTCGTAGACAACACTGTGAAGAGGAATTGCCTAGTAAAGATGAAATTATTGGTCTTGCTTCTATTGCCGTACCTCCTAGTGATCCTTTAGAACAATATTTGCTAGACCATGAAAATGATATGTTTATGAATGAAAGAAGGGAAATAGATGAAGTGTTCTTTAAGCAGGGTCCTATTCTGAAAAACAACTTGCCTGTTGAAATCCTAGGGGATCCTCCTCCACCCAAGGGTGATCCCGTGTTTGAGCTTAAACCATTACCTGATACTCTTAAATATGCTTATCTTGATGAAAAGATGATATATCCTGTTATTATTAGTGCTAACATTTCAGAGAAGGAGGAAGAAAAATTATTGAAAACTCTGAGGAAGCACCGTGCTGCTATTGGATATACTCTTGATGATCTTAAGGGCATTAGTCCCACTCTATGTGAACATAAAATAAATTTGGAGAAAGACGCCAAACCAGTTATTGACCATCAACGACGGCTGAATCCTAAGATGAAAGAAGTGGTAAGAAAGGAAATACTAAAGCTCCTTGAGGCAGGTATAATCTATCCCGTTGTTGATAGTCAGTGGGTAAGTCCTGTCCATTGCGTCCCTAAGAAGGGAGGTATTACTGTCGTTCCTAATGATAAAGATGAATTGATTCCGCAAAGAATTATTACAGGTTATAGGATGGTAATTGATTTTCGCAAATTAAATAAAGCTACTAAAAAGGATCACTACCCCTTACCTTTTATTGATCAAATGCTAGAAAGATTATCCAAACATACACATTTTTGCTTTCTAGATGGTTATTCTGGTTTCTCTCAAATACCTGTGTCAGCTGATGATCAAGCTAAGACCACTTTTACTTGCCCTTTCGGTACTTTTGCTTATAGACGTATGCTTTTGCATTATGTAATGCACCTGCTACCTTTCAAAGATGCATGATGGCTATATTCTCTAATTTTTGTGAAAAGATTGTTGAGCTTTTCATGGATGATTTCTCCGTATATGGAACTTCTTTTGATGATTGCTTCAGCAACCATGATCGAGTTTTGCAGAGATGTGAAGAAACTAACCTTGTCTTGAATTGAGAGAAGTGCCACTTTATGGTTAATGAAGGTATTGTCTTGGGGCATAAAATTTCTGAAAGAGGTATTGAAGTTGATAAAGCTAAAGTTGATGCTATTGAAAAGATGCCATGTCCCAAGGACATTAAAGGTATAAGAAGTTTCCTTGGTCACGCCGGATTTTATAGGAGGTTCATTAAGGACTTCTCAAAACTTTCTCGGCCTCTGACTAATTTATTACAAAAAGATATACCATTTGTCTTTGATGATGATTGTGTAGAAGCATTTGAAATACTTAAGAAAGCATTGATTTCTGCACCTATTGTTCAGCCACCTGATTGGAATTTACCCTTTGAAATTATGTGTGATGCTAGTGATTATGCTATAGGTGCTATTCTAGGGCAAAGAGTTGATAAGAAATTAAATGTTATTCAATATGCTAGTAAAACTCTAGACAATGCTCAGAGAAATTATGCTACTACTGAAAAAGAATTCTTAGCAGTTGTATTTGCTTGTGATAAGTTCAGACCTTATATTGTTGATTCTAAAGTAACAATTCACACTGATCATGCTGCTATTAAATATCTTATGGAAAAGAAAGATGCTAAACCTAGACTTATTAGATGGGTTCTCTTGCTACAAGAATTTGATTTGCATATTATTGATAGAAAGGGAGATGAGAACCCCGTTGCAGACAACTTGTCTAGGTTAGAAAATGTTCTTGATGACCCACTACCTATTGACGATAGCTTTCCTGATGAACAATTAAATGTCATAAATGCTTCTCGTACTACTCCATGGTATGCTGATTATGCTAATTACAT
This sequence comes from Triticum aestivum, assembly GCF_018294505.1. Classification (NCBI taxonomy): domain Eukaryota; kingdom Viridiplantae; phylum Streptophyta; class Magnoliopsida; order Poales; family Poaceae; genus Triticum; species Triticum aestivum. The sequence continues at coordinate 61,226,630 of NC_057796.1, forward strand.
TGTTGCTAAATTTATACCACCTAGTTTCACATACCAACAAAAGAAAAAGTTTTTCTATGATTTGAGACATTACTTCTGGGATGACCCACATCTCTATAAAGAAGGAGTAGATGGTGTTATTACACGTTGTGTACCTGAGCATGAACAGGAATAGATCCTACGCAAGTGTCACTCCGAGGCTTATGGAGGACACCATGCTGGAGATAGAACTGCACATAAGGTATTGCAATCTGGTTTTTATTGGCCTACTCTCTTTAAGGATGCCCGTAAGTTTGTCTTATCTTGTGATGAATGTCAAAGAATTGGTAATATTAGTAGACGTCAAGAAACGCCTATGAATTATTCACTTGTTATTGAACCATTTGATGTTTGGGGCTTTGATTATATGGGACCGTTTCCTGCCTCAAATGGATATACACATATTTTAGTTGTTGTTGATTACGTTACTAAGTGGGTAGAAGCTATTCCAACTAGTAGTGCTGATCATAACACTTCTATTAAGATGCTTAAAGAAGTTATTTTTCTGAGGTTTGGAGTCCCTAGATATTTAATGACTGATGGTGGTTCACATTTTATTCATGGTGCTTTCCGTAAAATGCTTGCTAAGTATGATGTTAATCATAGAATTGCATCTCCTTATCACCCGCAGTCTAGTGGTCAAGTAGAATTGAGCAATAGAGAGCTCAGATTAATTTTGCAAAAGACTGTTAATAGATCTAGAAAGAATTGGTCCAAGAAACTTGAAGATGCATTATGGGCCTATAGAACTGCATATAAAAACCTTATGGGTATGTCTCCGTATAAAATGGTTTATGGAAAAGCATGTCACTTACCTCTCGAACTAGAACATAAGGCATATTGGGCTATTAAAGAGCTCAACTATGATTTCAAACTTGCCGGTGAAAAGAGGTTATTTGACATTAGCTCACTTGATGAATGGAGAACCCAAGCCTATGAGAATGCCAAGTTGTTTAAAGAAAAAGTTAAAAGATGGCATGACAAAAGAATACAAAAGCGTGTGTTTAATGTAGGTGATTATGTATTGTTATAAAACTCTCATTTAAAAATTTTTACAGGGAAACTTCTCTCTAAATGGGAAGGTCCATACGTTATCGAGGAGGTCTATCATTCCGGTGCCATAAAAATCAACAACTTCGAGGGCACAAATCCAAAGGTGGTGAATGGTCAAAGAATCAAACACTATATCTCAGGTAATCCTATAAATGTTGAAACCAATGTTATTGAAACCGTAACCCCGGAGGAATACATAAGGGACACTTTCCAGAATGTTTCAGACTCCTAAAAAGAATAGGTATGTGGTACGGTAAGTAAACCGACTCCAAAACAGTTCTAATGGTAATTTTTCTCCGTTTTGGAATATTTAGAAAAATATAAAAATAAGAAGCAGTCTGGGAAGGACACGAGGCCTCCACGAGGGTGGAGGGCGCGCCCTACCCCCCTGGGCGCGCCCCCTGCCTCGTGGGCACCTCGTGCGCTCTCCGGACTCCGTTTTCTTGTACGATATGTATTTTGGTCGGTAAAAATTCATTATATAATCTCCCGAACGTTTTGACTCCTGTATCACGCAAATATCCTTTGTTTTCGTTTCGAGCTGTTTTTCTGACAGATCTAGATCATCATGACGTCTCCAAGCGCCCCCAAGGACAAGTTCTTCGAGAAGGTCATCAACCCTTACCTCGCGGAGGTGCTGCGACACCCTCAAACCATTGAGATGCGTGATGGGTTGCTGCACATCCGCGATGTTGAGGGACCGAAGGGGACTGGAAGCGTGGAGACGAGGCCCGAAGCAATGGAGCAACAAGTTTTTAAGTGCCAGGGGATGGTGGAACGTGGACTCAACTCCAACCACATGATGATCGCGGAGTTCACCAACAACCACAAGCTGGATGCCAAGAACATTGGGGAGACCATCTTCAAGCTTCACGAGAAGATCGAGCACCTCCAAGCCCAAGTCTATGACCTGCAAAAACCAAAACTGTGAGTATGAATATAGATTCAAGAGGATGAGTTTGGCTGCAGATTTGAGGATCCCGTAGACTCAATCATCCTTCTATGATGGTGAGCCTATGCCTTGGAAGATGGACGACAAGCCCACATCATCAACAACTCCGCCACCTTCCTCGCCAACAAAGGAGATATAATCATATTGGTATGGGCACTCCCCTTGGCAACTGCCAAGCTTGGGGGAGGTGCCCCGGTATCGTATCACCATCACATCTCTATCTTTACCGTTTTCTTAGTTCGATCCTTTTAGTAGTATTTTGATCTAGTAGAATAAAGTTTTTGGTATGATCTAGTTTTGAGTTTTGCTTTATGATCCCTCTATGTAATCGAGTCTGTGAGCTATATAATAAAGATTAGTGTTGAGTCAAGGGCTTGATTATCTTGCTATGATCTTGAGTGAATAAACAAAAGAGAAAGAATAAAAAGGAACAAAGAGATCATATTGATCTTATGGAGAGTAATGACTTCACATAGAAAGAGTATGATGATTAAAAGTTGTTGAGAGTTGGCAAACATAGTTTTGGTCATCGTTGCAATTAATAGGAAGTAATAAAGAAAGAGAGGTTTCATATACAAATATACTATCTTGGACATCTCTTATGATTGGGAGCACTCATTAAAATATGACATGCTAAAGAGTTGATGTTGGACAAGGAAGACAACGTAATGGGTTATGTTTTCTTATATCTGAGATAAAGTATATTGTCATGGATCATCCAACATGTTGAGCTTGCCTTTCCCCCTCATGCTAGCCAAATTCTTTGCACCAAGTAGAGATACTACTTGTGCTTCCAAAAACCTTAAACCCAGTTTTGCCATGAGAGTCCACCATGTCTACCTATGGATTGAGTAAGATCCTTCAAGTAAGTTGTCATCGATGCAAGCAATAAAAATTGCTCTCTAAATATGTATGATTGATTGGTGTGGAGGAAATAAGCTTTATACGATCTTGTGATGTGGAAGAAATAAAAGCGACGGACTACATAATAAAGGTCCATACCACAAGTGGCAATATAAAGTGACGTTCTTTAGCATTAAGATTTTGTGCATACGACCATAAAAGCGCATGGCAACCTCTGCTTCCCTCTGCGAAGGGCCTATCTTTTACTTTTATCTTCTACCTTATGCAAGAGTCATGGTGATCTTCACCTTTCCTTTTTATATTTTATCCTTTGGCAAGCACAGTGTGTTGGAAAGATCCTGACATATATATCTAATTGGATGTAAGTTAGCATGAACTATTATTGTTGACATTAACCTTGAGGTAAAAGGTTGGGAGGCGAAACTATAAGCCCCTATCTTTCTGTGTGTCCGATTAAAACTCCGTAACCACAAGTATTGCATGAGTGTTAGCAATTGTGAAAGACTAAATGATAGTTGGGTATGTGGACTTGCTAAAAAGCTCTGACATAGACTCTTTCTGAGGTTATGATAAATTGCAATTGCCTCAATGACTGAGATTATAGTTTGTTAGTTCTCAATGAAGTTTCTGATACATACTTTGCATTGTGAATAGATTATTACTTGGGCATAAGAAATCATATGACATTATACATATATGTTGCTGTTATAAGAATGATCATGATGCCCTCATGTCCGTATTTTACTTTATCGACACCTCTACCTCTAAACATGTGGACATATTTATCGTTATCGGCTTCCGCTTGAGGACAAGCGAGGTCTAAGCTTGGGGGAGTTGATACGTCCATTTTGCATCATGCTTTTATATCGATATTTATTGCATTATGGGCTGTTATTACACATTATATCACACTACATATGCATATTCTCTCTTATTTTACAAGGTTTACATAAGGAGGGAGAATGCCGGCAGCTGGAATTCTGGGCTGGAAAAGGAGCAAATATTAGAGACCTATTCTGCACAACTCCAAATGTCCTGAAACTCCACGAAAATTGTTTTTGGAAATAATAAAAATACTGAGCGGAAGAAATACCAGAGGGGGCCCACACCCTGGTCACGAGGGTGGGGGGCCCACCCTACCCCCTGGGCGCGTGCCCCTGCCTCATGGGCCCCCTGTTGGCCCTCCGGTGCCCATCTTCTACTATATGAAGTCTTTCGTCCGAAGAAAAATCACAAGAAAGCTTTCGGGACGAGATTCCGCCGCCACGAGGCGGAACCTTGGCGGAACCAATCTAGGGCTCCGGCGGAGCTGTTCTGCCGGGGACACTTCGCTCCGGGAGGGGGAAATCATCGCCATCGTCATCACCAACGCTCCTCTCATCGGGAGGGGGCCAATCTCCATCAACATCTTCACCAGCACCATCTCCTCTCAAACCCTAGTTCATCTCTTGTATCCAATTCTTGTCTCTAAGTCCAGGATTGGTACCTGTAGGTTGTTAGTAGTGTTGATTACTCCTTGTAGTTGATGCTAGTTGGTTTATTTGGTGGAAGATCATATGTTCAGATCCTTTATGCATATTAAAACTCCTCTGATTATGAACATGAATATGCTTTGTGAGTAGTTACGTTTGTTCCTGAGGACATGGGAGAAGTCTTGCTATTAGTAGTCATGTGAATTTGGTATTCGTTCGATATTTTGATGAGATGTATGTTGTCTCTCCTCTAGTGGTGCTATGTGAACGTCGACTACATGACACTTCACCATTATTTGGGCCTAGAGGAAGGCATTGGGAAGTAATAAGTAGATGATGGGTTGCTAGAGTGACAGAAGCTTAAACCCTAGTTTATGCGTTGCTTCGTAAGGGACTAATTTGGATCCATATGTTTCATGCTATGGTTAGGTTTACCTTAATACTTCTTTTGTAGTTGCGGATGCTTGCAATAGGGGTTAATCATAAGTGGGATGCTTGTCCAAGTAAGGACAGCACCCAAGCACCGGTCCACCCACATATCGAATTATCAAAGTACCGAACGCGAATCATATGAACGCGATGAAAACTAGCTTGACGATAATTCCCATGTGTCCTCGGGAGCGCTTTTCTCTATATAAGAGTTTGTCCAGGCTTGTCCTTTGCTACAAAAAGGATTGGGCCACCTTGCTGCACTTTATTTACTTTTGTTACTTGTTGCTCGTTACAAATTATCTTATCACAAAACTATCTGTTACCTATAATTTCAGTGCTTGCAGAGAATACCTTGCTAAAAACCGCTTATCATTTCCTTCTGCCCCTCATTGGGTTCGACACTCTTACTTATCGAAAGGACTACGATAGATCCCTTATACTTGTGGGTCATCATCAAACGTCACAACGTAACTGGGTGATTATAAAGGTGATCTACAAGTGTCTCCGATGGTACTTGTTGAGTTGGCATAGATCAAGATTAGGATTTGTCACTCCGATTGTCGGAGAGGTATCTCTGGGCCCTCTCGATAATGCACATCACTATAAGCCTTGCAAGCAATGTGACTAATGAGTTAGTTGCGGGATGATGCATTACGGAACGAGTAAAGAGACTTGCTGGTAACGAGATTGCACTAGGTATTGAGATACCGACGATCGAATCTCGGGCAAGTAACGTATCGATGACAAAGGGAACAACGTATATCATTATGCAGTTTTGACCAATAAAGATCTTCGTAGAATATGTGGGAGCCAATATGAACATCCAGGTTCCGCTATTTGTTATTGACCGGAGACGTGTCTCGGTCATGTCTACATGGTTCTCGAACCCGTAGGGTCCGCACGCTTAACGTTCGGTGACGATCGGTATTATGAGTTTATGTGTTTTGATGTACCGAAGATAGTTCAGAGTCCCGGATGTGATCACGGACATGACGAGGAGTCTCGAAATGGTCGATACATAAAGATTGATATATTGGATGACTATATTCGGACACCGGATGAGTTCCGGGGGTCACGGGATAATTATCAGAGTGCCGGGGGGTTATCGGAACCCCCGGGGGGACTATTGGGCCTACATGGGCCATAGGGAAGAGGGGAGGCAGCCCACAAGGGGAAGCCGCGCCCCCTCCCTATAGGGAGTCCGAATTGGACTAGGGAGGGGGGGCGCCCCCCTTTCCTTCTCCTCTCCATATCCTTCCTTCCCGCTTCCTCCTCCTTGTTGGACTAGGAAAGGGGGAGTCCTACTCCTACTAGGAGGAGGACTCCTCCCCCTACTTGGCGCGCCCCGAGGCCGGACGGCCTCCCCCTTGCTCCTTTATATACGGGGGTAGGAGGGCACCCTAGAACAGACAAGTTGATCATTGATCTCTTAGCCGTGTGCGGTGCCCCCTGTCGGTGTCAAAACCGGCGGATCTCGGGTAGGGGGTCCCGAACTGTGCGTCTGAGGTTGATGGTAACAAGAGACGGGGGACATAATGTTTACCCAGGTTCGGGCCCTCTCTATGGAGGTAATACCCTACTTCCTGGTTGATTGATCTTGATGGATATGAGTATTACAAGAGTTGATCTACCTCGAGATCGTAATGGCTAAAACCCTAAAAGTCTAGCCTGTATGACTATGATTGTGATTATGGTTGCCTCTACGGACTAAGCCGTCCGGTTTATATAGACACCGGAGGGGACTAGGGTTGTACAAAGTCGGTTACAGAGAAAGGAATCTTCATGTCAGGGCACCAAGCTTGCCTTCCACGCCAAGGAGAGTCCCATCCGGACACGGGAGAGAGTCTTCTATCTTGTATCTTCACAACCCATCAGTCCGCCCTACGTACCATAGTCCGGATGCCCGAGGACCCCTTAATCCAGGACTCCCTCAGTAGCCCCTGAACCAGGCTTCAATGACGATGTGTCCGGCGCGCAAATTGTCTTCGGCATTGCAAGGCGCGTTCCGTCTCCGAATACTCCAACACAGTCTTCGGACACAACGACCGTGTCCGGCTCTGCAAAACATGTACCTCACACAACTGCAAAGAGTATAATATTTCACGAGTCCAATCCGCTGACAAATTTTTGTAGCGTGACACCACATCATCACCCAGTCATTATTTCGAACCGTTTTTTGGCCTGCCGCTTCATATTTCGAGATGCGGTCTTACTGGCACGTCTCGTCAAAGCAGAGATCGTGTCCCCTTATTGCGGGATTCTCATCAATACGGGCATGGGTAATCCAACCGTGCCGTCTGTACAGCCCTTGGGAACATGCGAGTTTTAAGGCGAGTGGGGAGGCGCTTGATATTCACTGCCTTTATAAGGAGATAAGGATTCTCTTCTTTCACCCATGCCTTCTCTCTCTTTGCCCTCCCATTCTCGAGCTCCAGTGCCCAAGTCCTCGTCTTTTCCTCCCCAAGAAAACACTCGATCATGTCCGGATCTGGAGCGCAAGGCAAGTGGATGGCTTCCTCCGTCAAGGAGAAGGACATCACCCAACTTCGGGAGGCCGGGTATCTGGCCAAGGAAATCGCCCAACGGCTTCCGGCAGAGGGGCAAATCATCCCCACCCTAGAGCCCAATGAGAGGGTGGTGTTCATCCCCCACTTCGTCCGCGGGTTAGGGTTTCCTCTCGACCCTTTCGCCCGCTGACTCATGTTCTACTATGGGCTATATTTCCATGATCTAGCCCCAAATTCTTTCCTCAACATCTCGGCATTTATTGTCGTGTGCGAGGCCTTCCTCCGCATTCCACCCCACCTCGGACTGTGGCTTAAGATCTTCAACGTGAAGCTGAAGGTGGTGGATGGCCAACACGCAGAGTGTGGAGGTGCCATGGTGAGCAAGATGCCCAACGTCACATGGCCCAAAGGTACCTTTGTGGAGACCATCAAGGGGTGGCAGCAACTGTGGTTCTATGTCACAGATCCCCGCGACGCCACCTGGGCCGCGGCTCCCGAATTCAAATCCGGGGCCCCAATGCGGCTCACCTCCTGGCTAGAGAAGGACCTGAATTGGTCTTCGTTGGACGAGCTGACAGCGCTGCAAACACGCATCCAGAGCATGGTGGACAAGAACTTCAAGCTCGTCAATGTGATCCAGGTGATGCTGGTTTGTCGGATCCTTCCATGCTAGAGCCGGACTTGCCATTTATGGGATTTCAATCCGGCCGAGCACCTGACCTTGCAACGGTTCTACGGAACCACGCACAAAGATATCTAGAAGGTGCTCTTTAAGGGCAACGAGACGCCGTCAGAGACAACCGTGGACCGTGGGCACGCCCTGGCCCATCCCGCCAGTGCGGTAAGTCTTTCATGTTTCAAGGCGTATCCTTTACTTGCTTATTCTGGGAAGATATCTAAACCCCACTATTTATTTTCCCAGGGCTAGACAAAGAAGGCAGAGCAGATTTGGTGTCCGGCTCCGCTGCCCGAGGAACCAGCAATTCCACTTCTGACGAAGATGCTGGTTCCGGCACCCTACCAGGCGCCGGAGAAGAAGGCCAAGGAGACTAGAAGGGGTCTCCGCCGCCCTGGTGCTTCGGACAGGATGTCCAAAGACACCGAGACTCACTGCTCCGCCGCCGGAGACGAAGAGGAGGAGGAGAGCGACTCTCCCCCTGAGGGGGGAAGGAAGAAGAGGGCGGCCTCCACAAATCTGGAGGCAGAGGCGTCCAAGAGGGGGAAGGGTTCCCTCGCGGATAACTCCGCGTGGGACGTCGACAGCAGCCCCGGGAGGCGCCCCCGAGACAAGCCCCTGGCCGAATCGTGAGTACTCAAAGACCCAGGCGCATTCATTATCCAGCCTCCCTACTTCATAGTTTTTAACATGTTAAATCATGCACTTGTAGTCCGGCTCGTTCCGTTCTTGAGCGATCCTCATCTTCGGGGAATTCGCTGGACCCGCAGGTGATGGACAGCGGGTCCCTTCCGGCGGCCTCCTCTCCCAGGGCCATGGATGACACCGAGGTGTTGTCTCGAAGGATCCCAGGCCAGGGAGAGACTCAGGAGGCCGCCAGGCTGGCCCCTGAGGGTAAAACCTCGGCCGCCGGACACATGGGGGAGCAAATCCCCATGGAGACTGGCGATGGTGGCCATACGCAGTTCGGCCCCCAGCCGAATACGGCCCCGGAGACCTATACGGCTCCGGAATCCAGCAAGCAGCCTCCTTCGAAAGAAGGAGGTGTGCCTATTCCGCCGGTGACGTTTGTCCAACCAGAGGCACCAGATGCCCTCCTGGAAGCGTTGCGAAGTGCTTCCATTGTGGAGGAACACCGTATCCTTATGGGTACGGTGGTTGAGAGGGTTCAGTCCGTTAAGAGCGGACTAACCGAAGCCTGCACCAGCCTGCTAACAGGCTTTGAGGTAAGCAATGCAATTATGTGAAAATAATGTCACAGTATAGACAGTAGCCCCCGAGACACTGTCCCGTGTTCGGAAAGAAAAGCCGAACAAAGGATCAAGTAATTTTCGCAGGAAACTAACTAAATATGTCTTATGTGAATAAGCAGGCGTCGTTGCTGGCCGCAACCTCTTATGCTGCTGAGGTCTCCGGACTAAAGCAGAGTCTGGAGCGGGCCGAGGAAGAGCTCGGCCGCGTAAAAAAGCAGCTGGAGGACAAGCAAGGTATGTGATGACGTTGTGTGTATCCGGAAAAGGATGAATGACTCGATGTCGTGGAAACGACACCAATGGGATGACTGGAATCCCTTCTACAGTTGGAGGGCGCGGGGTTACGAGAAGAGCAAGTTTAGGAGCTAGCACAAAGATCGTTTACCCAGGTTCGGGCCGCGAGGATGCGTAATACCCTAGTCCTGCTTTGGTGTGTATTTCAGAGTGTTCTTGAGCTCTCAAACTAGCTAAGGTGGCTACACCGTTCCAAAGAGACGAATCCTTCTCCAGTATGCCTCGGGCCTCCTTTTATAGTCGAAAAGGGGCTGCCAAAGTGGCACACAGGAGGTGGAAAGGCGTACAGTGCGCGAGCTTATCGCCCGGCATTACGGGACAAAGCGCATTCAATGCACTACTTAGGTGTCCATTAGCTTTATCGGGGACGGGAACGAGGCCCGTCCCGTCCGTCGCCGCTCTGCCTTGCTTCGGCACGCGCCCGGGCCAGCGATGCGTGCGGTGCCATGTAGGTAGGCAGGCAGCTGAGGTGGCGCGGTGGCAGGGCCTTCACGAAGATCTGCATGCCACCACGCAGGTGCTTGCTGGGTCGGTGTAGAGGCCGCCCATCGCCATGCAGGTGCCTGCCCAGCTGGGTGAGCTAGCAGCTGCATGGGAACATCGGTGGTATCTTGGCAGGCGTGGGCCTGGCTGCGGCCCCACTGGTGTCCTCGACAAGGGTCTTGGCGGGTCCCCGGCAAGGGTCTTGCCGTGGCGTCGTGGTCGTCCCCGGCAAGGATTTTCCCGGGGGTCTTGTGGATTTCCTCGGCTAGGGTCCTGTCGATGTCAAAACCGGCGGATGTCGGGTAGGGGGTCCCGAACCGTGCGTCTAAGGCGGATGGTAACAGGAGGCGGGGGACACAATGTTTACCCAGGTTCGGGCCCTCTCGATGGAGGTAATACCCTACTTCCTGCTTGATTGATCTTGATGATATGAATATTACAAGAGTTGATCTACCACGAGATCGTAGAGGCTAAACCCTAGAAGCTAGCCTATGGTATGATTGTTGTTGTCCTACGGACTAAACCCTCCGGTTTATATAGACACCGGAGGGGGCTAGGGTTACATAGAGTCGGTTACAAGGGAGGAGATCTACATATCCGTATTGCCAAGCTTGCCTTCCACGCCAAGGAGAGTCCCATCCGGACACGGGACGAAGTCTTCAGTCTTGTATCTTCATAGTCCAACAGTCCGGCCAAAGGATATAGTCCGGCTGTCCGAGGACCCCCTAATCTAGGACTCCCTCAGTAGCCCCTGAACCAGGCTTCAATGACGATGAGTCCGGCGCGCAGATTGTCTTCGGCATTGCAAGGCGGGTTCCTCCTCCGAATACTCCATAGAAGATTTTGAACACAAGGACAGTGTGCGGCTCTGCAAAACAAATTCCACATACCACCGTAGAGAGAATAATATTTCCACAAATCTAATCTGCTGACGCATTTTGCAGCATGACATCACACCATGGCCCGGTCATTATTCGAACCGTTTTTCGCAACCAGCCACTGCACATATCGCGAGGCGGTTTCCTTGGCACGTCTTGTCGAAGCAGAGATCGTGTCCCCTTGTCACGGGATTCTCATCAATACGGGTGTGGCTAACCCAACTGCGCCATCAATTACGGCGCTTGGGGAATAAGTGGTTTTACCAGGCAAGTGGGGAGGCGCAGAATCCCTGCTGCCTTTATAAGGGGATGAGGACTCCCTTTCGCACCCGCGCTTTCTACTTCCCGATCCATTCCCCTCCGCCCAAGCTCCAGTGCCCAAAATGCCTTCCGAAAATGTCCAGATCCGGAGCAGGAGGCAAGTGGATGGCCTCTACCGTCCGGGAGAAGGATATCAAAAAGCTTCGGGAGGCCGGGTATCTGGCCAAGAAAATCAGCCACCGTCTCCCGACGGCGGGACAGATCGTCCCTACTCCGGAACCCCACGAGAGGGTTGTATTCCTCCCTCACTTTGTCCGCGGGCTAGGGTTTCCCCTCCACCCATTCGTTCGCGGGATCATGTATTATTATGGGATTGATCTTCACGATCTGTCCCCTAATTCCTTCCTCAACATCTCGACATTCATTGTCGTGTGCGAGGCTTTTCTCCGCATCTCGCCACACTTTGGCTTATGGCTGAAGATTTTTAATGTGAAGCCCAAGGTAGTGGGCGGTGAGCACGCCGAGTGCGGGGGCACTATGGTGAGCAACAGGCACCTTTAACGATTCCGTCAAGGAGTGGCAATAGCAGTGGTTTTACATCACCGAGCCGCGCGGCATGGAATGGACCGCTACTCCCGAGTTTCGATCTGGTGCCCCTCTACGGCTTACATCCTGGGTCAAGAAGGGCCTGAGCTGGTCTTCGTCTGACAAATTATCAGCGCTCCAGACGCGCGTTAAAGATATGGGAGACAAGAACATTGAACCTGTCAATGTAGTCCAGGTGATGTTAGTTCGCCGGATCTTGCATTGTCAACACCGGACTTGCAATCTATGGGAATTCGATCCGACCAAGCACCAGACCCTACGAGAGCTTTTCGTCTCCTCGCACAAGGACATCTGGAAGGTGCTCTTCAAGTCCAGCAAATCATGGCCGGACTCCGGCGAAGACCGCGGGTACCAAGTGTCCCGCCCTGCAAGTTCGGTAAGTCATCATACTTTTTATCCTCATAACCCAAGGGAAGCGCTTAATGTGTTTTATACAACTCTCCTAGGGCTGGACGAAGAAGGCGGAGCGGATACATTGTCCGGCCCCGCTGCCCAAAGAACCGGCCGTCCCACTTCTGACGAAGATGCTAGTCCCGGCGCCTTACAAGGTGCCGAAGAAGACGGCCGAGAAGGAGGCAAAAAAGACCCGGGGCGGCCTTCGTCGCCGCGACCCTTCGGACACAATATCCGAAGGCTCTGATGCCCGTTCCGCCTTCGAAGAGGACGAGGAGGAGGAGGAAGATGAATCCCTAGCGGGGGGAAGAAATAAGAGGACGGCCTCCGCACACTGGGAGGCCGAGTCGCCTAAAAGGGGAAAAACTCCTCTTCCGGAGGAGTCCACTGCCGCCGCCGACAGTGGCCCGGCGAGGGATCCAAGGGCCCAGCCCCTGGTGAATTCGTGAGTATATTGAATCTGAGTATGTTTATGCGTCCAGACTCATCATGGCATAATATTTAACCTGAGCCATATTTTTGCAGTCCGGCGAGGTCCCGTACCAAACAGTCCTCATCAGAGGATTCGCTGAGCTCGGATGCTATGGAGAGCGGGACGCCCCCGAAGGCCCAATCCTCCAAACAGGTGAATAATACTAAGGCTTCATCCCAGAGGGACCTCGGCCAAGGAGGAGAGGAAAAGACCGTGAAGGCAGCGCCTGGAGGTCAAACTTCAGGGGCCGGACACATGGGGGAGAAAATTCCCATGGGAGCTGACGGCTGGGGCCATATTGAATTCGGCACTGAGCCGGATGCAATTCCGGAGACCAATACGGCTCCAGAATCAAGCAGGCAGCCTTTCTCAGCTTGAGGGGGCATGCCTGTTCCACCGGCAACCTCTGTCCAACCAGAGGTGTCGGATGCTTTGTTGGTGGCGCTGAAGAGCGCCTCCATCGTCGATGAACACCGTGCTCTGATGGGTGCGGTGATTGAGAAGATTCAGTCTGCTGAGAGTGGACTTAATGAAGCCTGTGTCAACCTTTTAAAAGGTTTTGAGGTATGTTTTATGAGGTTTCGAAGAGTGTCATGGTATGGATAGTAGCCCCTGATACACTGTTCGGTGAAAGAAAGAACCGGACAGAGGATCAAATTTATGTTCGCAGGAAGACTCACTGGATGACATCTATTTCTCTTCTGTTATAAGCAGGCGTCTGTAGCGGCTGCTGCCTCTCATACTGCGGAGGTCTCAGGACTGAATTAAAGTCTAGAGCGGGCCAAAGAAGAACTTGGCCAGTTGAAAATGCAGTTGGGAGATAAACAAGGTATGCGCAAATCTCGTTCGCATTTATTGCGAATGAATTTTCAGTATGATGAAATATGTTTCATGATTTGCGCTAGGGATGATGACCGAAGTTGAGGCTCTTAAGAAGGCTATGGCCGAGGCCGAGAAAAAAGGCAACCACTGAGCAGGCTCTTCGTGAGATGCACGAGGCCAGGGTTATTACAGCTGAGCAGGAGCTGCAAGAGACCGTAAGGAAATGCGAGACCTTGGAGCAGAGTTTAACGGAGAAAGAATCAGAACTCACCAAGGTGCGTCAGGCCACGAGCGATGCCCGGGGGGAAACCCAAAGCGCCCTGCAGGGGATCCAAGAGGCGAGAAAAATCGCGGCGGGTAAGGCTTTTTCCATGTAAAGCAAGTATTTGAGGGGAAAACTATGTTTCTGATTTTGAATTTGGATTTCTCAGGGGTATTTGCCGAGCTGCCTCGCAGCATATCAGATGCCGCCCAATTCTACCGAGCCGAAGAAAGGAACACCGCAGGTAAGCTCTTCTGGTCGCAGTATTTGGCGCCGAATTATCCGGTGCCTTTTGCCGATCAACTGAAACAACTGATCGAACTGCATAAGGCGGCGGAACTAGCCATGAAAGATCTGGTTATCCGGCTATGGCCTGCCGAGCCGATTCCAAGCAGCTACTTCGGGCTCGTGAAGCGGCTTGTAAGCGCTTGCCCTCGACTTGATGTCATCAGGCGGCCGGTCTATATAGAAGGTGCGCGAATACAAATGTTTGAACAAAGGTGCACTGGGGGAAGATGGATGCCGAAAAGCTGATGACCGAAGGACCGCCTGAGGGGAAGGAGCACCGCGAGCCCGAATTATATTATGAGAGTGTCCTGAAAGGATCCTACCTTGCAGCGGAGCTATGCACCAAGGACATTATATTTCCATGAATGTCAATCATGTTGTCCTTTGTAATGTTTGAACAAGGTCGTTTATTTGTCGCCTGTTATATAAAAGTTTACCCTCCTATGTGGCCGTTTTATATGTTAAACCTGAGAGTTGGCCAGTCGTCGGCTTCTGCCCCCACGTAAGAAGTACGGGGGTGTTCGGGATAAACCTGAGCACTCTTTCTCCCAGTTTTGGGTCCTTCGAAGGAGGTGCTCAGCACAACGAACCAGGCAATCAGACTATAGGGCTTTATCACTCGCACTTAGCCATAGGAGCTTTAGTATGGTAGGTGCAGCCCCTGGTGTTCGGAAGACCGTACTAGGGGCTCTATAAGCACCTGATCAGAGAAAAAACCGATCCATCGCACGCTGCTTTGGTTATGGCATTATGCGGGAGAAATCCTTAAAGATTTTGTGACCTCTCGAACAGCTGACCAGCTCTCGCCGTATCATGACAGTCAGTTTTCGGCTTTCTCTACTGAGGTGCTCGTCCGGAAGAACCGGGACACAATCGCAGTAGTTCTCCCAGTGCTACCTTAGCCGATATAGCGGAACGTAAGGTACCAAAACATGGGAGCCGGGCAAACCCAACTATTGACCCAAGACATGATTCAGAGCTGATGCATATAATGCTATAGGTTGGGGGTGCCGAACTTCCATGAAGGTGTTCGGACTTTATTGCCGTGTTATGGGTAAAACGAAGCTCCTAGCATATTTTAAGGCATATCGCTGTGTACGGATGCCACTTGACAAAATGATTTCAATAAGAAATAACAGCAGGTAAACGTCATATAAATCCACATGTTGTATTTGAATAGTACATCTATGCGTATGGGTACAAGTAATGTGATAAAAAAGGAATATGATTGCGGAACCTGCTGAGACCAGGGGGAAGAGGCTGAATGCGGATCAATAATATAGCCGGATGGTCTCTGCGGGGAATGTCTAAGGATTCCCTTACGCGTTCAAGCTGCCTCCGTGTAGCCCGTCCTGGTCGGCACAAAGGTGAACCTGCGAAGGAAATGTAAGAAATATTTACGTGCCGGGGGGCAGTTGAGCCGCTGAGTTCGGCCTGTCCTGGCCTTTGCCGGAGTGTTTAGTTGAGCTCTGGACGAGCCGGGCTATCCTTCCGTGAAGTAGTTCGGAGTCCCTTGACGGTGTGCGGGAGCCTAGACATCGATTCGAGGTTCGGTTGCGAGGTGTTGCTCGTTGTTTCTGCTGCTAAGGCAGTGGTGTATTTGTTGGTGCTGAGGGAAGGTTCGGCCTTGCCATTAACCGTGATGACGCCGCGTGGACCGGGCATCTTGAGCTTACGGTAGGCATAATGTGGCACCGCGTTGAATCGAGCGAACGCGGTTCGTCCGAGCAGTGCTTGATAATCGCTGCGGAAAGGGATGATTTCGAAGATTAACTCTTCGATACGGTAATTTTCCGGTGATCTGAAGACTACCTCAAGGGCAATGGAGCCTGTACAACTAACCTCCACACCTGGTATAATGCCTCTAAAAGTGGCTTTAGTGGGTTTGATCGCCGAATGATCGATGCCCATCTTGCGCACTGTGTCCTGGTAAAGCAGATTTAGACTGCTACCTCCGTCCATAAGGACTCGAATGAGGTGGAACCCGTCTATTATTGGGTCGAGGACTAGTGCGGCTGGATTGCCCTGATTGGCGTTAACCGGACGATCCATGCGGTTGAAGGTGACCGACCCTAGTTTATATTGTGGGACGACTAGTTCTGTTGATTCACCATCCCTAAGGGTGCATATACGATCCGAGTTGGTAATTTGGGTGGTATTTACCACATTCACCGATTGAATATGTGGGGGAAATTTCTTTTGCCCTCCTGTGTTCGGTGATCTGGGCTCTTCGTCGCTATCGTCGCTTTGAGACCCCCCTTCGTCTTTGGCGCCTGCCCTGCCGGCTTGTTTGAAGACCTAGCATTCTCTATTGGTATGGGTGGCCGGCGTTTCTGGGGTGCCATGAATTTGGCATTGGCGATCGAGTATGCGGTCCAGACTGGATGGACCCGGATTTTTATTTTTGGGTGGCCCTTTCCGCTGACCGGACTTTGTGCCCCTGAACCCGGCATTGACTGCCGTATTTTTGGTGTTTTCACCATATTTGCGGCGCTTGTGTTTGTTGCGTTGTGGTTTGCCGTTGCTATCCCTGGCTTCTGATATGCCAGGTTTGCTTGCTGTATTGGTACTACGAGCCAACCAGCTATCTTCGCCCACGCAAAAGCGGGTCATAAGTGTCGTGAGGGCTATCATGGATTTTGGCTTCTCTTTGCCGAGGTGCCGGGCGAGCCATTCGTCATGGATATTATGCTTAAATGCCGCTAAGGCCTCTGCATCCGGACAGTCGTCTATTTGGTTCTTCTTGGTTAGGAACCGGGTCCAGAATTTCCTGGCCGATTCCCCTGGCTGCTGAGTTATATGACTTAAATCGTCAGCGTCCGGCGGTCGCACATAAGTGCCCTGGAAATTGTCCAGGAATGCCTCTGCCAGGCTCTCCCAACTTCCGATGGAGTTTGCCGGCAAGCTATTGAGCCAATGCCGAGCCGGCCCTTTGAGTTTTAGCGGGAGATACTTGATGGCATCTAGGTCATCCCCGCGGGCCATGTGAATGTGGAGGAAGAAGTCTTCTATCCATATCGCGGGGTCTGTAGTACCATCATATGATTCAATGTTTACGGGTTTAAACCCTTCTAGGAATTCGTGATCCATTACTTCATCAGTGAAGCATAGGGGGTGTGCGGCGCCTCTGTGCCGGGCTATATCACGACACAGTTCATACGAGTCTTGTCTGCCGTGTTCGGCTCGGCCGGATTTGCTTTTAGTGTATTCGGCGTGACGATCATCGTCACGTGTTGGTGCGCGCCCCCGTGATCCGTAGATCGATTTTGCATGTTTTGCCTTGTTTTCCAATATGTCTCGCAAGTCCTGCGTGTTGCCCCGGGCCTTGGTATTTTTGTTTGAGTGATGGCGGGGTGCGGGCTGGACTTTGGGCTGATATGCCTCTCTGTCTCGGCCCCGAGGTGGCCGATCTGCCGCATCATACACTGGTGGTGTATGTTTTAATGCTTCCTCCTCGAGTCGAGGTAGCAACCTGCGCTTTGGGTAACTCTTGGTTGGGCGCTCGAGTTCGTATTCCTCGGCTGCCAGGACTTCAGTCCATCTATCCGCTAGCAGATCTTGATCAGCTCGAAGCTGTTGTTGCTTTTTCTTCAGGCTGTTTGCTATGACTATTAGCCGGCGCTTGAAGCGTTCCTGCTCGACGGGATCCTCAGGCACGACAAATTCTTCGTCGTTGAGGCTCACTTCGTCTTCGGAGAGAAGCATGTAATTGTCATCCTCTGATTCTCCGTTTGCTGCCTGTTCCGGAGGGCTAGCTTGTTCATCCTCCCGCTCGAGGTCTGGCTGGAGGGGATTATCGTCTTCGGCACTATCCGGAGCGTTATTGTCTCTTGTGCCGGTATCGCTGCTTTTGCTATGGCGAGACTTAGAGCGGCGCCGCTGACGTCGGTGCTTGGGTTGCTTCTTGGAGGGATTATCCTCCGTTGTCTTGTCGCCATCCCCTTCTTTGGGGGTGTCCACCATGTATATGTCATACGATGAGGTGGCCGTCCAGCGCCCTATGGGCGGTGGTTCTTGTTCGTCTCCTGCATCGTCGTCTATACCGTCGATGTCTTCGGAGCCGAAGTCGCGCATGTTGGTTAAATCGTCGACAGTGGCTACTAAGTGGGTGGTGGGTGGGGCGCGGATTTCTTCGTCGTCCGCATCCCATTCTAGCCGGACATAGTTCGGCCAAGGGTCTCCCGACAGAGAGAGAGACTTCAACGAGTTTAGTACGTTGCCAAAAGGCGAGCGCTGAAAGATATCCGCGGAGGTAAACTCCATGATCGGTGCCCAATCGGATTTGATGGGCACAGACACAAGCGGCTCGGAGTCTGTGGCCGGGGACGAATCCAACGGTTAGGCAACACGGGTCTCGTCGAAGGTAAGGTCAGTATTCGGCGCTATCGCCACTGAGTGTGCGGCCTCCGTGGCGGGGTCCATCCACCCGTCCACAGATGGCGCAATTTGTTCCGAATTTAGGGCCGGAGTAGTTGCAGGCGTGATCTCCCGAACACAGTCCGACGGCAGAGCTAAATCATGCTCGTCGTGATTGTGCGGCGCACCTGACATGGGCTCGAATCCGTCGAAGATCAAGTCTCCGCGGATGTCGGCAGTATAGTTCAAGTTTCCAAACCTGACCTGATGGCCAGGGGCGTAGCTATCGATCTGCTCCAGATGGCCAAGCGAGTTAGCCCGCAGTACGAAGCCGCCGAATACGAAGATCTGTCCGGGGAGGAAAACCTCACCCTGGATCGCATCGTTGCCATCGAGTTTTCCGATGATCGAAGGAGCCATCAAGCCTTACGGTGACGGCACAGTGGAACTCTCAATGAAAGCACCAATGTCGGTGTCAAAACCGGCGGATCTCGGGTAGGGGGTCCCGAACTGTGCGTCTAAGGCGGATGGTAACAGGAGGCGGGGGACACAATGTTTACCCTGGTTCGGGCCCTCTCGATGGAGGTAATACCCTACTTCCTGCTTGATTGATCTTGATGATATGAATATTACAAGAGTTGATCTACCACGAGATCGTAGAGGCTAAACCCTAGAAGCTAGCCTATGGTATGATTGTTGTTGTCCTACGGACTAAACCCTCTGGTTTATATAGACACCGGAGGGGGCTAGGGTTACATAGAGTCGGTTACAAGGGAGGATATCTACATATCCGTATTGCCAAGCTTTCCTTCCACGCCAAGGAGAGTCCCATCCGGACACGGGGCGAAGTCTTCAGTCTTGTATCTTCATAGTCCAACAGTCCGGCCAAAGGATATAGTCCGGCTGTCCGAGGACCCCCTAATCCAGGACTCCCTCAGGTCCCGCCGAGGGTCGTCGTCTTCTGGTCCTCATCTGATCTCGTGTATTTATGATCTTGACGAAGATCTGCATGCCACCACGGAGGTGCCTCCCGAGCCCTGGTTCCAATGTGGATAGTTGGTGCTGTTGGGACCCGTGGGTTCAAGGGTGGCTCGCTCTGCTGGCGTTCGGCAAGTTGCCCCGGCAAGGCTCTTGCCGGGGCCGCGGTGAAAGTGCGTTATATCGACTAGAGGGGGGTGAATAGGCGATTTTTATGAATTCTTCACTGAGGAATTTGCCAGTGAGGAAATTCCTTAGCGAAGAACTACTTGCAGGAGAATAAGTACTCAAGAGTAAGCATAGCAGAACATAGGCATGGTCATCATGATGAAATGAAGACAAACACAGAGTACAGAAAGCGTAAACACAGGATAGCACAGGATGAAGACAAACAGACTGAAGAAATTGAACTGAGGAAATTGAGAAAGTCTTCAGTCAAAGTCTTCAAACATAGATATGAACAAGCACACAGCACAGTAATGAGGAAACGAAAGGGTTGAGGAAATAGAACCAGTAAGCTTGGTGAAGACAACGATTTGGTAGACCAGTTCCAACTGTTGTCTCAGTTGTACATCTGGTTGGAGCGGCTAGGTATTTAAACCTGAGGACACACAGTCCCGGACACACAGTCCTCACCGTATTCTCCTTGAGCTAAGGTCACACAGACCTCGCCCAATCACTCGTGGTAAGTCTTCAGGTAACTTCCGAACCTTCACAAACTCGGTCACTCGCGATCCACAATTTCCTCTTGGATGCTCTAGACCATGACGCCTAACCGTCTGGAAGAAGCACAGTCTTCAAAGGTAACAAGCATCGGATCCACGTAGGATCAATCTCTTCAGTGATGCTCAATCACTTTGGGTTTGTAGGTGTTTGGGTTTGGGTTTTCCTCACTTGATGATTTTCGCTCAAAGTCCTCGGAGGATGGGATGCTCTCAAATGACAAGTGTCAGTTTCTCTCGGAGCAGCCAACCAGCTAGTGGTTGTAGGGGGCGGCTATTTATAGCCTAGGGAGCAGCCCGACATGATAAGACATAAATGCCCTTCAATGATATGACCGTTAGGTGGGTAGATATTTTGGGACAGCTGGCGCATAGCACAGCAACGGTCGGAAATTTGAGTATCAAATTCCCCAGGGCTATCATGTTCCTCACTGTGTAGGCAATCCGCATTGGCGAATTCCTAACTCCTCAGTCAGAACAAATTCCTCAGAGACCAGAAGAACTTCGTCTCTGTCACTGAAGAATATGACTGAACTGTATGAGATTTCCAATGGCTTCGCTCGAAGGGATTGGTAGGTGTAGGATTTTGAGTTGAGCATCACATGGAATTTTTTCCTTAGTATTTCCTCGACCCCCTTTAATAGTACGGTGTTTCCTATGACTCAGGAAAGAGAAAATGAAACTACGAAAACAAAAGTCTTCACGCTTCATGTTCCTCAAATGAATACCAAGTCTTCAAGGTCACACCAATTTCTTCACTTTCAAAGTCTTCAGAAAGTCTTCAGAAATCCAAAGTCTTCAGTCGAAGAACTTCATTTTTAGGGGTCGACTTTCTGTGTAAATATCAAACTCCTCATAGACTTATAGACATGTGTACACTGATAAACACATTAGTCCCTTAACCTATAAGTCTTCAATACACCAAAATCACTAAGGGGCACTAGATGCACTTACAATCTCCCCCTTTTTGGTGATTGATGACAATATAAGTTAAGTTTTCAATGGGGATAAACATATGAAGTGTAAATGCTGATATTGAGGAATTTGATTGCAAGATATAGAAGAACTCCCCCTGAAGATGTGCATAGTGAGGAATTTGCTTTTGAAGCAATGCACACTTGAAGAGTAAAATCATGGAGGTCTCCCCCTATATCTTGTAATTCATACACGCATTTGACATAATATATGAAGAATTTGAAATGCATGATGAAATATGGTGACTGATGTAATTCAGCATGCATGCAATAACATTAACGAGGAATAAGCATGTAGAAGAAACATCAAAAGTATCAGGCCACCATAGAGTTTTAAGTTTACAACTCGATCAAACAAAGTCATCAGAAGAACGAGAGTTGTAACTTAGAAAAAAATGCCCATATAAGATAGAGCCGCTTGAGTACTAACTCAAATTTCTCTCCCTTTGTCATCGAATGACCAAAAGGTTCGAAAATGAGGACTAACGCCCCTGAAGAATATCAAGTTGATGAAGGAGCGCCAGCGTTGTTGGTGTCGTTTGTTGATGTAGGGCCTGCTGCAGTGTCGTCCAAGTCTTCATGTTCATCGGTGTCGCGCGATGAAGAATAGGAGCTAGCCACCAAGGACGGAACCTTGACCTTCTTGTATTTCTTCGGTGGAGGAGCAGACCAGTCAAAGTCCTCCTTGAGACCCACTTTCTTCATATCTTCTGCGCTATAAATGTGCGACAGAACAGCACAGGTGCGGTTGAGGGTTTCATGAAGGTAGTAATGGTTTTTCTTCACTGCATTGTGGGTAGCAGGCATGTTGTGAAGAATTGAACCAAACTGACGCTTGACCCATTTGTGATTGCGATCAACCTTCCGATGAAGACTGAGGAGAAGCTCACGGTCAGTCATCACCCTGGGAGCTGTGCCTTGAGGATTTGGCTTGGTTGCGTTGGCGGCAGAGTCATGGGTGGCAGAGTCATCATTGGTGCAGTAGGATGCAGCCCTGCGAAATTGACCATCCAATGGACGAATGCCTTCATCAATAACAGCATGAGCCTTGCCCTTTTCATCAGCTGAGGAAAATGTCCGTTTGAGGACTTCAATCGGGGGCAAGTAGCTGCAATGGTTCAGTGTATCAGCTTTGTATTTGAGTGAAGACCTTGTTCTAATGAATCTCATAATCCATGGAGCATAAGGCTTCAACTCAAACGGTGACATTGCGACATTTGCTAGAGTCCTCATGAAGAAATCATGGAAGTTGACGGGAACGCCATGAATGATATTGAAAAGCAGATTCTTCATGATGCCAACGACTTCTTCTTCATTCGAGTCGTGGCCCTTGATAGGACTCAATGTCTTCGTCAGAATGCGATAGACAGTCCGAGGCACATATAACAATTCCTTCACAAGGAATTTAGTTCTTGGGGCCTGACCTGGCTTCAATGGTTTCATCAGCACTTGCATATAGTGATCTGTAAGCTCAGGTTCACTGTAGACGCAACGAGCCGCTTCAAGGGGAGGACTGAGAGGCAAAGCACGAAGCAATTCAGTAGCTAGTGCCTTGTAGTGAGTATTTTCAGACATCCAGTCCAGCAGCCATGAATTCACATCTTCAGAGTCTCCGGTGATGAGCAGAGTTGCATAAAATTGAAGAATGAGCTCTTCATTCCAATCACATATATCAGTGCAGAAATTCAACAGTCCAGCGTCGTAAAGAACACTGAGGACTGGCACGAAGCATGGCAGAGATTCCATATCCACGTGAGGAATGTGCTCATGATCGAAGACTTTGTCTTTGTTGAACGACACTTAGGAATAAAAATTTGCCTGGCTGGCAGTCCAGAAACGCCTCTTCCTAATGCGAGTAGAGTAATAGGGGTTGTAATCAGTGAAGAATACGTGCTCGCCGAAGAAATCATTAGCCTTGAATTTTTGCTTCCTTGAGAATGGATCCTTTGGCTTGGGCAGAGGAGTGTCAGTCAGTTGCATTACAACCTCAAGAATCGCAATCTCAGGTTCTTCAGGCTGAGGAATTTCTGGTTCCTCTTTAGTGGCAACCTGGGTCTTCAATTCTTCATTTTCATTTTATTCAGCACTAGTGGCTGGAATTCTTTCGTGAACTTCATTAGATCCCATTTGAACTGTAGTTGCTGGGGACTGAGGAATTTGTTGCAATGGTGTGAAGAGTGGAGAGTTGGGGTGCTGACTTTCCCAAAAGTCATCATTCATCACTGGTGTGGTACAGCCAATGTCCACATCTTCATCTTCTATTTCTTCAACGCCGACCTCTTCAGCAGTAAACTGAGGCATAGGCGAGGAAACTGTGGGGGTTGAAGGGATTTTATCCACTTCAATTTCTTCATCCATCTTCTCTGACAAAGCAGCAGAAGGATTTCTTCATCAGATCCGCTAGGGATCACATATTCTTCATCAAAAGGGACGATTTCCTTTGATGGCACGGAGGAGACAGGAACAGCATCAATTGGATTAGCAAATGAGCTTGTCAATTTCTTCATCTTCTTCGGTGCCGAAGAATCTGAAGGAGCTGATGCTTTCCTTTTCTTCACTGCTGCACGCTCTGCAGCCTTGGTCTTCTTCACATCTGATGCAGATGGAAGAATTGGAGTTGGGGTAGGCGCGGGAGGAGCATAGGAATGTGGTTGATTTTCTTCAGGCACAACTGATGCAGTTGCCCTGGCCTCTTCATTTTCTACAGGCGCACCACTAGTGGATGCCCTGACAATTTCATCAACGGCTGGAATGCAGTCATCGGCCCTGGAACTCACATTTTCTTCAGCAGGCTAAATGTCATCAGCGGTGCTGGCATGTTCTTCAGTTGGCTGAGCAGATGCATCAGCCTGAGGAATTTTTCGTTGCGATGGGGCTGCAACATTGGAGGTGAACTTCTCAGTCAGTTTAACAAACCTGACCTTGGCTCCTTTCCAATCAGCATAGTAAGCATTGAAATCATCGCTGAGGACTTTGATTTCAGACTGGATCTTCACAAGTTCATCAGTTGTCATAGAGACAACGTTGTTCTTCAGGAATTTCTCCTTCCTGTACTGCGCTTTCTTGAGCTGCCTAGCCTTCTCAAATTTCCATTTCTCTTCTTGGATGAAGGCAGTCAGCATATGACTTTGGCCAGGAGTCAGCTTGAAGTCAGGCATAGGAGTGTTTGGGTCCTTGTGCCAGAGATCAATGTAATCGAGGATCAACTTTGGATCCAAAAGCAGAGGCACATCTGTTCCCTTGGCTCTAGCGGCCCTGACTTGCCTATCTCTGATGATTTCAGCAAGTTCTTCATCATCAGCTTCGTCTTCTTCAGACGGCACTTGGACGGCAACCTGCTTCTTGTGAGGACTTGGGCGAGAGCCTCGTCCAGCAGTGGTCTTTGTCTTCAGCAGAGAGGGTCTTGTTGAAGAATTTGGTGCAGCTGAGGAACTAGCTGACGCTCCTGAGGCAATAGAGATGCCTGTAGTCCTTTGACACGTGGCAAGATGCACAGGTGCTGAGGATTTGGTCGGAGCAGCTGAGGACTTTGGAGGAGCAGGAGCAGCGTGAGGAATTGGCCGTGAGGGCATTGAAGGTGAAGCACTTGGCTTACGCGCAGGCTTCTTTGCCATGGATTTCTTCGGCTGACAAAGACCCCAGGGGCAGCAGCAGCAGAGTCTTTATTGAATTTCCTCAGTACTTCTCTAGCTTGTTTAGCCAGCTTGGCCTGGCGTTTGGCCCATTCATCAGGATAATCTTCACCACGCTTGAGGCTGGTGAGATCAGCTTCTTGGCCAGGTGCCAACGGAGGTCTTGAGCATGGAGGATTGAGTGTGAATTTCTTCATGTATTTGGGAGTCACATACCTGTACTCCCTCCACTCTCTTGCCCATCTCCTCTCTATCTTCTGAATGCGCACCTTGCGCTGATTTTTATCTTCCTTAGGGGGTGTGCAG
The DNA here is from genome assembly GCF_018294505.1 of Triticum aestivum. Lineage (NCBI taxonomy): Eukaryota > Viridiplantae > Streptophyta > Magnoliopsida > Poales > Poaceae > Triticum > Triticum aestivum. The sequence continues at coordinate 61,251,584 of NC_057796.1, forward strand.
TACCCAGCATAGATGTCCTCAGGGATTTCAAATGCAGTGTTGATCTCAGGCCTCTTTCCTCCTTTCTGTGGCTTCTTTCCATCAGCCATTTTCTTCAGATGAGGAATTTGAACAATTGAATTCTCTGAAGAAGTATGCAACCTTTCTTCGAGGAACGCTGCAAATGAGTTAAGTTGATGAGAACCTAGTGATTCAGCTGTGGACATGAGTACCTGTGAACAGAGTATAGTTGCGAGGAATTTGAAGAGGTCATATGCGTTCTCAGAAGATTTTTCAAAAATAACAAGTTTGAGGAATTTGACCAGATGAGTCTTGAAGAATTTCACTAAGCGTTCTTTGTCTTAGGTTCCAGAGTTGTATAGATCGAAGATCCACACAACTGAGGAATCTTGAAGAAAACTTATTGCTTAGAGAAACGAATCAAGAACAGATGACATGTGAGGTGTTTAGTGTGTGAAGAATTTGAAGAATAAACACCTTTGAAGATTTTGTAGAAATCATTTGAATCAAAGAGGGCAGTAAAAGTAACTTTTAATTACCCTGAACGAAGAACACGACGAACTGTGAGGTAGAGATGAGAAGTTCGTCTGTGCAGATCTTCCACGCCCTAACTCAGCGGAGGAAGACGGCTACGGCGGCGGTGGAGTGAAGATTTCCGCGGCCGGCGCGGGTATAGCGGCGACGAGGTCGAGGCAGTGAAGCTCTTCCTCACCGGCGACGATGAAGTAGCGGCGGCGCTAGGGTTTGAGAAGCTCGAGCTGGAGAGAGGTCGAGCGGAGTAAAGGAAGTGAGGAAGGGGAGAGGGGGTATTTATAGCCACGGTGAAAAACTATTCGCCCGAAGAAATTGGACGAATGTGCCCCTGACCCTTCTCACTCGCTTGACATGTGTCACCCACGTACTGAGAAGTGGAGATCGTGTTAGATCGTGGGTGAATAGATAAGTATTTCGTGGGATGCGGAACGGTTTGAGCGGCAACGCCGAAAATTTGGATAAGATAAGTTAAAAGTTCCGTTCGCAAATTCTTCAGCTGACAAGGACACAGTGAAGATTTTGAACGAGTTTCAAATAGAACGCACATGAAGAATTTGTGAATAGATTGGGTTGAGTATAGCATAGAGGGGGAAGGGTCCGATCACATTCACTTAGCAGAAAAACCAACTTGAAGAATTAGCCATAAGTGAATGTTGTAGAGGACATAAACTCATTTATATATATTTAGCTAATGAAGAAAAACGACGGAGAAGGTGAAGACAATGCAAAGTTGAAGAACATGAACAACTGAGGAATTTCAAAAACAAAAAAACTCAAATTGAAGATTTTCAACTTTTTTGGTGGCGTGACCCACCGTATAAAAATGATGATTTCAGACACCGCGTACAATTGTCGTAGGGCTCTGAGAATCAAATTCTTCATTAATTTCTTCACACTTAGAGTGTTATTCTTCATTGTTGAAGAAAAACGTTCATGTGTTGCACATCTAAGTCATCAATTTTGCATAAGTGTTAGGATGAGTGTCCTTTTCAAAGAACATTCGAAGATTCTAGGATATTTAGCTCACACCGCAACTTGCTAAATCTCTTCTCATCCAAGGGCTTTGTGAAGATATCGGCTAGCTGTTCTTCAGTCTTCACATGCTTAATAGAAATGTCGCCCTTCAACACATGATTGTTGGAAATATGCCCTAGAGGCAATAATAAAATGGTTATTATTGTATTTCCTTGTTCATGATAATTGTCTGTTGTTCATGCTATAATTGTATTAACTGCAAACCGTAATACATGTGTGAATACATAGACCACAACATGTCCCTAGTAAGCCTCTAGTTGACTAGCTCGTTGATCAATAGATGGTTATGGTTTCTTGACCATGGACATTGGATGCCATTGATAACGGGATCACATCATTAGGAGAATGATGTGATGGACAAGACCCAATCCTAAGCATAGCACAAGATCGTGTAGTTCGTTTGCTAGAGCTTTTCTAATGTCAAGTATCATTTCCTTAGACCGTGAGATTGTGCAACTCCCAGATACCGTAGGAATGCTTTGGGTGTACCAAACGTCACAACGTAACTGGGTGGCTATAAAGGTGCACTACAAGTATCTCCGAAAGTGTCTGTTGGGTTGGCATGAATCGAGACTGGGATTTGTCACTCCGTATGACGGAGAGGTATCTCTGGGCCCACTCGGTAATGCATCATCATAATGAGCTCAATGTGACTAAGGAGTTAGCCACGGGATCATGCGTTACGGTACGAGTAAAGTGACTTGCCGGTAACGAGATTGAACAAGGTATTGGGATACCGACGATCGAATCTCGGGCAAGTAACGTACCGATTGACAAAGGGAATTGTATACGGGATTGATTGAATCCTCGACATCGTGGTTCATCCGATGAGATCATCGTGGAACATGTGGGAGCCAATATGGGTATCCAGATCCCGCTGTTGGTTATTGACCGGAGAGTCGTCTCGGTCATGTCTGCATGTCTCCCGAACCCGTAGGGTCTACACACTTAAGGTTTGGTGACGCTAGAGTTGTAGAGATATTAGTATGCGGTTAACCGAAAGTTGTTCGGAGTCCCGGATGAGATCCCGGACGTCACGAGGAGTTCCGGAATGGTCCGGAGGTAAAGATTTATATATGGGAAGTCCTATTTTGGCCACCGGAAAATGTTCGGGATTTTTCGGTATTGTACCAGGAAGGTTCTAGAAGGTTCTGAAGTGGGGCCCACCTGCATGGGGGGACCCACATGAACGTGGGTAGTGGGGGCGAGGCCCCACACCCCTGGTCAAGGCGCACCAAGATCCCACCTTAGAAGGAATAAGATCATATCCCGAAGGGATAAGATCAACATCCCTAAAAAAGGGGGATAACAATCGGTGGGGAAGGGAAATAATGGGATTTCTTTCCCCCACCTTTGCCAACGCCCCAATGGACTTGGAGGGCAAGAAACCAGCCCCCTCCACCCCTATATATAGTGGGGAGGCGCATGGGAGCAGCACCCCAAGCCCTGGCGCCTCCCTCCCTCCCGTGACACCTCTTCCTCCCCGCTTGCGCTTGGCGAAGCCCTGCCGGGATCCCGCTACTTCCACCACCACGCCGTCGTGCTACTGGATCTCCATCAACTTCTCCTCCCCCCTTGCTGGATCAAGAAGGAGGAGACGTCCCCGCTCCGTACGTGTGTTGAACGCGGAGGTGCCGTCCGTTCGGCGCTAGGATCATCGGTGATTTGGATCACGACGAGTACGACTCCATCAACCCCGTTCTCTTGAACGCTTCCGCTCGCGATCTACAAGGGTATGTAGATGCACTACTCCCCTCTCGTTGCTAGCATCTCCTAGATTGATCTTGGTGACACGTAGGAAAATTTTGAATTTCTGCTACGTTCCCCAACAATGATCGCGATGAAAATGATGACGAATCTGAATGTGCTTTGTCTTCGAGTGCTGAACTGGGTTGTGAGAAATCTTGATGGCACTCTCATTGTCACAGAAGAGAGGCACATTCTTCACGTTGACGTCGTAGTCCTTGAGAGTTTGCTTCATCCACAGCAATTGAGCACAGCAAGAACCAGCAGCAATGTACTCAGCTTCAGCAGTAGATAGTGATACGTTGTTCTGTTTCTTCGAGGACCAACAGACCAAAGATCGTCCGAGGAAATGACATGTACCAGATGTTGACTTGCGGTCCACACGATCACCAGCATAGTCAGAGTCAAAATATCCAATGAGATCAAAAGCTGAGCCCTTGGGGTACCATAATCCAAGTGTTGGTGTGTGAGCTAGATATCGAAGAATATGCTTCACAGCCTTATGGTGTGATTCCTTCGGTGTAGCTTGAAATCGGGCACACATGCAAACACTAAGCATAATATCTGGCCTAGATGCACATAAATACAATAAAGAAACAATCATGGAGCAGTATACCTTTTGATCGAAGTCAATACCATTTTCATCAGTGCACAGATGGCCATTTGTGGGCATAGGAATTTTGACGCCTTTGCAATCTTGCATGCCGAATTTCCTCAGTACATCCTTGAGATATTTCTCCTGAGATATGAATATGCCGTTGCGCTGTTGATGAATTTGAAGACCTAAGAAGAATTTCAACTCTCCCATCATAGACATTTGATATTCTTCACTCATCATATAGGCAAATTCATCACTATAACGTTGGTCAGTACATCCAAAGATAATATCATCAACATATATTTGGCACACAAATAATTCACCATCATAAGATTTAGTGAAAAGAGTAGGGTCGAGTGAACCGGGTTTGAAGCCTTTCTTCATTAGAAATTCCTTCAAATTATCATACCATGCCCGAGGGGCCTGCTTGAGGCCATAGAGGGCCTTATTGAGTCTGAAGACTTTGTCAGGATGCTTTGGATCTTCAAAACCTGGGGGTTGAGCAACATATACTTCTTCCTCAAGCTTACCATTGAGGAATGCACTTTTCACATCCATTTGATATAAAGTGATATCATGATGGTTAGCATAAGCAAGTAATATGCGAATAGCTTCAAGTCTAGTAACAGGTGCAAAAGTTTCATCGAAATCAATTCCTTCAACCTGTGTGTAGCCTTGAGCTACAAGCCGTGCCTTATTCCTCACCACAAGGCCATTTTCATCTTGCTTGTTGCGGTAGATCCACTTTGTGCCAATGATATTGTGCTTGCGAGGATCTGGACGTTTAACCAGTCCCCAGACGTTGTTGAGTTCAAATTGATGTAATTCTTCTTGCATGGCCTGAATCCACTCAGGCTCCAGAAATGCTTCATCTACCTTAGTGGGCTCTGTGATAGAGACAAAAGCATAGTGCCCACAAAAGTTAGATAAATGTGAAGCTTTTGAGCGTGTGAGAGGACCTGGTGCTTCAATGTCATCGATGATCTTTTCAACTTGCACTTCTTTTGCAACGCGAGGATGAGCAGGTTGTCGTCGAGGAATTTGATCAGCATTTTCTTCAGCACAATTTTCTTCAGCATTTTCTTCAGGTGCATTAGCTCGACGTTCTTCACATTCTGGAATGAATTCTTCAGCAGATTCTTCGGTAGGAATGACATCCTCAGTAGCCTTGAACTTGATAGTTTCCTCAGGTGCTGGTTCATCTATCACAGAGGGTAGGTGCTCTCTTTGCGAGCCATTAGTTTCATCGAACCACACATCTACAGTTTCAACAACCTTGTGAAGAACGTTGTTGAAGACTCTGTAGGTGTGCGAGCCAAGCATAAAACCTTCATGTGCTTTCGGTGCAAATTTAGCATTGTGATGAGGATCTCTAATCCAACATTTAGCACCGAAGACTTTGAAATAACTCACATTGGTTTCTTGTCAGTGAGGAGTTCATAGGCAGTCTTCTTGAAGAATTTGTGAAGATATACCTTGTTGATGATGTGGCACGCAGTATAAATTGCCTCAATCCAGAAGTGACGAGGCTCTTGTACTCATCAAGCATAGTGCGAGCCATCTCAACAGGAGTTCTGTTCTTGCGCTCCACGACGCCATTCCGCTGAGGAGTATAAGGAGAAGATAACTCATAAGTAATACCAAGTTCATCAAGATAGTCATCAAGACCAGAATTCTTGAACTCAGTTCCATTGTCACTTCTGATGTGCTTGATATTCATACCAAAGTTGGTTGAAGCCCTCGAGAAAATCGTTTGAAGACTTCCTGCACTTCATGTTTGTAAGTAACAATGTGTACCCATGTGTATCGAGAGTAATCATCAACAATAACAAAGCCATAGAGAGATGCGTCATTTGTGACTGCTGAGTAATGGTTAGGACCGAAGAGATCCATATGAAGCAATTCAAATGATCGAGTAGTGGTCATGATAGTCTTCGCTGGATGCTTAGCCTTGGTCATCTTTCCAGCTTCACAAGCTCCACACAAGTGATTCTTGAGGAATTTGACATTCTCAATGCCAATGATATGCTTCTTCTTCCCAAGCGTGTGAAAATTCCTCATGCCTGCATGACCAAGTCGTCGATGCCATAGCCAGCCTTCTGAAGCTTTTGCAAGTAGGCACACGGCTGGTTGCGGTCCTGTAGAGAAATCAACAATATACAAGTCTCCTCTCCTAAAGCCTTCGAAGACTTTGGAATTGTCAGCTTCCATAACCACAACACAACGATACTTGCCAAAGACAACTACCATATCAACATCACAAAGCATTGAGACAGACATGAGGTTGTATCCTAAGGACTCGACAAGCATGACTTTGTCCATGTGTCGATCCTTTGTGATCGCAACCTTACCTAGACCCAATACCTGACTTTTGCCTTTGTCAGCGAAGATGATATGCTTCAGATGCGATGGTGATAAGGGAGCATCCATCAATAGATTCTTGTCACCGGTCATGTGATTTGTACATCCACTATCGAGGACCCACTCAGTGGCTTTGGGTTGATCATCCTGCAGATGAATTAGTGCAGCTTACAAACTTCATATACTTCATCAGTGAAGAATATGACATCACAATTCATCAGACCAATTTCATCAAGCAATGCAATAGTTAAAAACAGTATGAGGACGTGAGAAATGAAAGTTCATTTCTTCATGATTAGCGTGCGTCCTTTCAGGCACTTTTCAGGTCTCCAGCAAATTCTTCAGATGTTAAAGTACGTCTGGAGACCTGACCCTGCATAAAAGATTAGTTCTTTTTCTTCACCACCCACATCTGAAGGGGTGGCAAAGAGTTCATCATCTGCGAGCTCCATACGAGAAAGATGGCATAGAAGCCAATCCATTTCGTTTCACATAAGAGGAGTTAGGGTAAGCATATGAATAAGCGGAGAAATTCTTCGAGGACTTATGAACATAATGATTAGAAGAATAATGCTCATATTCATAGCCCTTAGCTCTTCCCTGCGAAACAGAGTTGTTAGCACGATGATGTTCATATGAGGACTTTGATCCTTTTGAGGAATATGATCCACGTGAGGAATTCGATCCGTATGAGGACTTGGATCCATATGAAGAACTTGATCTGGGGTTCCTATTCTTCACAGGTGGTGTCATGAGGACATTCACCTGAAGACTTTCAAGGCACCTTTTGGGAACCCAGATTTTCTTCATAGGAGAATCGTTCCTGCAGTTAGTGCCAACATATCTAGCAAATACTTCACCATTCTGATTTTTAAACAGTTTATAGTTGGAGTCAAATGACTCATTAGAAGAATGAGAAGATTCACATGTAAAGCCAGATAAATTAGATGGATCAACTGGAGGTCCCTTTGCAGCAACCCATGAGGTTTTGGGGTACTGCTCAGGCTTCCAATATGTACCATCAGCATTGAGTTTCCTCTCAAAGGCAATACCCTCTTTCCTAGGGTTCCTGTTGAGGATCTGCTTTTTAAGCACATCACAAAGAGTCTGATGCCCTTTGAGGCTTTTGTACATGCATGTCATGTAAAATTCCTTCAACCCTGCATCGTCAGTGATACTAGCAATGTCCTCAGATGAGGAATTAGTGATAGCAGAGACAGTTGAAGAATTTGTAGCATTAGAAGCATTTGAACATTCAGGTGAAGAATTAGCAGATTCACGTTCAATGCATTTCAAACATGGAGGAACAAATTCTTCCTGAGCAGCGTTGATTTGTTGAGCAAGTAATGAATCGCGCTCCTTCTGAAGATCATCATAACTCACTCTTAGCTTCTCAAGATCTTGCTTTCTTTGAAGAAATTCATAAGAAAGCTTCTCATGATCAGATAAGAGAGTGTTATGATGACCTTGAAGGTTGTCAAACCTAGTCTGAAGTCTCTGAAGATTTTCAGTCAAGGTTTTAGTGCGATCCATTTCTTCACCCAACATATCATCACTTTGTCTAGCATGTTTTGAACCTTTTCAAAAGCCCTTCGTTGTTTCACAGTAATCTTAGCAAGTTTAGAGTAGCTGGGCTTGAGGTTTTCATCAGATTCATTCTCACTAGATTCAGAGGAGGTATATTTGAGTACCTTGGAACCCTTTGCCATGAAGCAATAGGTGGGAGCGTAGTCATCATTGCCTTCATCAGCCTTGTTGGTGAAGCCATTTTCTTCAGAGTTGAAGATAGACTTGCTGACGAATGCAGTAGCGAGAGCTAGACTCGCTACTCCAGACTCGGACTCCTCAGATGCCTCCTCTTCCTCATGTTCCTCAGATTCAGCTTCAGAGTCCATTTCCTTGCCAATGAATGCCCGAGCCTTCTTGGAGCTGCTCTTCTTGTGAGATGAAGACTTGAGGATTTTGATGATGAAGATTTTGAGGATTTCTTCTTTTTCTTCGCATCATCAGAACTGTAATCCTTGTATTTCTTCTTCTTTGATTCCTTTTCCCACTGAGGACAATCTTGAATGTAGTGTCCAGGTTTCTTGCATTTGTGACAAAGCCTCTTCTTAAAGTCACTGGATGAGGAATCATTGCTCCTTGAGGATCTTCCAAAGCGACCACGTCTTGAGAACTTTTGAAATTTCTTCACGAGCAGTGCTAGTTCCTGGCTCAGTTCTTCAGGATCACCAAGGCTGCTGCCAGAGTGTCGGTGTAAACGACCACGGGTAGCCTAACCGACTACCCCTGGCTCTTCAGAAAATTTATCAGGCCTTTGGGCCTTCAAGCACTCCAAGCATTTGGGCCGCCTTCCCCGGCCGGCTACCACTGAAGCCGACTCCCGGAAGGAGACCCAGCCTCACCGACTCCAAGAAGCCGGCCAAGAAGGACGCCGACTCCTAGAAGCCGGCCAAGAAGGACGCCGACTCCTAGAAGCCGGCCAAGACCACAGCCACTCCTACATAACGACGACCTGACGGGGCATGGCCACAGTGCGGCCCACGACCCCCGAAGCCCGAGGCAGGCATGGCTACAGGAGGCCGTACGGGGGGGATGTCTCCCGTGCGGCCCGGCACTGTAGCCACGCCAGCCGCGACGTCATCCACGACCCCCTCCTGTACGGCCCAAGGACCACGGGCCCCTTCAGCCAGAGAGAGGCGTGAAGGCGGCCCGGCTTTTCCTAGTCGGCCAGGAGCATAGCCGGCCTCCAGAAGCCGGCGACTCCCTTCCTCGAAGCAGGAGCCCCATTAAGGAGACAAGACGAGGTGAGGCTACAGTGATAGCCCCCGATGCGGATCACTGTAGCCACGCTTACCTCGACAAAGCCCTCGTCATCAGAGGTGCGGCTACAGTAAGCAGCCGCCGTCAAGACCCTGGGCGGTGGGGCCGGCCTGCCGGCCGAGTAGCCGGCAGCCGGCGGGACCCACCAGCCGGCGGGACCCAGCAGCCGGCGGAGGAGCCGGCGGGCGTAGACACTGACGGCTGGGGCCTGTTCCCAGTCGGATTACCATTGTACCCCCGGGGGGTAGGCCTATATAAACCCCCCGGAGCACCCATGCAAAGGGTTCGGACCTCTGAGCATAATTTGCTTCTAAGCATAGCACACACACGCACCATAGATAGAGAGAAGCAAGACCTAGCCCTGTTCTTCTTCTCCCTTGATCTCAACAGCTCTAGGAGCGATTGTAGCTACCCTTTACCGATCTAGTGATCATGCGGAGACCCCGCAGAGCAGGACTAGGGGTGTTATCTCCTCGGAGAGCCCCGAACCTGGGTAAGATTCGCCGGCGTGCATGTCTTCGCCTCATCCCGTTTCCAGGCACCGGCGACGTTTTATTGGCTCCCACAATGATAAGCCATCCCTTGGCATATGTCGCACCAACCACCCGACATTTGGCGCCCACCGTGGGGCCAGGTGCACCGTCGTCCGGAGACCTGTTCTGGACGGGAACCCTCTTCTTTCCCCGCGAGCGCAGCCAGCCTACTGCGCCAGATGGCGTTTGCCCCGACGCGCTGCAAGGCGTTGACGACGCCTGCACAGCGAGCCGCCTCGCCGATCTGCTCGGCGAGACTCGCATCTCCGACGAGCCTGCGTCTGACGCAGGCACCGACTACCCCGAGAGCCGCCTCGTCAGCCTCCTCGACCAACTTCACGTCTCCAGCGAGCCTGCTGCGGACATGGAGTCTGTCGGCTCCACCGACCCGATGCTCATCGACTCCGACACCGCGTCGCTTGACGCCTACCCCTCCGACGTGGTGGTCTTGGACGACCCACTCCCTCGAGCTGACAGCGGCAACATCGTTGTCACCGAAGTGCTGGTCATCAGCCACGTCTCCAACTCGGGCGGGAGCGCCCGCGACGCTCAGCAAGCAGCGATGCATGACCTCTCCATCCCCCTCCCGCCGACGCCGACGCCGAGACCCTGGAGGCACGTCGTCTTGCCCTCATCACGGAGAGCAAGAAGATATCCTCGATGAGACGCCTCACCGAGGCCCACCAGCGCGAAGTCGACCGCGCCGCCTTCGGGACGCCGCCGCCGAGCGGCCCGAGCCGAGCCGGCTTCGTCCAGAAGCGCGGCGCAGCCGTTGCCAGCATGCTGGGCGCAGATCGCCCCGTCTACGCCACCCCGCTCGAGAATCTGCGAGCCGCTCAGGCGGCAGCAGAGGAGCTCAATGGGTTGGGAGCCGATGAGCTCCCCTACATGACAAGACGGATCCAGCAGCTGATCGACGCGGCTGCAGAACGGCACGAAGCCGGCGCCCGAGCTGATAGCCATCCCCCGCGCCGGGAGCACGCCGCGACGTCCCGCTCGCCGACTGCGAGCGGCACGCGCCAGAAGAAAGACAAGGAGCCGGCTGCCAGCCGCAGCCGGACTCGCATCACTATCGAGCGCGACGCTGATGGCCGTCCTCGGGCGGTCGAACACCAAGGAAACCTGCCGCCTCCCCCGCCTCGAAGAGAAAGACGCCTCACTCCGCCGCCCATCACACATCCGACTCTTGGCGACCGACTCGGCCGCCGAGAAGGAGTCGGCGAGAGTGACGCCCGCCACAGGATCGACCGCCTTGCTCGGTCCTTGGCGTTAGAAGAAGAAGACGATGTCGGCCCGCCATGCTTTGGCCCCCGCATCCGCGACGAGCCCTTCCCCAAAGGGTTCTCGCTCCCCAGAGACACGCCCAAGTACAATGGCTCGGTGAAGCCGGAAGATTGGCTCATCGACTACTTCACGGCCGTCAGCATCGCCAACGGCAATCGGCGCGTCGCCGTGAAGTACGTCCCCTTGATGCTGCAAGGGACGGCGCGCACGTGGCTCAACAGCCTCAAGCCATACAGCATCAACAGCTGGCTGGACTTCACCGAGGTTTTCGTCCGCAACTTCACTAGCACCTACAAGCGGCCTCCCAAGCCTCGCCAGCTCTCTCTCTCTCTGCGTCCAAGGGCCCAACGAGTCGACCCGCGACTACCTCACGCGATGGGCCGAGCTCCGCAACTCCTGCGAGGGAGTGCATGAGGTCCAGGCCATCGAGTACTTCACTGCCGGGTGCCGAGAGGGCACCCTCCTCAAGCACCGACTCCTCTGCGACGAGCCGGCTACCCTCGATGAGTTGCTGATCACCGCCGACAAGTACGCCACTGCCGACTCCTCCATGAAGACCGAGCTCCGAGTGGACGCCTCGGGGAAGGTAGTCGCTCCGGCTCCCAAGACGCCGGCTGGCGACCCAAACCGGCGCCCCTACCAGAACGACCACAAGCGCAAGGGCCCCATGCCGACTTCCTCCAGTCGGTAGGTGGCCACAGTTGAAGACGAGCAGCCCGAGGAGCGGCCCGCTCCCAAGAAGAAGGGGGGCCGGCCGCCCTGGCAGCCGTCCTTCTCCTACAAACAAGCACTCGATGCCCCCTGCAAGTTCCACAGCGGCGCGAAGCCGTCCAACCATACAACACGGAAATGCCACTGGCTCACCCGCATCACCAAGGGCGAAGGGATGGTGCCGCCTCCGCCTCCCGGCCCGCCGCCTCCAGCTCCCCAGCAGCCAGCGGCCCGGCCGGCAGTCGGCGCCATCCAAGACGAGTTCCCCGAAGCGCACGACGCCTACGTCGTCTTCACGAGTCAAGTCGACGACAAGCGCGGCCGACGCCGGCAACACCAAGAAGTAAACGCAGTCGCCTCTAGCACCGCCGAGTTCATGCATTGGTCGGAAAAGCCCATCAGCTGGAGCCAGGCCGACCACCCAGAGGTGATGCCTTCGCCTGGCTCCTATGCTATGGTCTTGGACGTCACCCTTGCGACGGAGAGGCGAGCTGCCAGATTTTCCCACGTCCTGATAGACGGCGGAAGCAGTATCAACATACTGTACCGCGACACCATGGACAAGCTGAACATCAAAGCAAAGCAGCTCATGCCGAGCCGCACTGTCTTCCATGGTATCATACCCGGCCTATCTTGCTCTCCAATCGGCAAGATCAAAATGGATGTTCTCTTCGGAGACAAAGATCACTTCCGCCGGGAAGCAATATGGTTCGAGGTGGTGGACCTGGAGAGCCCCTATCATGCGCTACTTGGCCGACCTGCTTTGGCCAAGTTCATGGCCGTGCCCCATTATGCCTATCTGAAGATGAAGATGCCGAGCTTGAAGGGGATCATCACGGTAGCCGGCAACTACAAGAAGTCCATCGAGTGTGCCATGGCCAGCAGCCGGCTAGCCGAGTCCCTCGTGGTGGCGGAAGAGAAGAAGATGCTGGAACGGGTTGTGGCCATGGCCGGCAAGCAGCCGACCTTGTCCCCCAACCCCAAGGACTGTGATGCGCAGGGCTCCTTCCAGCCTGCAAAAGAGACGAAGAAGATACCTCTAGACCCGGAGCACCCGGAGAGGTTCGCCGTGATTGGGGCGAACTTGGACAGTAAATAGGAAGGCGAGCTCGCTGACTTCCTCCGTGAGAATCGAGACATCTTTGCATGGTCCCCAAAGGACATGCCGGGTGTCCCGAAGGATTTCGCCGAGCACAAATTACATGTCCGAGCTGATGCGAAGCCGGTCAAGCAACCCCTCCGCCGACTATCAGAAGAGAAGCGAAGAATCGTGGGAGAAGAGATAGCCCGGCTCCTCGCAGCCGGCTTCATCATGGAAGTGTTCTTTCCAGAATGGCTTGCCAATCCAGTTCTGGTTTTGAAGAAGAATAACAAGTGGCGCATGTGTATAGACTACACAAGCTTGAACAAGGCCTGCCCAAAGGATCCGTTTGCTTTGCCACGGAGTGACCAAGTGATAGACTCCACAGCCGGATGCGAGCTGTTGTGTTTTTTGGATGCATACTCAGGGTATCATCAGATCAAGTTGGACCCAGCTGACCGCCTGAAGACTGCCTTCATCACACCCTTTGGAGCTTTCTGCTACCTGACAATGACATTCGGCTTGAGAAACGCCGGTGCCACTTTCAGCGTTGCATGCAGAAATGTCTCTTGAAACAACTCGGCAGAAATGCCCACGTCTACGTAGACGACATTGTGGTGAAGACAGAGAAGCGCGGTACCTTGCTGGAAGACCTGAAGGAAACATTCGCCAACTTGCGCCGATTCCAGATCAAGCTCAACCCCGAGAAGTGCGTGTTCGGAGTGCCAGCCGGCCAGCTGCTAGGCTTCCTGGTCTCCGAACGCGGCATTGAGTGCAACCCTGTCAAGATCAAAGCCATCGAGAGGATGGAGATTCCCACCAAGCTGCGAGATGTGCAGAAGTTCACTGGCTGCTTAGCCTCCCTGAACCGTTTTATCAGCCGACTAGGAGAGAAGGCTCTCCCCCTGTACCGACTCATGAAGAAGTCCACTCACTTTGAGTGGAATGATCAAGCCGACCAAGCCTTCCATGAGTTGAAGAAAATGTTGACCACTCCGCCTGTCCTGGCCGCGCCGACTGAGAAGGAGCCCATGCTCCTCTACATCGCCGCGACAAGCCGAGTCGTCAGCACCGTTGTGGTGGTCCAGCGCCCGGAGGAAGGCCGAGCCCAGCTGGTCCAGAGGCCGGTCTACTATCTCAGCGAAGTACTATCTAGCTCGAAGCAAAACTACCCGCACTACCAGAAGATGTGCTATGGGGTGTACTTCGCTGCCAAGAAATTGAAGCCCTACTTCCAAGAGCACCCCATCACGGTCGTGTGCACTGCCCCGCTCGCCGAGATCATAGGCAGCCGGGATGCATCCGGTCGGGTGGCCAAATGGGCCATTGCCTTGGCGCCCTACACGATCTTCTATCAACCCCGCACCGCCATCAAGTCGCAAGCACTGGCCGACTTCCTCGTCGACTGGGCCGAGACCCAGTACTTACCGCCGGCTCCCGACTCTACCCATTGGCGGATGCACTTTGACGGGTCCAAGATGCGCACCGGCTTGGGAGCCGGCGTCGTCCTCACCTCTCCCAAAGGCGACAAGCTCAAGTACACGCTGCAGATCCACTTCGCCGCCTCCAACAACGTGGCCGAGTACGAGGCGCTCGTACATGGGCTCCGGCTAGCCAAAGAGCTCGGCATACGCCGGATCCTATGCTACGGAGACTCAGACTTGGTGGACCAGCAATCATCAGGCGACTGGGACGCCAAGGACGCAAACATGGCAAACTACCGATTCCTCGTCCAGCAGATGAGCGGATACTTCGAAGGGTGCGAGTTCCTTCACGTGCCAAGGGCCGACAACGACCAAGCAGATGCCCTAGCACGGATCGGCTCCACCCGACAAGCCATACCGACTGGCGTCTCCCTCCAGCGCCTCCTCAAGCCGTCCATCAAGCCGTCTCCAGAGTCGGATTCCATCTTCGTACCGCCTGCGCCAGAAACAGCCGGATCTGGCTCAAGAAATCCCGCAGGCGGCACGGGGACTTCGACGACTGCCCCGGGGACTGACGTAGTCGCACCCGGCCCAGGGACCTCAGAGCCCGGCCCGGGGACTGCAGCAGTCGGCCCGGGGACTGCAACGACGCAAGAAGTGGTGGTCGACCCCAACGCAACACCCAACCCACCCACCCGAGTCATGGTGGCTACATTAACAGCAGAAGAAGTCACAGCTCCCTCATGGGCCCTGCCCATCCTCAAGTTCCTAGTCAGCAGAGAGCTGCCGGCTGACGAGATCGCAGCAAGACTAGTCCAACGACGAGCCACAGCATACACAATAATCAACAGGGAGCTTGTGAAGCGCAACGTCACTGGAGTCTTCCAGCGTTGCGTCGAGCCAGAAAAAGGAGTGGCAATCCTCAAAGACATCCACCAAGGCGAATGCGGCCATCACGCCGCCTCAAGATCCCTCGTGGCCAAGGCTTTCCGCCATGGGTTCTTCTGGCCGACTGCCTTGGAGGATGCTAAAGAAATAGTCAAGACCTGCAGAGGATGTCAAGTCTTCAGTTCCAAACAACACCTGCCGGCTTCTGCCCTCAAGACCATTCCCCTCACCTGGCCTTTCGCCGTCTGGGGACTGGACATGGTGGGCCCCTTCAAGACGGCCCGCGGTGGCTTGACACATCTACTCGTTGTCGTGGACAAGTTCACAAAGTGGATCGAAGCAAAGCCGATTAAGAAGCTGAACGGGCCGACTGCCGTGACATTCATCACCGACATCACTACTCGGTACGGCGTGCCGCACAGCATCATCACCGACAACGGCACGAACTTCGCCAAAGGCGCACTGGCACGTTTCTGCGCGACACAGGGCATTCGACTGGACTTAGCGTCCGTTGCCCACCCGCAGTCAAACGGCCAGGTCGAGCGAGCAAATGGACTTATCCTTTCCGGCATCAAGCCCCGACTGGTTGTACCACTGGAGCGATCGGCCGGCTGCTGGCTCGAAGAGCTGCCGGCTGTCCTCTGGAGTCTGCGCACTACACCCAACAAGTCAACCGGCTTCACTCCATTCTTTCTTGTGTACGGTGCCGAGGCTGTCATCCCAACAGACATCGAGTTCGACTCGCCTCGGATCACCATGTACACGGAGGAGGAAGCCAAAGAAGCAAGAGAAGACGGCATCAACCTACTGGAAGAAGGCCGGCTGTTAGCCCTCAGCCGGTCCGCCATCTACCAGCAAGGCCTGCGCCGCTACTACAACCGCAAGGTCAAGCCAAGATCCTTCCAAGAGGGCGACCTTGTGCTCCGGCTGATCCAGCGAACAGCCGGCCAGCACAAGCTCTCGGCCCCTTGGGAAGGCCCCTTCGTCATCAGCAAGGCACTCGGCGACGACTCCTACTACTTGATCGACGCGCAAAAGAAAAGAGCACGCAAGAGATACGACTCCGGCAAGGAGTCGGAGCAACCATGGAACGCAAACCTCCTAAGACGATTTTACAGCTGAAAAGCAGTATGTATCACGCTACCCCTTTTGTATTAAGTTACAAACCAACAGGCCCCCCGAACAATACTCGGGGACTGCCTTTTTTTTATCTATGGATGACGAGTGTCATATCCATGAATGTCTTATTACATTTTGAATTCTTGTCCGGCACCGTGTCCGACTAGTCGGCCCGGGGACTGGCCGCCTTAAGCTATATTATAAGTTCTTCCCGAAGTCAGCAAAGTAGTGCGCCGGCTCCCCAGTCCTCTCTTGTTGAAAGTCGCAGCTCAAAGAACTGACTGTCCGACTAGCAAGAGAGAAGACAGAAAGGACGCCCACACGAAAAACGGCTAAGGAACAACTAACCTATATAGCAAAAAGACGGCCTCTATATATGCCTGCCGACTGTCACAACAGCCGGCTGGCCGGCTTCCTAAAAACTTAGCTTAAGTCCAGCAGAGCTAAAAGTACTTCCCCCTCCCCAATCGGCCAGGCACTCCCCGGCTACAGATTGCAGAGCAACTGTTTGACTGGGGAGGCGGCAACCAAGGGAGGGCGGCAAAGGAAAAAAGCAGAAGGACAAAAAGCAAAAGTACAAGGAAAAGCCGATTGCATAACTTATATACATAAAGCCGCTCAAAGGCTGGCAACAGACTTGAGTTTCAATACACCCAGTGGGTGGAATTGCGCAGACTTAACCAAATATTGTTCAAAAGTAACAAGACAGGAAACAAAGAAAGAAGACAAGGGCGCGAAGGCCGAGTTGGTCGGTGAAGGCAGCTCGCCGGCTGAAGGAGTGGCCGCCTAGCTGGTCCCGGCTTGACCGCCTCCCGCGGCAGGAGACGCACTCGCACGCGACGTAGTGCTGGAGGCGCGGTCAGGCTGGCCGGCTTCTCCGCCAGCCGGCTCGGCGTCTTCACCCTCCTCTTCCTCCTCCTCCTCGCCCTCGTCGCTGGAGTCAATCTCCTCCGCCGAGTCCTCGCCGTACGCCGGGTCCAGCCCGAACCAATCTTCGGGCTGGGCGACTCCATTGTCGTCCACCTCGGGGGCGAAGACGTTGGTGTCGGTGTAGTCGGCGATCGCCGAAGCTCGTCGAATGATGGCCGGCCGCGCCGGCTCCAGCTCCGTGTCGGCTTGCTGCCGCCAGGTCGCCAGCTGGTCCAAGTTCAGGCCGGGATACCAGGCCTTGACGAACTCCAGCGCCCGCCTGGCGCCGGAGCGAGCCGCTGACGCCTTCCAAGCCTCGAAGCGGCCGACGGCCACCTCCAGCCAGTCGGCGGTCCGGCTGGGAGTGCGCGGGACCACTTGGCCGGGCCAGAGGGCGGCCAAGACCTGCGCCCCGGCACGCTGAAGCCGGCGGAGCAGCCTGTGAGCCGGCTGGATACGAGCCTGGATCGCCAGGAGCTGCTCCTCCAGCGAGCGGCCGGCGGTCGGCAAGATCTCGAAGCCGGCTTGCCTCTTCGCCTGGCGACGAGCTTCGATGGCCTGGTTGGCAGCAGTTGAGTAGCCAGGGAAGTACTCTGCATGAAGAAGAAAAGAAAAGAAGAACCCCAAATCAGAAAAACAAGTCGAAGTAGCAGATGGCAAGAGAGGATGAAGGGGTAGACGACTTACCGTCAACCAGATCCTCAATCCGGCCATAGCCGGAGACCAGAGTCTGCCTGGCCTCTGCCCAGCCGGTCGCCTCCGTCTCGAACTCGGCCTGGAGGGCGGCCTCGCGATCCTGCGCAGCTTTCAGCGCAGCCTTGTGGCCTTCCTCCTGGTCGGCCAGCTTCTTGACCAGGCGGTCGCGCTCCTGCACCAAGGTGGCGAGCTCCGCGTCCTTGGCACGAAGAGCAGTCTGGGACTCCCCCAGCTGTGCCCTCAGACTGGCGTTGGCCGCTGCAGAGATAGAAGAACAAGAAGAGCAATAAGGAATGATCAAGGAAGATCCGAGCCGACTGCTCAGCAGTCGGCCCGAATCTCGGGGACTACACCCAGTGGGTGCGCTGACGCGCCCCCACATGAGATAAAGATCAAGTTACATACCTCGGCTTTCAGTGAGATCGGCGGTCTTCTGCGTCAGCTCCCGAGCCTGGGAGTTGAAGGCGGCCGCTCGGAGGTTGTGATAGTCCTGCAAGATGGACAGAAGACTGACGTGAGAACAAAAGCAACGATGAGAAATCATCAAGGAAGATCCGAGCCGACTGCTCAGCAGTCGGCCCGAATCTCGGGGACTACACCCAGTGGGTGCGCTGACGCGCCCCCACGAGAGAAATCAAGAAGAAGATGAGAATACTAACCCGGATGGCAGCCCGCGTGGCGAGGAATTCATTGGTGAACTGCCTCAGCGCCGCGGCTTGGCTCTGGAGCCGGGTCCGGACGTCTTGCGCAGCGATGTTCACCACGGCTGTCCCTCCGCCTGGCGTCCACCCTGAGGTAGCGCTGGCCGCCTCCGCGTCTCGGGCCGACGAGCTGGAGCCCACAGCCGTCCGTGGCTCCGACGCCGCCTTCTGCGGCTCCGACGCGGCCTTCCCTACGCGCCGGCTTGGCGGAACCCGGACCGCCACCGCAGCTCCCGCGGCCGGCTCGCCTTCCGCCGACTGTGCGGGCGCAGGCTCAGTCTGGCCGCCTTGGGTTGCCCCAGTCGGAAGAGTCGGCCCCGGCGCCTCCCTCAAGAAGATGGCGTCGTCGCCGCTCCCTCCCAGATCCGGCTGGGAACCACTGGCTCCCCCTGGCGAGGGATCCGCGCCCCCGGGCGCCATGGTGCGCAGGGGGGTGACCATCAAGGCCTCCCCTGCCGCCGCTTCAGCCTCGGCCTCTGCCTGGGCCTTGGCTGCGGCCTCGGCGAGCGCCTTCGCCGCCTCCTCCTCCCGAGCTGCCTGGGCGGCGGCTGCCCTCCGTGCTTCCGCCTCCCGCGCTTCCTGCTCCTCCCGCGCCTCCCGCGCGTTCCTTTCTGTCACCTCTAGGAGGGCGGCGCGGGGATCTACGCGGTGGGTGGTGCTCCCAGAGCTCCCTGGCGACTCGACAACGGAGCCGGCAGCCGCCCGCTCGAGTGACAGTGGAGCTCTGATCAAAGAAAAGAAGACGAAGGTTCAGAAAACCACCCAAGAAAAGAAAGAAGGAGAATACACAGAAAGAGAGAAAGCTTACGCTGACACAGCCTGCGGCTGCTTCACCACTCTGTGGAAGCGAGCCGCCTTCGCGGCCGCCTCTTCCCGCCTGGTGGCCGCCGCCCCACCCCTAGGCTTCTTCGTCCGGCTGCCGAACATGCCCTGGGTGGCGCGACGTTTCTGGCCTCTACCCCGAGCAGGCTGCGCACCGGAAGAGCCCGCGCCGCGTCCGGGGGCTGGCTGGCGGGGCGGGACGGCTTCGGCTTCATCCTCGTCCGGCCAGTCGTCGAAGGTCGCGGAGAACCCGGCGCCGCCTGCTTCGCCGCCGGCTTGGCCGCCGGCCGGATCGGCGGCGTCCTCCATATGGACTGCCCCCAGATCGGGGTCCTCCTGGTCGTGCTCGGTCCGGTCGGGGACGAAGCGGCGCTCCACGTCCGCCCCGCCGGCCGGCCGAAGCAGAGGACTCTGTCAAAAAGAGCGAGCCGACTGAGTTAGAGTCGGCCCAAAGGAACTCGGCAACAAAGCTGAGAGAGAAAGAGAGAAAAAGAGAAGGGGAGCGTACCGTAGGCGGAGGATTGGCGCGGCTGTATGGCTCCTTGCCGAATTGCCAGTTGTCGGGAAGCTGGCAGTTGGCGAGGTAGTTCACCATGTCGGCCGCGCCGGCCTGCGGCATCTCCTTGGTGCACATCCGGCTCGGATCGAGCTGGCCGCTCATCTGACAGATCAGATGAGGCCGGCTCTGGAGCGGGAGGACCCGGCGCGTGACGAACGCGGCCAGAAGGTCGGGCCCCGTCAGGCCCTCCGACTGGACCATCACCCGCAGGCGGGCGATGGCGGCGTTCCCTCCCTGCGATAACGTCACCGCCCGGAAGGACCACTGAGGCAGCCTCCCCGCCGGTGGGCTGGCTACGTAAGCCGGCAGGTTGATGTAGTCGCCCCGAGGAGCGATGTTCCGCACGTAGAAGTATGATTTCTGCCACTTCTTCACCGATTGGATCAGCGTGATGACGGGGAAGGGGTTGTCGGCGCCCGATCTCCGAGACGCGATGAAGGCGCCAGTGTGGGCCGGCACGCCCTTGCTGCGCGTACCCAGCTTCGACTGGAAGAATTCCCCCCAGAGCTCGAGGGTGGGGAGGACGCCGAGATAGCCCTCGCACAGGGTGACGAAGGCCGACAGCAGCACCACCGCGTTGGGGGTGAAGTGGTGCGGCTGGAGCTGATAGAAGTCCAGCCAGGTGCGGAAGAAGGCGCTCACTGGCAGTCCGAAGCCGCGCAGGAAGTGCGAGCGGAAGACCACCCGCTCGCCCTCCTGCGGCGCCGGTCTGACCTCCTTCTCCGGCGCGAGGCGGACCTCCACTTTGTCCGTGCTGGGCAGACGCCGGGTGTCGCGGAGGAAGTCGATGTGGTCGCTGTGGACGATGGAGCCATCCCAATCCCCGCCGAGCTGCTCTACGTGGGGAGGCATAGCGGAAGCTGGCACGGCGGCGGAGGAGCGTGCGAAGGAAGAGCGCGGCGGCGAGGCGCTGTCGTAGGAACGAGCAAGGCGAGAAGACGAAGGAAGCGGGAGGAGCGTGCGAGGGTCTGCCGCCCTCCACCTCCCCCAACTTATAGCCTCGCGCGGCCGAAGAGGCCGGACGTGGGGAGGGACGTGGGATTAACTGCGCCCATTTCCCCCACGTCTCGCGTTTATTACGCATGAAGTGCGAGCCGAAACTGCCGCACGGAACGTGCGGGCGGTTTCGGGATACAAAGGATCCGCGCCTGGGCCGGGGCGCGGATGTGACGGGCCCCCTCCCTGCGGCGACGTCCCGTCACGCGCGTGGGCTGGCAGGCTTTCCGGCCACGTGGCATGCCACGGCCCGAGGCCGGCCCGCGGCCCGGTGCACAAGCCCGCGGGTTCCCGCCTCCCGACTCCAGAAGAATTTGACTAAGGGCGGCGCGCCTGCGCCAAGGCCGGCTCCCAGCTGCCGGCTTGTCACGACAGGAAGCTGACCGAGCTTCTCGAACCCTACTCCACCTCGAAGCTCAATCAGCTTCGGGGACTACTGTCGGGGTAAACGACCACGGGTAGCCTAACCGACTACCCCTGGCTCTTCAGAAAATTTATCAGGCCTTTGGGCCTTCAAGCACTCCAAGCATTTGGGCCGCCTTCCCCGGCCGGCTACCACTGAAGCCGACTCCCGGAAGGAGACCCAGCCTCACCGACTCCAAGAAGCCGGCCAAGAAGGACGCCGACTCCTAGAAGCCGGCCAAGAAGGACGCCGACTCCTAGAAGCCGGCCAAGACCACAGCCACTCCTACATAACGACGACCTGACGGGGCATGGCCACAGTGCGGCCCACGACCCCCGAAGCCCGAGGCAGGCATGGCTACAGGAGGCCGTACGGGGGGGATGTCTCCCGTGCGGCCCGGCACTGTAGCCACGCCTGCCGCGACGTCATCCACGACCCCCTCCTGTACGGCCCAAGGACCGCGGGCCCCTTCAGCCAGAGAGAGGCGTGAAGGCGGCCCGGCTTTTCCTAGTCGGCCAGGAGCATAGCCGGCCTCCAGAAGCCGGCGACTCCCTTCCTCGAAGCAGGAGCCCCATTAAGGAGACAAGACGAGGTGAGGCTACAGTGATAGCCCCCGATGCGGATCACTGTAGCCACGCTTACCTCGACAAAGCCCTCGTCATCAGAGGTGCGGCTACAGTAAGCAGCCGCCGACAAGACCCTAGGCGGTGGGGCCGGCCTGCCGGCCGAGTAGCCGGCAGCCGACGGGACCCAGCAGCCGGCGGAGGAGCCGGCGGGCGTAGACACTGACGGCTGGGGCCTGTTCCCAGTCGGATTACCATTGTACCCCCGGGGGGTAGGCCTATATAAACCCCCCGGAGCACCCATGCAAAGGGTTCGGACCTCTGAGCATAATTTGCTTCTAAGCATAGCACACACACGCACCATAGATAGAGAGAAGCAAGAGCTAGCCCTGTTCTTCTTCTCCCTTGATCTCAACAGCTCTAGGAGCGATTGTAGCTACCCTTTACCGATCTAGTGATCATGCGGAGACCCCGCAGAGCAGGACTAGGGGTGTTATCTCCTCGGAGAGCCCCGAACCTGGGTAAGATTCGCCGGCGTGCATGTCTTCGCCTCATCCCGTTTCCAGGCACCGGCGATGTTTTATTGGCTCCCACAATGATAAGCCATCCCTTGGCATATGTCGCACCAACCACCCGACACAGAGTCTTCATCTTCAGACTCAGAAACTGCCTTGGCCTTCAGTGCACGTGATCTGCCATAGCTCGAACCATAGAGGTCTCTCTTTTCAGCAAGCTGGAACTTATGAGTATTTAGCCTTTCGAGGATATCAGCGGGATCAAGTGACTTGTAATCATCATGTTCTTGTATCATCAATGCCAGAGTATCAAATGAGGAATCAAGCGATCTCAACAATTTCTTCACCACCTCATGGTCGGTGATGTCAGTGGCACCAAGTGCTTGAAGCTCATTTGAGATGTTAGTGAGGCGATCGAAGGTTTGTTGAACATTTTCATTGTCGAGTCTTTTGAAGCGGTTGAAGAGATTGCGAAGAACATCAACTCGAGAGTCACGCTGAGTTGAGACTCCTTCATTCACTTTGGACAGCCTATCCTAGATAAGATTAGCAGTTTCCAAAGCACTCACTCTTCCATACTGTCCTTTGCTCAGATGGCCACATATGATATTCTTCGCTTGAGAATCGAGTTGCTTGAATCTCTTCACATCGGAAGCGTTCAGTGAGGGTGAGACAGAGGGAACACCATTTTCCACAACATACCAGAGATCGTTATCAATTGCCTCAAGATGCATTCGCATCTTATTCTTCCAGTTGGGGTAGTCTGTCCCATCGAAGGTAGGACACCCAGCAGAGACCTTGATCATACCTGCGGTCGACATAACTAAAACTCCAGGCGGTTAAACCAAAATCACACAGAACAAGGGAGTACCTTGCTCTGATACCAATTGAAAGTGCGTTATATCGACTAGAGGGAGGGTGAACAGGCGATTTTTATGAATTCTTCACTGAGGAATTTGCCAGTGAGGAAATTCCTTAGCGAAGAACTACTTGTAGAAGAATAAGTACTCAAGAGTAAGCATAGCAGAACATAGGCATGGTCATCATGATGAAATGAAGACAAACACAGAGTACAGAAAGCGTAAACACAGGATAGCACAGGATGAAGACAAACAGACTGAAGAAATTGAACTGAGGAAATTGAGAAAGTCTTCAGTCAAAGTCTTCAAACACAGATATGAACAAGCACACAACACAGTAATGAGGAAATGAAAGGGTTGAGGAAATAGAACCAGTAAGCTTGGTGAAGACAATGATTTGGTAGACGAGTTCCAACTGCTGTCTCAGTTGTACATCTGGTTGGAGCGGCTAGGTATTTAAACCTGAGGACACATAGTCCTGGACACACAGTCCTCACCGTATTCTCCTTGAGCTAAGGTCACACAGATCTCGCCCAATCACTCGTGGTAAGTCTTCAGGTGACTTCCGAACCTTCACAAACTCGGTCACTCGGCGATCCACAATTTCCTCTTGGATGCTCTAGACCATGACGCCTAACCATCTGGAAGAAGCACAGTCTTCAAAGGTAACAAGCGTCGGATCCACGCAGGATCAATCTCTTCAGTGATGCTCAATCACTTTGGGTTTGTAGGTGTTTGGGTTTGGGTTTTCCTCACTTGATGATTTTCGCTCAAAGTCCTCGGAGGATGGGATGCTCTCAAATGACAAGTGTCAGTTTCTCTCGGAGCAGCCAACCAGCTAGTGGTTGTAGGGTGCGGCTATTTATAGCCTAGGGAGCAGCCCGACATGATAAGACATAAATGCCCTTCAATGATATGACCGTTAGGTGGGTAGATATTTTGGGACAGCTGGCGCATAGCACAACAACGGTCGGAAATTTGAGTATCAAATTCCTCAGGGCTGTCATGTTTCTCACTGTGTAGGCAATCCGCACTGGCGAATTCCTAACTCCTCAGTCAGAACAAATTCCTCAGAGACCAGAAGAACTTCGTCTCTGTCAGTGAAGAATATGACTGAACTGTATGAGATTTCCAATGGCTTCACTCGAAGGGATTGGTAGGTGTAGGATTTTGAGTTGAGCATCACATGGAAATTTTTCCTTAGTATTTCCTCGACCCCCTTTAATAGTACGGTGTTTCCTATGACTCAAGAAAGAGAAAATGAAACTACGAAAACAAAAGTCTTCACGCTTCATGTTCCTCAAATGAATACCAAGTCTTCAAGGTCACACCAATTTCTTCACTTTCAAAGTCTTCAGAAAGTCTTCAGAAATCCAAAGTCTTCAATCGAAAAACTTCATTTTTAGGGGTCGACTTTCTCTGTAAATATCAAATTCCTCATAGACTTATAGACCTCTGTACACTCATAAACACATTAGTCCCTTAACCTATAAGTCTTCAACACACCAATATCACTAAGGGGCACTAGATGCACTTACACGCAGAGGCCACCCCGGCAAGGGTCTTGCCGGGGAGAGTCCACCTCGCCTCTCTGCTCTTTAGTGCTTTTTGTTTTGGCGTTGCCTTGTTCGTCCTGTGCTTCGGTTCCCCTCCGGCTTCCCTCCTCTGCCTTGTTAAGTGTGGCCACGGGTGCGGTTCTGACTGCCCGTGCACAAGTAAAGGGGTCAAAAGGAGAGCCCCTACTTTTGTACACCGACACTTGTGCTGACCATAGTGCCATGATATTTGTAGGAGCGGCTACTGAGGTGGAAACCCTCAAGAAAGCGCTGGCCGAGGCCAAAAAGAAAGCGACAAAGGAGCAAGCTGCCTGTGAAAAACACGAGGCCAGGGTTGGTGAGGTCCAACAGGAGCTTTAGGACGCCGTCAAGAAATGTGAGTCCTTAGAGCGCGACATTGCGGATTAAGAGATCGAACTCGCCAAGGCTCATCAGAGCGCACAAGAGGCCCGGGTTGTACCCAGGGCGCCCTCCAGGAAATCCAGGAGGCCAAGAAAATCGCGGCTGGTAAGGCTTTTATTTTGCAAAGCAAGTATGTGAAGAAGAGGTATCTCTTACTAACCGGATTTGGAGTTCCCCAGGGGCTTTTGCGGATCTGCCGCGCAGTGTTTCTGACGCTGCGGAATTCTTCCGAGCCGAAGAGGGGAGCTCAACAGAGAAGCTGTTCTGGTCGCAATACCTTACGCCAGAACATCCAGTGCCCTTCAGCGATCAGCTAAAACAGCTGGTCGAACTGCATAAGGTGGCCGAACTGGCCATGAAGGATTTGATAATCCGGCTGTGGTTTGCCGAAGCTATACCTAGCAGCCACTTCGGGCTCGTGAAGCGGCTGGTCAGTGCCTGCCCCTGGCTTGACGTTCTCAAGAAATCGGTCTGCATCGAGGGTGCACGGATGTCTTTCGCCCGCGTCAAGGTGCAGTGGGCGAAGATGAACGCCGTCAAGCTCGCGACTGAAGGACCGCCCGAGGGCAAGGAGCACCGCACGCCCGAACGATTTTTTAGCGATTACCTGGAGGGATCCCACATTGTAGCGGAGCAATGTGCCAAAGATGTAATCTTCGAATGAATACATTTATGTTATCTCGCTCTGTATTATGAAACAAAGTCGATTGTGTGATATAATGCTTGTTACTATTAAAATTTTACCTCCTGTGCGGCCGTGGTTATGAAATCTGAGAGTTGGCCAGTCGTCGGCTTCAGCCCCCACGTAGGTAGTACGGGGGTGTTCGGGATGGAATTTAAACACTCTTGATCCAATTGTTTGGTCCTTGAAGGAGGTGTTTAACGCAACGAACCAGGCAAATGGACTATGTGGCTTTATCACCCTCACTTAGCCATAGGAGTTTGACAATAAAGATTTAGGCGGAGCCCCTAGTATCTGAAATAGGGTGATGTAAACACCTGATCAGGTAAGAACCGATTCATCGCGTAAGGCGGAAAAAATCGCTAAGGATTTGAAACCTCCGAAGAGCTGACCGGCTTTCGCCACATCATGACAGTCAGTTTTCGGCTTTCTCTACTGAGGTGCTCATCTAGATAAACCAGGACACAATCGCAGTAGTTCTCCCTTTACTACCCTAGCCGATATAGCGGAACGTAAGGTAGTAAGCACAGGAGCCGGGCAACCCAACTATTGACCAAAGACATGATTCGGAGCCGATGCATATAATGCTAAATTCGGGGTGCCGAACTATATTGTAAAAGGTGCTTGAACTTTGTTGCCATTTTATGGGGTGCAATGAAGCCCCTGGCAAATTAAAGCGTACCAAAATGTACAGGTGCAATTTGATAAGAATATAAAAAAAGAGGTAGCAAACTAGTGCCGCAGAAGTTGGGCCACAAACTGTTTCCATTATAGTTTGATGAATACGTCAAAGCATATTTGTACACGTAGTGCAATAAGCAACAGGGCTATTTTAATAAGCCACAACCGAGGGGGAGCTGCGTGTGGGTCCTGGAAACAGGTAGAGTGATCGTTAAAGAGACCACCTAGAAATTCCCTTATACATCAATGCTTCTTGCCATCTTGGTGTATCTATCCTTCGAAAGGACCGGTGATCAGGCCGTCAGAAAAAGCCTGTGGAAAAGAAACCTGAAAAGGATAAAAAAGAAAAAAGTGAAAGTATGTGTGTCCAGGAGAGGTCGAGTCGTATTATGGATCACAATCTAGTTATGCCTCCGTCTATGCCCATGGTATTTTGAGTGTGTAATTATGTACACGCGGTACGAACGCCGCCACTTGGTCGGGACTGAGACGGAGGCGAATTGCTAGTCGAGCTCTTGACGAGCTGGGTTGTCCTGCTGCAGAGTAGTCCGGACTCGTTTGACAGTGTGCGGGAGTTCGGCCGCCGAATTAAGGTTCTGCTTGAGAAGGTCGTTCTGTACTTCTGCTGCTAAAGCAGCGGTGTGCTCCTCGGTACGGAGGGAGTGTTTCGTGTTTCCATTGACTGTTATGACGCCGCGTGGTCCGGGCATCTTGAGCTTGAGATAAGCATAGTGTGGCACCGCGTTGAATCGAGTAAATGTGGTTCATCCCAGCAGTGCGTGATAGCCGCTGCGGAAGGGGATGATATCGAAGATCAATTCTTCACTTCGGAAGTTGTCCGGGGATCCGAAGACAACCTCTAGTGTGATTGAGCCCGTACAGCGGGCCTCTACACCTGGTATGACTCCTTTAAAGGTAGTCTTTGTGGGCTTGATCCTTGAGGGATTAATGTCCATTTTGCGCACTGTATCCTGATAGAGCAGGTTCAGGCTGCTGCCACCATCCATGAGGACTCGCGTGAGGTGGAAACCATCGATGATTGGGTTGAGGACCAGTGCGGCTGAACCGCCATGACGGATACTGGTCGGATGGTCCCTGCGATCGAAAGTGATCGGACAAAAAGACCATGGGTTGAACTTTGGGGCGACTGGTTCAATCGTGTAGACGTCCCTAAGCGTGCGTTTGCGCTCCCTCTTGGGGATATGGGTAGCGTATATCATGTTCACTGTTTTAACTTGGGGGGGGCTTCTTCTGTCCCCCTGTGTTCGGCGGACGGGGCTCGTCGTCATTGTCCTCGCTTTGCGACCCCTTCTCCTTGTTCTCGGCATTTAATTTGCCGGCCTGTTTAAAAACCCAACAGTCTCTGTTAGGGCGGTTGGCTAGTTTGTTTGGGGTGCCATGGATCTGGCACGGACGATCGAGTATGTGGTCCAAGCTGGATTGGCCCGAATTGTTTCTTTTATATGGCTTCTTCCGCTGGCCGGCCTTGGAGCCACTGAATCCGGCGTTGACCGCTATGTCGTCGGTATTGTCACCATTGCTTCGACGCTTATGTCTGTTGCGTCATGGCTTGCCGTTGCTATTTCTGGCTTCAGAGGTGCCAGGTTCGCTTGTATTGTTTTTGCTATGGGCTAGCCAACTATCCTCGCCCGCGCAAAAGCGGGTCATAAGTGTCGTGAGGGCTGCCATGGACTTCGGTTTTTCCTGCCCGAGGTGTCGGGTGAGCCATTCGTCGCGGATGCTATGCTTAAAGGCCGCCAGGACTTCGACATCCGGACAGTCGACGATTTGGTTCTTTTTGGTTAGGAACCTGGTCCAGAATTTCCTGGCTGACTCTCCGGGCTGTTGAGCTATGTGACTTAAGTCATCGGCATCCGGAGGTCGGACGTATGTGCCTTGGAAATTATCACGGAATGCGTCTTCCAGGTCCTCCCAGCTGCCAATGGAGTTTTCAGGCAGACTGTTCAACCGGTGCCGAGCTGGCCCCTTGAGTTTTAGTGGGAGGTATTTGATGGCGTGAAGATCATCACTGCGGGCCATATGAATATGGAGAAGAAAGTCCTCAATCCATACTGCGGGATCTGTTGTCCCATCGTATGATTCGATGTTCACGGATTTAAACCCTTCCGGGAATTCGTGATCCATTACTTCATCGGTGAAGCAGAGGGGGTGTGCGGCGCCTCTATATCGGGACACGTCACGACGTAGTTCAGATGGAGTTCGTCTGCAGTTTTCGGCCCGGGCGCGATTACCATTGTTGCGTCCGGCTAGATAGCCGTCATCACGTGTCGGGGCACGCCCCCCGATGCGTAGATCGATCTGGCCTGTCCTGCTCTACGGTCCAGGTCCTGCCGTAGGTCATATGTATATCCCCGAGCTGTTTTCTCTATGCCTTTACGGCGAGGTAGGACGGGCTGGTGTTCGGCTTGAGGTGTCGCTTTATCCCGGCCATGTGGTGGTCGGTCAGCCACATTACACACTGATGGTACGGGCTCCAACGCCTCATCATCAAACTGAGGTAGCAATTTGCACTTCGGGTAACTTTTGGTTGGGCGCTCGAGGCCGTATTCCTCGGCTGCCAGGACATTAGTCCACCTGTCATTGAGTAGATCCTGATCAGCTTGAAGTTGTTGGTGCCGCTTTTTCACGCTCCTTCCATGGAGATTAGCCGGCGCTTAAAGCGCTCCTGCTCGAGAGGTTCCTCGGGTACGATGAAGTCTTCATCACCGAGGCTCACCTCATCCTCGGAGGGTGGTAGATAATTGTTGTCCTCTGAGTCTTCGTTTATGGCCTGTTTATCAGGGCTAACTTGCCCATCTTCCCGATCGTCCTGTTCGGCAGTTTGCTCGTCGGGGTCTTCTCTGTCTTCGGCACCGTCCGGAGTGTTATCATCTCCTGTGCCAGTGTTGCTGTCTTTTCTGCAGCGTGATTTAGAGCGGCGCCGCTGATGTCGGCGCTTTGGTTGTATCTTGGGAGGTTCATCCTCGACTAGATCTTCCTCGTTATCGCCATTGTTCTCTTTAGGTGTATCCACCATGTATACATCGTATGAGGAGGTGGCTGTCCAACGTCCGGTAAACGCCGGGTTTTTGGCCTGCTCCTCTCCAACATCGTCTTCCATGCCGTCGATGTCTTTGGAGCCGTAATCAAGCATGTCGGTTAAGTCTTCGACAGTGGCTATTAAGTGGGAGGTGGGTGGGAAGCAAAATTCTCTGTCATCAGCCCCCAGCTCAAACCGGATATAATTCGGCTGTGAGTCCCCTGCTAAGGAGAGGGTTTTTAATGAGTTAAGCACATCACCTAAATGTGAGTGCCGGAAGGTGTCCGCGGCGCCGAATTCGACGATCGGCGCCCGATCAGGCTCGATGGCCGCGGATGCACATGGTTCGGAACCTATGGCCGGAGACGGATCCGAGGTTCCGGTGATGCAGATCCCGCTCGAGGTTGGGTCTGTGTGCGGCTCCAACGCCGCTGAGTCTGCGGCTTCCGTGGCGGGGTTGAGCTTCCCGTCCTCGGATTGCACAATCTGCTCCGGATCTAGGGCCGGAGCACTTACAGGTGCTATCTCCTGGGTATGGTCCGATGACAGATTTAGGTCATGCTCATCGCGGTGGCAAGGAGCGGCTGCCGTGGGCTCGAATCCATCGAAGATCAAGTCTCCGCGGATGTCAGCGACATAGTTCAAGCTTCCAAATCTGACCTGATGGCCAGGGGCGTAGCTGTCGATCTGCTCTAGACGGCCAAGTGAGTTGGCCCGCAGTGCGAAGCCGCCGAATATGAAGATCTGTCCGGGGAGGAAGACTTCCTCCTGGACAGCGTTATTGTAGACAATTGACGGGGCCATCAAACCTCTTGAAGATGACGCTGCGAAACTCTCAATGAAAGCACCAATGTCGGTGTCAAAACCGGCGGATCTCGGGTAGGGGGTCCCGAACTGTGCGTCTGAGGTTGATGGTAACAGGAGACGGGGGACACAATGTTTACCCAGGTTCGGGCCCTCTCAATGGAGGTAATACCCTACTTCCTGCTTGATTGATCTTGATGGATATGAGTATTACAAGAGTTGATCTACCTCGAGATCATAATGGCTAAAACCCTAAAAGTCTAGCCTGTATTACTATGATTGTAATTATGGTCGCCTCTACGGACTAAGCCTTCCGGTTTATATAGACACTGGAGGGGACTAGGGTTGTACAAAGTCGGTTACAGAGAAAGGAATCTTCATATCAGGGCACCAAGCTTGCCTTCCACGCCAAGGAGAGTCCCATCCGGACACGGGAGAGAGTCTTCTATCTTGTATCTTCACAGCCCATCAGTCCGCCCTACGTACCATAGTTCGGACGCCCGAGGACCCCTTAATCCAGGACTCCCTCACCCCCTCCACCGTAATCCACCTCGGTCATATCGTCATAGTGCTTAGACGAAGCTCTGCGCCGGTAGCTTCATCATCACAGTCATCACGCCATCGTGCTGATGAAGGTCTTCCTTGACACTCTACTGGATCGTGAGATCATGGGACGTCATCGAGCTGAACGTGTGCAGATCGCGGAGGTGTCGTACTTTCGGTACTAGGATCGGTCGATCGTGAAGACGTAGGACTACATCAACCGCGTTGTCATAACGCTTCCACTTTCGGTCTACGAGGGTATGTGGACAACACTCTTCCCTCTTGTTGCTATGCATCACCATGATCTTGCGTGTGCGTAGGATTTTTTTTTTGAAATTATACGTTTCCCAACAATAAGTGTTCTCCCTGAGTATGCACCGTTGCGATAGTTTGTTGTGCCGAGACACCACGTAATGATCGGGTGTGATAAGCTCTACGTTCACATACAACGGATGCAAGCTAGTTTTGCACACGCAGAATACTCGGGTTAAACTTGATGAGCCTAGCATATGCAGATATGGCCTCGGAACACTGAGACCGAAAGGTCGAGCATGAATCATATAGTAGATATGATCAACATAGTGATGTCACCATTGAAAACTACTCCATCTCACGTGATGACCGAACATGGTTTAGTTGATTTGGAGCACGTGATCACTTAGATGATTAGAGGGATGTCTATCTAAGTGGGAGTTCTTAAGTAATATGATTAATTGAACTTAAATTTATCATGACCTTAGTACCAGATAGTATTTTTCATGTCTATGTTGTTGTAGATCAATGGCCCGTGCTACTGTTCCTTTGAACTTTAACGCGTTCCTAGAGAAAGCTAAGTTGAAAAATGATGGTAGCAACTACACGGACTGGATCAATAACTTGAGGATTATCCTCATTGCTGCACAGAAGAATTACGTCCTGGAAGCACCGCTAGGTGCCAGGTGATACGTCTCCAACGTATCTATAATTTTTGATTGTTCCATGCTATTATATTATCTATTTTGGATGTTCAATGGGCTTTATTATACACTTCTATATTATTTTTGGACTACCTATTAACCGGAGGCCAAGCCCAAATTGCTGTTTTTTTGCCTATTTCAGTGTTTCGAAGGAAAGGAATATCAACTGGAGTCCAAACGGAATGAAACCTTCAGGAACGTGATTTTCGGAAGAAACGTGATCCAGAGGACTTGGAGTGGATGTCAAGCAATCAACGAGGAGGCCACGAGGCAGGGAGGCACGCCCCCACCCTCGTGGGCCCCTCGTAGCTCTCCTGACCGACCTCTTTTGCCTATATACACTCATATACCCTGGAAACATCAGAACAGGAGGCCAAACCCTATTTCCACCGCCGCAACCTTCTGTACTCGTGAGATCCCATCTTGGGGCCTTTTCCGGCGCTCCGCCGGAGGGGGCATTGATCACAGAGGGCTTCTACATCAACACCATAGCCTCTCCGATGATGTGTGAGTAGTTTACCTCAGACCTTCGGGTCCATAGTTATTAGCTAGATGGCTTCTTCTCTCTCTTTGGATCTCAATACAAAGTTCTCCTCGATTCTCTTGGAGATCTATTCGATGTAATCTTCTTTTGCGGTGTGTTTGTCGAGATCTGATGAATTGTGGGTTTATGATCAAGTTTATGTATGAACAATATTTGAATCTCCTCTGAATTCATTTATGTATGATTGGTTATCTTTGCAAGTCTCTTTGAATTATCAGTTTGGTTTGGCCTACTAGATTGATCTTTCTTGCAATGGGAGAAGTGCTTTGCTTTGGGTTCAATCTTGCGGTGCTCGATCCCAGTGACAGTAGGGGAAACGACATGTATTGTATTGTTGCCATCGAGGATAAAAAGATGGGGTTTATATCATATTGCTTGAGTTTATCCCTCTACATCATGTCATCTTGCTTAAAGCGTTACTCTGTTCTTATGAAGTTAATACTCTAGATGCATGCTGGATAGCGGTCGATGTGTGGAGTAATAGTAGTAGATGCAGGCAGGAGTCGGTCTACTTGTCGCGGACGTGATGCCTATATACATGATCATGCCTAGATATTCTCATAACTATGCTCAATTCTATCAATTGCTCGACAGTAATTTGTTCACCCACCGTAATACTTATGCTCTTGAGAGAAGCCACTAGTGAAACCTATGGCCCCCGGGTCTATTCTCCATCATATTAATCTCTTGTCAACTAGCTATTTCTGGCGCTATTTATTTTGCAATCTTTACTTTCACTCTTTATCATAAAAATACCAAAAATATTATCTTATCATCTCTATCAGATCTCACTTTTGCATGTGGCCGTGAAGGGATTGACAACCCCTTTATCACGTTGGTTGCAAGGTTCTTATTTGTTTTTGTAGGTACGTGGGACTTGGGCGTGGTCTCCTACTGGATTGATACCTTGGTTCTCAAAAACTAAGGGAAATATGTACGCTACTTTGCTGCATCACCCTTTCCTCTTCAAGGGAAAAACCAACGCAGTGCTCAAGAGGTAGCAAGAAGGATTTCTGGCGCTGTTGCCGGGGAGTCTACGCACAAGTCATGACGTACCAAGTACCCATCACAAACTCTTATCCCTCGCATTATATTATTTGCCATTTGCCTCTCGTTTTCCTCTCCCCCACTTCACCCTTGCCGTTTTATTCGCCCTCTTTTCCGTTCGCCTCTTTTGCACGTGCTTCTTGTTTGCTCGTGTGTTGGATTGATTGCTTGTCACGATGGCTCAAGATAATACTAAATTGTGTGACTTTACCAATACCAACAACAATGATTTTCTTAGCACTCCGATTGCTCCTCTTACCGAAGCTGAATCTTGTGAAATTAATGCTGCTTTGTTGAATCTTGTCATGAAAGATTAATTCGCCGGCCTTCCTAGTGAAGATGCCGCTACCCATCTAAATAGCTTTGTTGATTTGTGTGACATGCAAAATAAGAAAGATGTGGACAATGATATTGTTAAATTGAAGCTATTTCCGTTTTCTCTTAGAGATCGTGCTAAAACTTGGTTTTCGTCTTTGCCTAAAAATAGTATTGATTCTTGGAATAAGTGCAAAGATGCTTTTATCTCTAAGTATTTTTCTCCCACTAAGATCATCTCTCTTAGAACGATATTATGAATTTTAAGCAACTTGACCATGAACATGTTGCACAAGCTTGGGAGAGGATGAAATTAATGATACGTAATTGCCCTAGTCATGGTTTGAATTTGTGGATGATTACACAAATTTTTTAAGCCGGACTGAATTTTGCTTCTAGAAATCTTTTAGATTCGGCCGCGGGAGGCACTTTTATGGAAATCACTTTAGGAGAAGCTACTAAACTCCTAGATAATATTATGGTTAATTATTCTCAATGGCACACTGAAAGATCTACTAGTAAAAAGGTTCATGCGATTGAAGAAATTAATGTTTTGAGTGGAAAGATGGATGAACTTCTGAAATTGTTTGCTAATAAGAGTGTTTCTTCTGATCCTAATGATATGCCTTTGACTACTTTTATTGAGAATAATAATGAATCTATGGATGTGAATTTTGTTGGTAGGAATAATTTTGGTAACAATGCGTATAGAGGAAACTTTAATCCTAGGTCGTTCCCTAGTAATTCCTCTAATAATTATGGTAATTCCTACAACAATTCTTATGGAAATTTTAATAAGTTGCCCTCTTATTTTGAGACTAGTGTTAAAGAGTTTATGAATTCACAAAATAATTTCAACACCTTGCTTGAAGAAAAATTGCTTAAGGTTGATGAATTGGCTAGGAACGTGGATAGAATTTCTCTTGATGTTGATTCTTTGAAGCTTAGATCTATACCACCTAAGCATGATATCAATGAGTCTCTCTCAAATCCATGAGAATTTCCATTGATGAATGCAAAGAAAGAACCGATAGGATGCATGCTAAGAAAGATTGCTTTGTAAAGGCATGTTCTTCTAGTTTTTATGAGAATAAAGATGAAGATCTAAAAGTTATTGATGTGTCTCCTATTAAATCTTTGTTTTGCAATATGAATCTTGATAATGACGGGACTGGAGATGAGTCAACTTTAGTTAAAAGGCGTCCCAATGATTCGGAGTTTTTAGACCTTGATGCAAAAATTGGTAAAAGTGGGATTGAAGAGGTTAAAAGTTTAGATATCAATGAACCCACTATTTTGGATTTCAAGGAATTTAATTATGATAATTGTTCTTTAATAGATTGTATTTCCTTGTTGCCATCCGTGCTAAATTCTCCGCATGCTTATAGTCAAAATAAGGCTTTTACTAAACATATCATTGATGCTTTGATGCAATCTTATGAAGAAAAACTTGAGTTGGAAGTCTCCATCCCTAGAAAACTTTATGATGAGCGGGAACCTACAATTAAAATTAAAATTAATGATCATGAATGATATGCTTTGTGTGATTTGGGTGCTAGTGTTTCCACGATTCCAAAAACTTTGTGTGATTTGCTAGGTTTCCGTGAATTTGATGATTGCTCTTTAAACTTGCAGCTTGCGGATTCCACTATCAAGAAACCTATGGGAAGAATTAATGATGTTCTTATCGTTGCAAATAGGAATTATGTGCCCTTAGATTTTATTGTTCTTGATATAGATTGCAATCCTTCATGTCCTATTATTGTTGGTAGACCTTTCCTTAGAACGATTGGTGCAATTATTGATATGAAGGAAGGGAATATTAGATTCCAATTTCCGTTGAGGAAAGGCATGGAACACTTCCCTAGAAATAAAATTAAATTACCTTATGAATCTATTATGAGAGCCACTTATGGATTGCCTACCAAAGATGGCAATACTTAGATCTATCCTTCTTTTATGCCTAGCTAGGGACGTTAAACGACAGCGCTTGTTGGGAGGCAACCCAATTTTATTTTAGTTTTCTTGCTTTTTATTTCTGTTTAGTAATAAACCTTTCATCTAGCCTCTGGTTAGATGTGTTTTTATGTTTTAATTAGTGTTTGTGCCAAGTGAAACCTATAGGATCTTCTTGGATGATAGTTATTTGATCTTGCTGAAAATTCCGGAAACTTTCTGTTCACGAAAACAATTGTTTAAAATCATCAGAACGTGATAAAATACTGATTCCAATTGCAGTAGATCAATAGACAAATTGTCTAGGTCTTCCTATTTTGGTAGATTTTTCTAAGTTCCATAAGTTTTCGTTAGATACAGATTACTACAGACTGTTCTGTTTTTGACAGATTTTGTTTTTCGTGTGTTGTTTGCTTATTTTGATGAATCTATGGCTAGTAAAAGAGCTTATAAACAATAGAGAAGTTGTAATACAGTAGGTTTAACACCAATATAAATAAATAATGAGTTCAATACAGTACCTTAAAGTGGTGGTTTGTTTTATTTCGCTAACGAAGCTCATGAGATTTTCTGTTGAGTTTTGTGTTGTGAAGTTTTCAAGTTTTGGGTAAAGATTTGATGGATTATGGAACAAGGAGTGGAAAGAGCCTAAGTTTGGGGATGCCCAAGGCACCCCAAGGTAAAATTCAAGGACACCAAAAATCTTAAGCTTGGGGATGCCCCGGAAGGCATCCCCTCTTTCGTCTTCGTCTATCGGTAGCTTTAGTTGGGGCTATATTTTTATTCACCACATGATATGTGTTTTGCTTGGAGCATCTTGTATGATTTGAGTCTTTGATTTTTAGTTCACCACAATCATCCTTGCTGTACACACCTTTTGAGAGAGACACACATGATTCAGAATTTATTAGAATACTCTAGTGCTTCGCTTATATCTTTTAGAGCACAGTGGTGGTTTTATTTTATAGAAATTATTGATCTCTCATGCTTCACTTATATTATTTTGGGAGTCATAAACAGCATGGTAATTTGCTTTAATTGTGAAATTAGTCCTAATATGATAGTCATCCAAGATGAGTATAATAAAAACTTCCATATTGAGTTCATTGAATATCGTGCGAAGTTTGATACTTGATAAGTGTTTTGAAATATAAAGGTGGTAATATTAGAGTGTGCTAGTTGAGTAATTGTGAAATTGAGAAATACTTGTGTTAAGGTTGGCAAGTCCCGTAGCATGCACGTATGGTAAAAGTTGTGTGA
The DNA here is from genome assembly GCF_018294505.1 of Triticum aestivum. NCBI lineage: Eukaryota > Viridiplantae > Streptophyta > Magnoliopsida > Poales > Poaceae > Triticum > Triticum aestivum. The sequence continues at coordinate 61,288,531 of NC_057796.1, forward strand.
CAAATTTGACGCATAATGTGTTCTTTTATTGCTTTCCTTATGAGTGGCGGTCGGGGACGAGTGATGGTCTTTTCCTACCAATCTATCCCTCTAGGGGCATGCGTAGTAGTACTTGGCTTCGAGGGCTAATGAACTTTTGCAATAGGTATATGAGTTCTTTATGACTAATGTGAGTCCATGGATTATACGCACTCTCACCTTTCCACAATTTTCTAGCCTCTAAAGTACCGTGCATTGCCCTTTCTCACCTTGAGAGTTGGTGCAAACTTCGCCGGTGCATCCAAACCCCGTGATATGATATGCACTATCACACATAAACCCCCTTATATCTTCCTCAAAACAGCCACCATACCTACCTATCATGGCATTTCCATAGGCATTTCGAGATATATTGCCATGCAACTTTCCACCGTTTTGTTTATTAGGACACGCTTCATCATTGTCATATTGCTTTGCATGATCATGTAGTTGACATTGCATTTGTGGCAAAGCCACCATCCATAATTTTTTTTATACATGTCAGTCTTGATTCATTGCATATCCCGGTACATCGCCGGAGGCATTCACATAGTCATATTTTGTTCTAAGTGTTGAGTTGTAATTCTTGAGTTGTAAGTAATAAAAGTGTGATGATCATCATTATTAGAGCATTGTCCCATGTGAGGAAAGGATGATGGAGACTATGATTCCCCCATAAGTCGGGATGAGATTCCGGACTAAAAAAAGGAGAAAAAAAAGATGCCAAAGAAAAAAAGAGAAGGCCCAAAAAAAAGGAAAAATGAGAGAAAAATAGAGAAGGGACAATGTTACTATCCTTTTTGCACACTTGTGTTTCAAAGTAGCACCGTGATCTTCATGATAGGGAGTCTCCTATGATGTCACTTTCATATACTAGTGGGGATTTTTCATTATAGAACTTGGCTTGTATATTCCAATGATGGGCTTCCTCAAAATGCCCTAGGTCTTTGTGAGCAAGCAAGTTGGATGCACACTGATAATCCCCAAGTGCAGGGAATTATCGTAGCAATTTCCAAAGGTGGAAGTGATAAGTATGGAGTGTCGAACCCACGAGGATCTAAAGGTAAGATCAATATTCTCTCAAGCCCTATCTGCCACTGATACGACTCTACGTACACCGAACGTTTGCTTCCAACTAGCAACGAGAAATAAAACTACGTTGTGGGTATGAAGAGGATAACTTTGCATGGTATCGGAGAGCTAAAACATAAAAGTAGGTGCTGTTATCATAAAGTTAGAATATATTACTAAATATTATAAATAGCGAGTGTGGAATAATGGTGGATTGGTGTGCAAAATTGTCCTAGGCAATTGTTAACAAGACCGGTAGTCGTCATTGCAATTTCATATGAGGGAGAGGCATAAGCTAACATACTTTCTCTACTTGGATCATATGCACTTATGATTTGAACTCTAGCAAGCATCCGCAACTACTAAAGATCATTAAGGTAAAACCCAACCATAGCATTAAAGCATCAAGTCCTCTTTATTCCCATACGCAACAACCCCCTTACTCGGGTTTGTGTTTCAGTCACTCACCAACCCACTATAAGCGAATCATGAACGTATTGCAACACCCTACAACGGGAATCCCTCACGCTTGCGCGACACGGAGGGCACAATAGGACAGCACCAAAATAAAACATACAACTCGTACCAATCTAGATCATCAATCAACCCAAAGACAAAGGATATCTACTCAAAACATCATAAGATGGCAACACATCATTGGATCATAATATGTGGCATAAAGCACCATGTTCAAGTAGGGATTACAGCGGGGTGCGGGAGAGTGGACCGCGTAAAATAGATGAGGATGGTGATGATGATGGTGATGTTGATGAAGACGATCACCGCGGCGATGATTCCCCTCCCGATGGCACTCCGGCGCCACCGAGAGAGAGGAGGAGAGGTTCTCCCCCTTGTGCTTCCTCCTCCATGGCCTCCCCCCTAGATGGGGAGAGGTTCTCCCTCTGGTCCTTGGACTTCATGGCGATGATGGCCCCTTTGGGATCCTCCTCCATGGCCTCTGGTGATGATGACCCCCTCCAACAGGGTGCCGGAGAGGTCCTAGATAGATTTCTCGTGGCTACAGAGGCTTGCGGCGGTGGAAATTCTGATCTAGGTTTCTTTCTGGAAGTTTGGGTATATATGAGAGGTGTTGGCATCGAGAACAAGTCAGGGGGGTCTCCGGGCTGTCCATGAGGCAGGGAGGCGCGCCCCCACCCTCGTGGGCAGCCTGGGACTCTTCTGGCCCAACTCTTTGACTCCGTGGCCTTCTTCTGGTACAAAAATAAGCTCCATCAAGTTTCAGGTCAATTGGACTCCGTTTGGTTTTCCTTTTCTGCGATATTCTAAAACAAGGAAAAAACAGAAACTGGCACTGGGCTCTAGGTTAATAGGTTAGTCCCAAAAACCATATAAAATAGCATATAAATGCATATAAAACATCCAAGGTTGCTAATATAATAGCATGAATACTTCATAAATTATAGATACGTTGGAGACGTATCAGCAGCCCCAAGCTTATTTCCTGCTCGTCCTCGAGTAGGTAAATGATAAAATAATAATAATTTTGAAGTGTGAATACTAGCAGGTGCACAAGTTTGATCAATGATAATTTCAATTACCTTTTCTAGCATCATTATATGTCATAACAGTAGCTCATCTCATAAAACTTTTCATGGTCAAGTAACAAGCTATTCACATGTTAAAGTATAGATCATAAACTTTCTTGAAAACTAACAAACAGTGATCTTAGTCATCAAACAATTGCAATTCATCTTATTTTCAGGAAGGGTCTATGTCAGAGCTTTGATTTAGCAAACTCCACATACTCAACTATCATTTAATCTTTCGCAATTGCTAACACTCACGTGATATTTATGGGTTCAAAGTTTTAATCGGACACAGAGAAAGATAGGGGCTTATAGATTCGCCTCCCAACCTTTTACCTCAAGGGTAATGTCAACAATAATAGTTCATGATAACTTACATCCAATTGGATATATATATCAGGATCTTTCCAACACAATGTGCTTGCCAAAGGATAAAATGTAAAAAGAAAAGGTGAAGATCACCATGACTCTTGCATAAGGTAGAAGATAAAAGTAAAAGATAGGCCCTTCGCAGAGGGAAGCAGAGGTTGTCATGTGCTTTTAAGGTTGGATGCACAAAATCTTAATGCAAAAGAACGTCACTTTATATTGCCTCTTGTGATAGAGACCTTTATTATGCAGTCCGCTTTTATTTCTTCCCTATCACAATTTTGTATAAAGCTTATTTTCTTCACACTAATAGATCATACATATTTAGAGAGAAATTTTTATTGCATGCACCGATGACAACTTACTTGAAGGACCTTACTCAATCCATAGGTAGGTATGGTGGACTCTCATGGCAAAACTAGTTTAAGGGATATTTGGAAGCACAAGTAGTATCTCTACTTGGTGCAAAGAATTTGGCTAGCATAAGGGGGAAAGGCAAGCTCAGCATGTTGGATCAATCAATGACAATATATTTTATTTCGGATATAAGAAAACATAACCCATTACGTTGTCTTCATTGTCCAACGTCAACCTTTTAGCATGTCATATTTTAATGAGTGCTCACAATTACAAAAGATGTCCAAGATAGTATATTTATATGTGAAATCTCTCTTCCTTCCATATTCTTTCATGAATTGTTCAAGTGACCAATTCTGAGTTTGCTAACCTTCAATAAGTTTACTACCTACACTTATTATGTGTGAAGTCATTACTCCCCATGTTATAAGCATATGAAACATATATAAATTCAGATTTATGATATTCAATTCATTCAATCATTTACTCATAGGATATACGTGAAGCACGTGAGTAAATGACAAACTACTCCAAAAAGATATAAGTGAAGAACACTGAGTAGGCAAATGATTAACTAGCCATGGGAGGATTCTATTTCATTCAAGATTTCAGATCCAATGATTTTATTCAAACAGAAAGTAAAATTGAAAATACGCTCCAAGCAAAACACATATCATGTGACGAATAAAAATATAGCTCCGAGTAAGGTATACCGATAGTTTTGAAGACGAAAGAGGGGATGCCTTCCGGGGCATCCCCAAGCTTAGGTGCTTGAGCATTCCTTGAATATTAAATTGGGGTGCCTTGGGCATACCCAAGCTTAGGGTCTTTCCATTCCTTATTCTCCTCATATCGATGATATCTCACCCAAAGATTGAAAACTTCAATCACACAAAACTTAACGGAACTTCGTGAGATAGGTTAGTATGATACAGAGTAAACCATTCACTTTGGTACTGTCAAAGACAAGGTTCATAATTGTTCTCACACAATGCCTACTGTACCTTATCATTTCTACAATTTATATTGAGAAATATAAGCCATAGAAACTAGAAAACAAGCAAACTATGCAATGAAAATAGAATCTGCCAGAAACAGAACAGTCTGTAATGATCTGAATAGCAACCATACTTTTGCTACTCCAAAAATTATGAAATAAATTTGTGGACGTGAGGAATTTTTCTATTAATCTTCTGCAAAAAGAATCAACTCAAAAGCACTCTTCTGTAAAAAAAATGGCATCTAATCTCGTGAGCGCAAAGTTTCTGTTTTTTACAGCAAGATCACATTAACTTTCACCCAAGTCTTCCCAAAGGTCTTACTTGGCACTTTATTGAAACAAAAGCTATAAAACATGATTACTACAGTATCTTAGTCATGTAAACACACAAAAACAGTAAGGGTAAATATTGGGTTGTCTCCCAACAAGCGCTTTTCTTTAATGCCTTTTAGCTAGGCATGATGATTTCAATGATGCTCACATAAAAGATAAGAATTGAAACATAAAGAGAGCATCATGAAGAATATGACTAGCACATTTGAATCTAACCAACTTCCTATGCCTAGGGATTTTTTGAACACATAACTTATAGGAACAAGAATCAACTAGCATAGGAAGGCAAAACAAGTATAACTTCAAAACTTTAAGCACATAGAGAGGAAACTTGATATTATTGCAACTCCTACAGGCATATATTCCTCCCTCATAATAATTTTCAGTAGCATCATGAATGAATTCAACAATATAACCATCACATAAAGCATTCTTTTCATGATCTACCAGCATAGAAATTTTTCTACTCTCCACATAAGCAAAATTCTTGTCATTTGGAGTAGCGGGATCACTAGTTCCTAAAGTTGACACTATTCCAAACCCGCTTTAGATGATAGTATTATTCATACTCCAAAAGATATAAGTGAAGTTCATGGAGAATTCTACAATTAATATAGACTAACCAATATCCAAGCTCAAAATATATAAGTGAAGCACACGAAGCATTCTATAAAACCATACTCAAAAGATTTAAGTGAAGCACAAAGAGCAATTCTATAAGATTATACTTAAAAGATATAAGTGAAGCACATGAAGTATTCTGTAAATCAATGAAGGGCTATCTCATACTAGCATGGTTCTTAAAGGAAAAACAAAAACACAAAGGACACAAATCATGTGAACAAAACAAAAACCGAGGTACACCGATATTTGTTGAAGAAGAAAGATGGGATGCCAACCGGGGCATCCCCAAGCTTAGATGCTTCAGTATCCCTGGAATATTTACTTGGGGTGCCTTGGGCATCCCCAAGCTTGAACTCTTGCCTCTCTTTATTCTTCTCACATCGGTAACTCCTCGTTCTTCGAACACTTCATCCACACAAAACTTTAACAGAAACTTTGTGAGATCCGTTAGTGTAATAAAGCAAACTACCACTTTAAGGTACTGTAATGAACTCATTCTTTATTTATATTGGTGTTAAACCTACTGTATTCTAACTTCTCTATGGTTAATACTGTTGGAAATATGCCCTAGAGGCAATAATAAATTGGTTATTATTATATTTCCTTGTTCATGATAATCGTTTATTATCCATGCTAGAATTGTATTGATAGGAAACTCAGATACATGTGTGGATACATAGACAACACCATGTCCCTAGTAAGCCTCTAGTTGACTAGCTCGTTGATCAATAGATGGTTACGGTTTCCTGACCATGGACATTGGATGTCGTTGATAACGGGATCACATCATTAGGAGAATGATGTGATGGACAAGACCCAATCCTAAGCCTAGCACAAGATCGTGTAGTTCGTTTGCTAAGAGCTTTTCTAATGTCAAGTATCATTTCCTTAGACCATGAGATTGTGCAACTCCCGGATACCGTAGGAATGCTTTGGGTCTACCAAACGTCACAACGTAACTGGGTGGCTATAAAGGTGCACTACAGGTATCTCCGAAAGTGTCTGTTGGGTTGGCACGAATCGAGACTGGGATTTGTCACTCCGTGTAAACGGAGAGGTATCTCTGGGCCCACTCGGTAGGACATCATCATTATGTGCACAATGTGACCAAGGAGTTGATCACGGGATGATGTGTTACGGAACGAGTAAAGAGACTTGCCGGTAACGAGATTGAACAAGGTATCGGGATACCGACGATCGAATCTCGGGCAAGTAACATACCGATAGACAAAGGGAATTGCATACGGGATTGATTGAATCCCCGACATCGTGGTTCATCCGATGAGATCATCGTGGAACATGTGGGAGCCACCATGGGTATCCAGATCCCGCTGTTGGTTATTGATCGGAGAACGTCTCGGTCATGTCTGCATGGTTCCCGAACCCGTAGGGTCTACACACTTAAGGTTCGATGACGCTAGGGTTATAGGGAATAGATATACGTGGTTACTGAATGTTGTTCGGAGTCCCGGATGATATCCCGGACGTCACGAGGAGTTTCGGAATGGTCCGGAGGTAAAGATTTATATATGGGAAGTCCTGTTTTGGTCACCGGAAAAGTTTCGGGTGCTATCGGTGACGTACCGGGACCACCGGGAGGGTCCCGGGGGTCCACTAGGTGGGGCCACCGGCCCCAGAGGGCTGCGTGGGCCAAGTGTGGGAAGGGACCAGCCCCTAGGTGGGCTGGTGCGCCTCCCACAAGGGGCCCAGGGCGCAGGAAGGGGGGGAAGGGGGAAACCCTGGGCTCAGATGGGCCTAAGGCCCATCTAGTGGGGCGCCCCCCCTCTCTCCCCTCCTTGGCCGCCCCCCAAGTCCGCTCTAGGGCTGGCCGCACCCCTTGGGGGGGGGAACCCTAGATGGGGGCACAGCTCCTCCCCCTCCCCTATATATACTTGAGGTTTTGGGGCTGCCATTGACACGAGAACATCTCTCTCTTGGCGCAGCCCTACTCCTCCTCTCCCGCTGTGCTTGGCGAAGCCCTGCAGGATTGACACGCTCCTCCATCACCACCATGCCGTTGTGCTGCTGCTGGACGGAGTCTTCCCCAACCTCTCCCTCTCTCCTTGCTGGATCAAGGCGTGGGAGACGTCACCGGGCTGCACGTGTGTTGAACGCGGAGGCGCCGTGGTTCAGCGCTTAGATCAGAATCAACCGCGAACTGAATCGCTACGAGTACGACTCCTTCATCTGCGTTCTTGTAACGCTTCCGCATCGCGATCTACAAGGGTATGTAGATGCACTCCCCTTCCCCTCATTGCTAGATTACTCCATAGATTGATCTTGGTGATGCGTAGAAAATTTTGAATTGCTGCTACGTTCCCCAACAGTGGCATCATGAGCTAGGTCTATGCGTAGTTTCGATGCACGAGTAGAACACAAAGTAGTTGTGGGCGTCGATTTTGTCAATTTACTTGCCGTTACTAGTCTTATCTTGATTCGGCAGCATCGTGGGATGAAGCGGCCCGGACCGACCTTACACGTACTCTTACGTGAGACAGGTTCCACCGACTGACATGCACTAGTTGCATAAGGTGGCTAGCGGGTGTCTGTCTCTCCCACTTTAGTCGGATCGGATTCGATGAAAATGGTCCTTATGAAGGGTAAATAGAAATTGGCATATCACGTTGTGGCTTTTGCGTAGGTAAGAAACGTTCTTGCTAGAAACCCATAGCAGCCACGTAAAACATGCAACAACAATTAGAGGACGTCTAACTTGTTTTTGCAGGGTATGCTATGTGATGTGATATGGCCAAAAGGATGTGATGAATGATATATGTGATGTATGAGATTGATCATGTTCTTGTAATAGGAATCACGACTTGCATGTCGATGAGTATGACAACCGGCAGGAGCCATAGGAGTTGTCTTAATTTATTGTATGACCTGCGTGTCAATGAAAACGCCATGTAATTACTTTACTTTATTGCTAACCGTTAGCCATAGTAGTAGAAGTAATAGTTGGCGAGACAACTTCATGAAGACACAATGATGGAGATCATGATGATGGAGATCATGGTGTCATGCCGGTGACGAAGGTGATCATGCCGCGCCTCGAAGATGGAGATCAAAGGCGCAGGATGATATTGGCCATATCACGTCACTTTATGATTTGCATGTGATGTTTGTCATGTTTACATCTTATTTGCTTAGAATGACGGTAGCATAAATAAGATGATCCCTCACTAAAATTTCAAGAGACGTGTTCCCCCTAACTGTGCACCGTTGCGAAGGTTCGTTGTTTCGAAGCACCACGTGATGATCGGGTGTGATAGATTCTAACGTTCGCATACAACGGGTGTTGACGAGCCTAGCATGTACAGACATGGCCTCGGAACACATGCGAAACACTTAGGTTGACTTGACGAGCCTAGCATGTACAGACATGGCCTCGGAACACAAGAGACCGAAAGGTCGAACATGAGTCGTATAGTAGATACGATCAACATGGAGATGTTCACCGATGATGACTAGTCCGTCTCACGTGATGATCGGACACGGCCTAGTTTGACTCGGATCATGTATCACTTAGATGACTAGAGGGATGTCTATCTGAGTGGGAGTTCATTAAATAATCAGATGAACTTAATTATCATGAACATAGTCAAAAGGTCCTTGCAAATTATGTCATAGCTTACACTTTAGCTCTACTGTTTAAGATATGTTCCTAGAGAAAATTTAGTTGAAAGTTAATAGTAGCAATTGTGCGGACTGGGTCCGTAAACTGAGGATTGTCCTCATTGCTGCACAGAAAGCTTATGTCCTTAATGCACCGCCCGGTGTGCTGAACCTCAGCGTCGTCTGTAGATGTTGCGAAACATCTGACATACACGTTTTGATGACTACATGATAGTTCAGTGCATAATGCTAACGGTTTAGAATTGTGGCACCAAAGACGGTTTTGAAACGTCGCAGAACATATGAGATGTTCCGAAGACTGAAATTGGGATTTTAGACTAGTGCCCACGTCAAGAGGTATGAGACCTCTGACAAGTTTCTTAAGCCTGCAGACTAAGGGAGAAAAGCTCAATCGTTGAGCATGTGCTCAGATTGTCTGAGTACTACAATCACTTGAATCGAGTGGGAGTTAATCTTCCAGATGAGATAGTGATGGTTCTCCATAGTCACTGCCACCAAGCTATTAGAGCTTCGTAATGAACTATAACATATCAGGGATAGACATGATGATCCTTGAGCAACTCGCGATGTTTGACACCGCGAAAGTAGAAATCAAATAGGAGCATCAATTGTTGATGGTTAGTAAAACCACTAGTTTCTAGAAGGGCAAGGGCAAAAGGGATACTTCATGAAACAACAAATCATTTGCTGCTCTAGTGAAGAATCCCAAGGTTGAACCCAAACCCGAGACTAAGTGCTTCTGTAATGAGGGGAACGGTCACTGAAGCAGAACTACCCTAGATATTTGGTAGATGAGAAGGCAGGCAAGGTCGACAGAAGTATATTGGATACACATTATATGAATGTGTACTTTACTAGTACTCCTAGTAGCACCAGGGTATTAGATACCGGTTCGGTTGCTAAGTGTTAGTAACACGAAATAAAAGCTGCGGAATAAACGGAGACTAGCTAAAGGTGAGATGACGATATGTGTTGGATGTGTTTCCAAGGTTGATGTGATCAAGCATCGCATGCTCCCTCTACCATCGAGATTGGTGTTAAACCTAAATAATTGTTATTTGGTGTTTGCGTTGAGCATAAACATGATTGGATTATGTTTATCGCAATACGGTTATTCATTTAAGGAGAATAATGGTTACTCTGTTTATTTGAATAATACCTTCAATGGTCTTGCACCTAAAATGAATCTCGATCGCAGTGATACACATGTTCGTGCCAAAAGATATAAAATAGTGATGATAGTACCACATACTTGTGGCACTGCCGTTTGAGTCATATTGGTATAGAACGCATGAAGAAGCTCCATGTAGATGGATCTTTGGACTCACTCGTTTTTGAAAGGATTGAGACATGCAAACCATGTCTATTGGTATATATGCATGAAGAAACTCCATGCAGATGGATCGTTTGGACTCACTTGATTTTGAATCACTTGAGACATGCAAATCATACCACATGGGCAAGATGACTGAAAGGCCTCGTTTCGGTAAGATGGAACAAGAGAGCAACTTGTTGGAAGTAATACATTTGATGTGTGCAGTCCAATGAGTGCTGAGGCACGCAGTGCATATCGATATGTTCTTACTTCACAGATGATTTGAGTAGATGCTGAGTGTATTTACTTGACGAAACACAAGTCTGAATTATTGAAAGGTTCAAGTAATTTCAGAGTGAAGTTGAAGATCATCGTGACAAGAGGATAAAATGTCTCTGATATGATCATAGAGATATCTGAGTTACGAGTTTGGCACACAATTAAGAAATTGTGGAAATTGTTTCACGACTAATACCGCTTGGAGCACCATAGTGTGATGGTGTGTCCGAACATCATAACTGCACCCTATTGGATATGGTGCATACCATGATGTCTCTTATCGAATTACACTATCGTTTATGGGTTAGGCATTAGAGACAACCGCATTCACTTTAAAAGGGGCACCACACAATTCCGTTGAGACGACACCGTTTAGAGAAACCTAAGTTGTCGTTTCTTAAAAGTTTGGGGCTGCGATGCTTATGTGAAAAAGTTTCAGGCTGATAAGCTCGAACCCAAAGCGGATAAATGCATCTTCATAGAATAAGCAAAACAGTTGGGTATACCTCCTGTTTCAGATCTGGAAGTTAACAGGTCCTTTCTCGAGGAAAAGTTTCTCTCGAAAGAATTGAGTGGGAGGATGGTGGAGACTTGATAAGGTTATTGAACCGTCACTTCAACTAGTGTGTAGCGGGGCACAAGAAGTTGTGCCTGTGGCACCTACACCAATTCAAGTGGAAGCTTATGATAGTGATCATGAAACTTCGGATCAAGTCACTACCAAACCTCGTAGGACGACGAGGATGCGTACTACTTCAGAGTAATGCGTGATCCTGTCTTGGAAGTCATGTTGCTAGACAACAATGAACCTACGAGCTATGGAGAAGCGATGGTGGGCCCATATTCCGACAAATGGTTAGAAGCCATGAAATCCGAGATAGGATCCATGTATCAGAACAAAGCATGGACTTTGGTGAACTTGCCCGATGATCGGCAAGCCATTGAGATAAATGGATCTTTAAGAAGAAGACGGACATGGACGGTAAGGTTACCGTCTATGAAGCTCGACTTGTGGCAAAGAGTATTTTCACAAGTTCAAGGAGTTGACTACGATGAGATTTTCTCATCCGTAGCGATGCTTAAGTCCGTCGGAATCATGTTAGCATTAGCTGCATTTATGAAATCTGGCAGATGGATGTCAAAAACAAGTTTCCTTACCAGTTTTCGTAAGGAAAGGTTGTATGTGATACAATCAGAAAGGTTTTGTCGATCCTAAGGATGCTAAAAGGTATGCTAGCTCCAGCGATCCTTCCATGGACTAGAGCAGGCATCTCGGAGTTAGAATATACGCTTTGATGGAGTGATCAAAGTTTTTGATTTTATACAAAGTTTGTTAGAAACTTGTATTTACAATAAAGTGAGTGGGAGCGCTACAACATTTCTGATAAGTATATGTGAATGACATATTATTGATCCGAAATGATGTAAAATTTCTGGAAAGCATAAAGGGTTGTTTGAAAGGAGTTTTTCAAAGGAAGACCTGGATAAAGCTGCTTACATATTGGGCATCAAGATCTATAGAGATAGATCAAGACTCCTGATGATACTTTCAAAGAACGCACACCTTGACATGATTTTGAAAGAGTTCAAAATTGATCAGCAAAGAAGGAGTTCTTGGCTGTGTTACAAGGTGTGAGTATTGAGTAAGACTCAAGACCTGACCACAGCAGAAGAGAGAGAAAGGACAAAGGTCGTCCCCTATGCTTTAGACGTAGGCTCTACAGTATGCTATGATGTGTACCGCACATGAAGTGTGCCTTGCCATGAGTTGGTCAAGGGGTACAATAGTGATCCGGGAACGGATCACATGACAGCGGTCGAACTTATCCTTAGTATCTAGTGGACTAAGGAATTTTCTCGATTATGGAGGTGAAAAGGAGTTCGTCATAAAGGGTTACGTCGATGCGAACTTTGACACTAATCCGGATGACTCTGAGTAGTGAACCGGATTCGTATAGTAGAGCAGTTATTTGAAATGGCTCCAAGTAGCGCGTGGTAGCATCCACAAGATGACATAGATATTCGTAAAGCACACACGGATCTGAAAGGTTCAGACCCGTTGACTAATAACCTCTCTCACAATCATAACATGATCAAAGCAGAACTCATTGAGTGTTAATCACATAGTGATGTGAACTAGATTGTTGACTCTAGTAAACTCTTTGGATGTTGGTCACATGGTGATGTGACCTGTGAGTGTTAATCACATGGTGATGTGAACTAGATTATTCACTCTAGTGCAAGTGGGAGACTGTTGGAAATATGCCCTAGAGGCAATAATAAATTGGTTATTATTATATTTCCTTGTTCATGATAATCGTTTATTATCCATGCTAGAATTGTATTGATAGGAAACTCAGATACATGTGTGGATACATAGACAACACCATGTCCCTAGTAAGCCTCTAGTTGACTAGCTCGTTGATCAATAGATGGTTACGGTTTCTTGACCATGGACATTGGATGCCGTTGATAACGGGATCACATCATTAGGAGAATGATGTGATGGACAAGACCCAATCCTAAGCCTAGCACAAGATCGTGTAGTTCGTTTGCTAAGAGCTTTTCTAATGTCAAGTATCATTTCCTTAGACCATGAGATTGTGCAACTCCCGGATACCGTAGGAATGCTTTGGGTGTACCAAACGTCACAACGTAACTGGGTGGTTATAAAGGTGCACTACAGGTATCTCCGAAAGTGTCTGTTGGGTTGGCACGAATCGAGACTGGGATTTGTCACTCCGTGTAAACGGAGAGGTATCTCTGGTCCCACTCGGTAGGACATCATCATTATGTGCACAATGTGACCAAGGAGTTGATCACGGGATGATGTGTTATGGAACGAGTAAAGAGACTTGCCGGTAACGAGATTGAACAAGGTATCGGGATACCGACGATCGAATCTCGGGCAAGTAACATACCGATAGACAAAGGGAATTGTATACGGGATTGATTGAATCCCCGACATCGTGGTTCATCCGATGAGATCATCGTGGAACATGTGGGAGCCAACATGGGTATCCAGATCCCACTGTTGGTTATTGACCGGAGAACGTCTCGGTCATGTCTGCATGGTTCCCGAACCCGTAGGGTCTACACACGTAAGGTTCGATGACGCTAGGGTTATAGGGAATAGATATACGTGGTTACCGAATGTTGTTCGGAGTCCCGGATGAGATCCCGGATATGACGAGGAGTTCCGGAATGGTCCGGAGGTAAAGATTTATATATGGGAAGTCCTGTTTTGGTCACCAGAAAAGTTTCGGGTGCTATCGGTGACGTACCGGGACCACCGGGAGGGTCCCGGGGGTCCACCAGGTGGGGCCACCGGCCCCAGAGGGCTGTGTGGGCCAAATGTGGGAAGGGACCAGCCCCTAGGTGGGCTGGTGCGCCTCCCACAAGGGTCCTAGGGCGCAGGAAGGGGGGAAGGGGGAAACCCTAGGCTCAGATGGGCCTAAGGCCCATCTAGTGGGGCGCCCCCCTCTCTCCCCTCCTTGGCCGCCCCCCAAATCCCATCTAGGGCTGGCCGCACCCCTTGGGGGGGGGACCCTAGATGGGGGCACAGCCCCTCCCCTATATATACTTGAGGTTTTGGGGCTGCCATTGACACGAGAACATCTCTCTCTTGGCGCAGCCCTACTCCTCCTCACCCGCGGTGCTTGGCGAAGCCCTGCAGGATTGCCACGCTCCTCCATCACCACCATGCCGTTGTGCTGCTGCTGGACGGAGTCTTCCCCAACCTCTCCCTCTCTCCTTGCTGGATCAAGGCGTGGGAGACGTCACCGGGCTGCACGTGTGTTGAACGCGGAGGCGTCGTGGTTCGGCGCTTAGATCGGAATCAACCGCGATCTGAATCGCTACGAGTACGACTCCTTCATCCGCGTTCTTGCAACGCTTCCGCATCGCGATCTACAAGGGTATCTAGATGCACTCCCCTTCCCCTCGTTGCTAGATTACTCCATAGATTGATCTTGGTGATGCGTAGAAAATTTTGAATTCCTGCTACGTTCCCCAACAAATACCCCCCGATACTAGCCATAGATTCATCAGAATAAGCAAACAACACGCGAAAAAAAGAACTGTCAAAAACAGGACAGTCTGTAGTAATCTGGAAGTTTATCAAACTTATGTAACTCCAAAAATTATGAAATAAATTTGAAAATTTGAACAATTTGTACATAAGTAATGTGCAAAAAGTTTCAGACCTATTTGACTTCCCAGTGAAAAATGTAAATTCAAGCACTACAGTCAAAGTTTCTGTTTTTGTACTGCACATAGCAAACAAGCAATCTAATCATCCTAAAACCAAAGCTTGGCACATTATTTTTATAATATAATAGATATATACAAGGGGATAATTATTTACAGAGAAACTTCCATGAAAGATTCTACATTGTTTCCGTGAGCATGAACACAAGTGCTCAAGGTCGACCCTCACTTCTTCAATGCATAACTTTCCAATCACTTCTCTTTTTGAAAAACTTTTTAGGCATGAAAGGCAAGTATTTTTTTTGGTATTTTCATTCTTTTAATTTTTTTATATTTCACCCACAACTAAACAGAAACAAAAAGGAAAAACAGAATCTACTAAGTGAAGAAAGCAAACAAGCACACATGAGAATATCAACCCCACGCTATTGCTCCCTGGCAACGGCGCCAGAAAAGAGCTTGATAATCCCCAAGTGCAGGGAATCATCGCAGCAATTTCCAAAGGTGGAAGTGATAAGTATGGAGTGTTGAACCCACAAGGAGCTAAAGGTAAGATCAATATTCTCTCAAGCCCTATCTTCCACTGATACGACTCTACGTACACCGAACGTTTGCTTCCAACTAGCAACGAGAAATAAAACTATGTTGTGGGTATGAAGAGGATAACTTTGCATGGTATCGGAGAGCTAAAACATAAAAGTAGGTGCTGTTATCATAAAGTTAGAATATATTACTAAATATTATAAATAGCGAGTGTGGAATAATGGTGGATTGGTGTGCAGAATTGTCCTAGGCAATTGTTATCAAGACCGGTAGTCGTCATTGCAATTTCATATGAGGGAGAGGCATAAGCTAACATACTTTCTCTACTTGGATCATATGCACTTATGATTGAAACTCTAGCAAGCATCCGCAACTACTAAAGATCATTAAGGTAAAACCCAACCATAGCATTAAAGCATCAAGTCCTCTTTATTCCCATACGCAACAACCCCCTTACTCGGGTTTGTGTTTCAGTCACTCACCAACCCACTATAAGCGAATCATGAACGTATTGCAACACCCTACAGCGGGAATCCCTCACGCTTGCGCGACACGGAGGGCACAATAGGACAGCACCAAAATAAAACATACAACTCGTACCAATCTAGATCATCAATCGACCCAAAGACAAAGGATATCTACTCAAAACATCATAAGATGGCAACACATCATTGGATCATAATATGTGGCATAAACCACCATGTTCAAGTAGGGATTACAGCGGGGTGCGGTAGAGTGGACCGCGTAAAATAGATGAGGATGGTGATGTTGATGAAGACGATCACCGCGGCGATGATTGCCCTCCCGATGGCACTTCGGCGCCACCGAGAGAGAGGAGGAGAGGTTCTCCCCCTTGTGCTTCCTCCTCCATGGCCTCCCACTACAAGAAATATGTCAACTAGTGACCTTCTGTCAGTGACCCTGGAAGAATTGGTCATAGATCTACGACCATTTGAGACCAATTGGTCAAAAGCTGCTCGGGGGGCTCCAAACCCTCAACTATATCGACCATTTTGGCCATAAAGGTCGTAATTTCCTTACACGAAATGGTCATAAAGCAGACAGCACTGATCTGCTACCTTATTTCTAGCCGATCACGACCAATATAGATGGTCATAACCTTATAAGTTGTGGTGGATTGCTATGACTAGGCGGCACCTCATCAGTTTTGCCTATGTGTCATCTCCATGTGTCAGTTTTTGCCCTAGGTTGTGAAGCAACCTATATTTCTGTCATTCCCAAAATTCCCAAAAAAATTGGGCATTCTTTACTATCCAAATCATTGGCTCATGAAAATATTCAACTCCATTTGCCTGGTAAATCTTCCTCAGCAAATTTCCAAAGTTTTTGTTCAACTCGAACTATTGTGAAGGAAGTACTAGCTAGGCATATCCTGATGAGCTGAATTTTTGCCACATCTTCTATATTCCCAAATCATTGCTCTCCACAAAAATTGAGCCCCATCTAACAATACATGTGAGTGTCGCTTCAACATTCATATTTCTGTCCAGTGTGGTACGTTGCAAAGCAAGTGACACCTAGGCTCCTCCATTTGAGCTGAAAATTTTCCAAGATAGTGTCCTTAGTAGATGATCATCCTCGGCCAAAACTCAGGCCCATTGGCCATGTGCATTTCTCGTACCACTAATCAAACACTTGGGTGCTAATTCATGTTTGAGCATTGTTCGGTCTCCTCGTGAGATTCTTCTATTGTTATTTTCTTCCAAGCATCTACCTGGGGAGTGCCAAACCTACTAGACATGCCTAGGCTTCCCAAAACGCATGGCAACACCACGGTCACGCGGTGACCACACGGCGGGCATGCGAGTCTACGCGCTTTGGAGTTGGGGCCCTGGGCCACCGTCCAAACCTCAACGTATCACCACCAAACCATGCATTTATGCTTAAATAGATACTTATGTACCTAGAAACGATTTTTGGAAAAAATAAATAGCAAACTATGAGGCAGCTACAGTTCAAATTTGACCCGCTTCCTGCTGAATCGGCGGGAATTTGTCTTTTTCACCAGAGATGGATCAAAGCTTTTGACACCCAACCATTTTGTCAATTGTGCATTAAATATGGCCTAGTATTTTATAAAATTGATTTGGTCCAATTTTGCAACAAATATATGGTAGGTCCTTCACAAAAAAAAACTCATTTCGGGCACTCAGAAAATGGAAAATGAATTTTCCATGCAAAGAAAATGAAAACTCCCTTAGGCAACATTGTTTGGAACTCCAAGATGCACCCTTGTGCACAATATGAGATCATTTTAACAAACTATGCCATGAATGTGGCCATAAGATTGATCATTTGGCTTGAAAGCCATGAATTTTCACGCATGATAGCTCATTTCTGAGAACACTTTTTTAAAATAATTGCCGTATTACAAGTTTATTATATTTCCTAGAAACTTGGTCACATATGATGACATAATGCGAAGTTTTCCAATTTTTTGATCTTTTTTATTTTTATGCCCGTTTCAAAATGCGGTCAAAACGGCGGGCTTGACCGTTCCTAGCTAATGGTTGAATCTTGGAATTTTTTTGATGTTTCTATGATTAAATAGATACTTATGTAACTAGAAATGATTTTTGGAAAAAATAAATAGCAAACTATGAGGGAGCTACAGTTCAAATTTGACCCGCTTCTCAAATTTGACCCGCTTCGTGCTGAATCGGCGGGAATTTGTCTTTTCACTAGAGATGGATCAAAGCTTTTGACACCCAACCATTTTGTCAATTATGCATTAAATATGGCCTAGTATTTTAGAAAATTGATTTGGTCCAATTTTGCAACAAATATATGGTAGGTCCTTCACAAAAAAAACTCATTTCGAGCACTCGGAAAATGGAAAATGAATTTTCCGTGCAAAGAAAATGAAAACTCCCTTAGGCAACATTGTTTGGAATTCCAAGATGCACCCTTGTGCACGATATGAGATCATTAACAAACTATGCCATGAATGTGGCCATAAGATTGATCATTTGGCTTGGAAGCCATGAATCTTCACGCATGATAGCTCATTTCTGAGAACACTTTTTAAAAATAATTGCAGTATTACAAGTTTATTATTTTTCCTGGAAACTTGGTCACATATGATAACACAATGCGAAGGTTTTCCAATTTTTTGATTTTTTTGATTTTTTATGCCCGTTTCAAAATGCGGTCAAAACGGCGGGCTTGACCGTTCCTAGCTAATGGTTGAATCTTGGAAATTTTTTGATGTTTCTCTGATTAAATAGATACTTATGTACCTAGAAATGTTTTTTGGAAAAAATAAATAGCAAACTATGAGGCAGCTACAGTTCAAATTTGACCCGCTTCCTGCTGAATCGGCGAGAATTTGTCTTTTTCACCAGAGATGGATCAAAGCTTTTGACACCCAACCATTTTGTCAATTGTGCATTAAATATGGCCTAGTATTTTATAAAATTGATTTGGTCCAATTTTGCAACAAATATATGGTAGGTCATTCACAAAAAAAACTCATTTCGGGCACTCGGAAAATGGAAAATGAATTTTCCGTGCAAAGAAAATGAAAACTCCCTTAGGCAACATTGTTTGGAATTCTAAGATGCACCCTTGTGCACAATATGAGATCATTTGAACAAACTATGCCTTGAATGTGGCCATAAGATTGATCATTTGGCTCGAAAGCCATGAATCTTCACGCATGATAGCTCATTTCTGAGAACATTTTTTAAAAATAATTGTCGTATTACAAGTTTATTATTTTCCCTGGCAACTTGGTCACATGTAATGACACAATGCGAAGGTTTTCCATTTTTTGATTTTTTTGGAATTTTTTATGCCCGTTTCAAAATGCGATCAAAACGGCGAGCATGACCGTTCATAGCTAGTGGTTTAATATTGGATTTTTTGGTGGTTCTCTGATTAAATAGATACTTATGTACCTAGAAATGATTTTTGGAAAAAATAAAGAGCAAAGTATGAGGCAGTTGCAGTTCAAATTTGACCCGCTCCCTACTGAATCAGCGGAAATTTGTCTTTTTCACCAAAGGTGGATAAAAACTTTTGACACCCAACCATTTGCTCAATTGTGCATTAAACATGGCCTAGTATTTTATAAAATTGATTTGGTACAAATTTGCAACAAATATATGGTAGGTCCTTCACAAAAAAAACTCATTTTGGGCACTCGGAAAATGGAAAATGAATTTTCCGTCCAAAGAAAATGAAAACTCCCTTAGGCAACATTGTTTGGAATTCCAAGATGCACCCTTGTGCATAATATGAGATCATTTGAACAAAATATGCCATGAATGTGGCCATGAGATTGATCACTTGACATGAAAGTCATTCATCTTCACGCATGATAGCTCATTTCTAAGAACACTTTTTAAAAAGAATTTCCGTATTACAAGTTTATTATTTTTCCTGATAACTTGGTCACATGTAATGACACAATGCGAAGGTTTTCCAATTTTTTGATTTTTTTGGAATTTTTCATGCCCATTTCAAAATGCGTTCAAAACGGCGGGCATGACCGTTCGTAGCCAGTGGTTAAAACTTGGAATTTTTTTGATGTTTCTATGATTAAATAGATACTTTTGTACCTAGAAATGATTTTTGGAAAAAATAAAGAGCAAACTATGAGGCAGCTGCAGTTCAAATTTGACCCGCTTCCTGCTGAATCGGCGGAAATTTGTCTTTTTCAGCATAGGTGGATTGAATCTTTTGACACCCAACCATTTGATCAATTGTGCATTAAATATGTCCTAATCTTTTAGAAAATTAAGTTGGTCCAAATTTGTAACAAATATATGGTAGGTCCTCAACAAAAGAACTCATTTTGGACACTCAAAAAATGAAAAATGATTTAAAAGAACTTATTTCTCATAACTCTTTAAAAAAATATTTGTCTTATTTCAATTTGTGATTATTCCTGAAAACTATAGTCAAATTTGCTGACACAATGAGATTTAAAAAAAAATTCAGGTCATAATAAAATAGCTAACATGATTTAGCACCTTACTTTTAGTCGATTACGACCCACTTAAATGGTCAAAATATATACTGCGTTCTGATTGGTCTAGGGGCCTCTCACTTTGGATCATGGATAAATCACCGTCAGATGCTTCTGGATCCAACGGCCCGCACCTCACCCTCTCGCCCACCCACCGCGAGCTACCCCTCAGAAAAAACCCACCGCACACCACTCCTCTCTCTCCCCCCACAGCGAACCCTGGCGCTCTCACCATCTGGATCTTGATGCGTCGTCGCCCCCAACCCCACTCCTCCCTCTGGATCTCGACGCGCCGCCGCCCCCACCCCACTCCCTCCCACGCTGTCCACCGGCGTTCTCACACTCTCACCGCTCGGCCCTCTCATCCGCCTCCCGTCCCCTCGGCGGCGGCGCCCTCCCCATCGCTATCCCCCAACCCCGGCAGCCAGATCCCGCTCAGGCTCACATCGGGCTCCTCATCGTCCTCCTCGACCTGCTCCTCCCGCCCGCGCTCCTCTCCAACTTCCTCCGCGCCGGCGTCCACCACGCCTCCGCGCACAGCCTCCTCGACCAGGCTAGGGGCTTCCACTTTCGCTCCTCCCTCGTCAACCTCCCCGCCGTCTCCGCCGCCCGCTCCCTCCTCATCCTCTGTAAACACCCCGCCCTGCCCCCTCCATGTTAAGCGCGTGCTGTCAATTTCCTGATCTCGAATCGCCATCTGATTTCCTTCCTTGTTACTAATCGATCGCTGTTTTTTCGTGTGTGCAGGCGCGTACACGGCATGCGGGGGCGGCGGCCTGCAGCATCGGCTCCCTCTTCTACGTCCTCGCCAAGGCCGTCGCGGTCTTTGGCGTGGTCGCCGACGGCGCCGCCGGCCTCGAGCTGCACGGCAAGGGCCAGCTCCTCGCCTTGGCCTACCGGGCCAGCAGCCGGGAGAAGCGCTGGCTGCACGTCGTCTACAGGATCAACATCGAAGTAGTAAGTCCCTGCCCCTCGTCCCCTCCATTCCCATCTTCGTTCGCATTAACCACCATGGCCACGCCCAGTTCTTCAGCAGCAGTCTGTGTCACACACGCCAAACCCAAAATCAATTTCGCGTTATAATAGCAGCTAAAATTCAGATTTGACTGCTCCCTGATGCGATGTTGGTACGTGCAGTGCAATAGTTGCATGTGTACCAATCTGAGACAATGATTCTACCCTGTAAACGATTCTATGCCGCTAGTCTCAGGGGTTTGAATTGGCCTTAGCACGTACGAATGGAAGTGATGCATACATACAGGTTATAAGTTGTCCTTTACATATACCTTATCCACACACAATGTTCAATTGCCGGCCTGCAAGAATGCTATTCATTTTCTAGTATGAGTGTACTTTCTCCCTTAGGTCTGGTGTTAGTTTCGTCCTTCCCTGTGTGTGTTCTCTCCTAATGCTACAAGTTTCCACGCAGGCGACCTCCATGGACGACATCGACGATGAAGACAATGACGAGGGGCCTGTAACAAGAATGAGAGCCCTCTTGTTCATAGGGGCGTTGATCCGGACGACCGAATGAATCCTCCTCCTTTTGGTTTAGCTCTTGATTGACGCCTTGGGAAGTCCTAGTGCAAATTTGGTTTGCATAATGCTCTGGTCTGGCAAATGATTTTAGATATGCACTAGTGGTGGAAATTTAGGCATTCGTCGGTAGAAAAAGTTGATCATTGATCTGGAGATACAAAAGTGGAGCTTTTGGCATTTGTTGCTGATTAATTCATGCCATGATTACTTGACAGAGGGAAACCATTGGGCTGATAAACTTCGACTAGCAGTAGGAATTATGAGGAGAAATTGTTTAATTTGAACGCAAACAACAGTTATCGGTTTCAAAATGCCATACTTTTAACCGGAATGAGTTTCTTCTTTGGCTGCTTCTCTGTCAAATTACTTGCATATGCATTGTTGACCTGTTAAGGAAAATCAGCTCAAGTGGTTTTTTCTCTGAAAACAAGAAAAATGAACATATGTGTTTATTAGTTTGTTTGTAGAAGTTCAATAGAAACAGTTCTATTGCCTACGACTGTAGTTATAGTCACTAGTTAGGCTGATTTCGAGCAGACTGCTTAGTGTTGACCGTGCCATGCAGAGTTTTGGAAGGGGCTGCTGGTGTTGTAATTGTTTAGCCTAATTTATTGCATCATCTTATCAGGGACATGAGTATTCTTTTTTTCTTTTAATTGACATTAGATGTATACACCTTTTATGGATATGTTGTTAAGTCTCAAGGCACATTCTTTCCTGTACACAGATGATTTTGTTGTAGTTTATTTTATATCTGACACAGAGCTGAGCGACTTGTTTGTTTTACATCTGACGGAGGTGTAATAGTTTTATGATAGTGCTTACTACCTTTTTTAGTTACTTCAAATAATACCTTTTTCTGTTAACTGATTAGCATAGCCCTTTTGTAAATAATACCTTTTTTTGTTAACTGATTAGCATAGCCCTTTTTCTGTTAATTTAAATTAACTGAAACATTTTCAGTTACTTCAATTAAACATGCAGTGTAGAGCTACTCATTTGATTCATTTGAAAATATGAGTAATTCTTTTTCATTAACAGAAACTTCTCATCTCTTTTCTTCTGTTTTCCTCTCTTCTCTTCTTCTCTTTGCTGCTGTTAAGTTAGGACTTGCTGCTGATGATTGCTGTTGTTAAACATCATGATTGCTTAGTTTAGTGTAGGACTTGTTGCTGCTGCTGCTGTCATATTCATATTGTATTTTCCAAAGTTGTTGATCAAAGAAATGGACTAAATTAAAGCATTCCCAGGAATTGATGCTGTTGTTATTGGCCTGCTGCTGTTGTCAAACTGCTGTTGTCATTAACCTGCTGTTGCTGCTGTTGTAGGAGAAGGAGCACGCCCAGGAGAAGGAGCAAGCCCAGGAGAAGGAGCAAGCCCAGGAGAAAAAGAACGAGCAGGAGAAGAAGGCCCTGGATTGCTGCTGCTGGAGTGTCGAGGATCTGGGATCTGTGACGGCCCTGCACCGGCTCCTGCCCGCGGACGTCGCGCGGGTGGTGTGCGTCTGCCGTCTCTGGCGCGCCATCGTCTCCGACCGCGCCGTGCTGGAAGTCGCCTTCCGCGCGCCCTGGGGCGTTCGCCGCGTCCTCGGCGACCCGGCCACCAAGGCCTTCTGGCGCGCTGCCTCCCTCGCCCGATTCGCGCTCTCACGCGCCGTCCATCACGGGGACACCATCCCCGGCATCGTGCTCAAGTATTCTGTCCAGGTATCATCTGTCTAATCCTTCCTCCCCGTTTGAAGCTCATTCTTCGGGTGTTGTTGTTAGCTGAATCCTATCCGAGGCAACACCAACCGGTTATTACTGAACTTGGCAGATTCTGTAGTATTATCAGAGCCCACAATATTGATGTGATGTATAAACATGTGAATTCAAAACATTCTCTATTTTCTTGCTGAAGATTCAGGGCAGTGGCCTATGTATATCAGTTATCAATTGGCTTGATTTAGGCTGCTGATAGTTAGTGTCTTAGTGACAGAAATAACTCAAAAGCTGTACCTTTAGCTGTGCTGGCAATCAAATGTATAGAATTGTAACCGTGAAACTAGTTATCATTTATTATCGTAACCAGCAGATCTCTCTAGTAAGCAGTAACTGGTAGTTCTCATAATCCATCCCATGGATTACTGCCCCAACGTGTGTTCCAAGGGCTTTACCTGTTAGAATTGATGCTTGTTTCTACTAAGTTTTAGCTGTGAATCTGTTGTGTCACCTGAATCATATTCTGCAATTGTGCAGCAAAATCTGGCTCAGGCCCGGAAGGAGCACGAAGCTGCTGTATTGGTGCTATAGCAGAGAGATGGGCCTCCTAGCAAAGCTTGCTGGGGCATTTTCAGGGTTAGTTGCAAAGCTCCTTATAGCAATGCTTGCAGTATTTGTTTTTGGTTAGGAGCAGGAAGCTGCTGTATTGGTGCTGTAACACCCTTTTTCACATATACTAGATACGGTTGATGCCGTGAAGAAGTCAGCTCCCCTTGGATGGTGCAGTGTAGCAAATCAATGTCGATTCATTCATTCTTTGGTGAGTGCACACTACTAGCACATTCTTTGCTGTGATCAAGTGCGACTCATATCCAGTTGTTTGCTCACATTATTATTTGATTATGCCATGCCGCTGCCATTGTTTTCTTAATCATGATTTGCTCCAACCTGGCATTGTGTTGTACAACTACTAGTACGTACTTCAATTGCATGCATGCATGTTTGCTGTTCCCTGAACTGTTTGCTGTTCTCTGAACTGTTTGACTGCCTGTAATGCATACGGCTCGTGTCTTGTTGCTCCCTGACCTGTTGTACTGTCCATCTGTTCTGTTAACTTGCACTGTGTTGGTACTTATCGTTTGCAAAATATATCTCAGTTTTCGCTGTTATGAGAATGTTATATGCATGGTTTCCTCTTAAATCTAAAGTTATGCAACAAATTTTTCACTTGATTATGTTTCTAACTTTTCATAATTTATTATTTGCAGGTGCTGGCCTTCATTCTTCAAAAGTTGGGTGTACAGGAGCTGTAGGAAGAAGAATCCTGAAAAAAAACCACACCCAGAATGCGTTTTGGCTCACTGGAGCTAGTTATGTGTATATTTAGTTGCATATTATAGCTGAATACCAGATTTTTACTATGTACTTTGCTTGGTTGTTGTAATATACTATCTCAGTTTTGGGTGTACAGGATTGTATTGTACTTTGTTTGGCTGTTGTATGGAATATTATGCCTTATTGGCTCTTTTTGAATTAAATTATCTAATTGCAAAAATATAGAACTGACCTGTGGTAATTGGTTCCCATTTGACTAGTGGGACCTACTTTAAAATTTAAAAGAAACAAAAGAAAACTGACAAATGGGCAGAAAAAAGGCCGAGGCCCAAAAAATCTGGACAAAATAAAAGTTTGTTGGGCTTGGCCCATGTAGTTGACCAAACTTGAAAGGAAAAAAACAATAAATGGGTTGAATTAATGGGCTTGGCCCATATAGACACCTAATCGGACCGGGCTGATTCTTGTCAACGACCTTTTCATTTGGTCGCAATTTTGCCATGTCAGCTTGCCACGTCGGATCCGATGTGGCCTGGGCAGACAGTCAGTGACCAAAACAAAAGGTCATGGGTTCAACGACCTTCTGTTTTGGTCGTAAACGTCTATGACCTTCTCACAGAGAAGGTCGCTAATTTCAGTTTACGACTGCCAGCTTTTGACCTTCTGTTTTTGGTCACAAAAAGGTCGCAAATGAAAAACTATGACCTTTCAGCGGCCAATAGTGAGGGTCACAAGTTGACATATTTCTTGTAGTGTCCCCCCTAGATGGGGAGAGGTTCTCCCTCTGGTCCTTGGCATTCATGGCGATGATGGCCCCTCCGGGATCCTCCTCCACGGCCTCCGGTGATGATGGCCCCCTCCGGCATCGTGGCTACAGAGGCTTGCGGCGGCGGAACTTCTGATCTAGGTTTCTTTCTAGAAGTTTGGGTATATATGAGAGCTGTTGGCATCTAGAACAAGTCAGGGGGGTCTCTGGGATGTCCATGAGGCAAGGAGGCGCGCCCAGGGTGGGTGGGCGCGCCCCCCACCCTCGTGGGCAACCCGGGACTCTTCTGGCCCAACTCTTTGACTCCGCGGCCTTCTTCTAGTTCAAAAATAAGCTCCGTCAAGTTTCAGGTCAATTGGACTCCGTTTGGTTTTCCTTTTCTGCGATATTCTAAAACAAGGAAAAAGCAAACTGGCACTGGGCTCTATGTTAATAGGTTAGTCCCAAAAACCATATAAAATAGCATATAAACGCATATAAAACATCCAAGGTTGATAATATAATAGCATGAATACTTCATAAATTATAGATACGTTGGAGACGTATCACACACCCACTTAGTTTCTTTTGTTCAGCTTTCATATATTTATAGCTCTAGTGCATCCGTTGCATGGAAATCCCTACTCCTCACATTGACATCAATTGATGGGCATCTCCATAGCCTATTGATTAGCCGCGTCAATATGAGACTCTCTACCTTTTTGTCTTCTCACATAACCCCCATCATTGTACTTTATTCCACCCATAGTGCTATATCCATGGCTTGCGCTCATGTAATGCGTAAGGGTTGAAAAGGCTGAAGCGCGTTAAAAAGTATGAACCAATTGCTCGGCTTGTCATCGGGGTTATGCATGATGAGAACGTTTTGTGTGACGAAGTTGAAGCATGGCCTAACTATATGATTTTGTAGGGATAAACTTTCTTTGGCTATGTTATTTTGATAAGACATAATTGCTTGGTTAGCATGTTTGAAGTATTATTGTTTTTATGTCAACATTAAACTTTTATCTTGAATCTTTCGGATCTAAATATTCATGCCACAACAAAAAGAATTACGTTGAAAATTATGCTAAGTAGCATTCGACATCAAAAATTCTGTTTTTATCATTTACCTACTCGAGGACGAGCAGGAATTAAGCTTGGGGATGCTTGATACGTCTCCAACGTATCTATAATTTTTGATTGTTCCATGCCATTATATTATCTGTTTTGGATGTTCAATGGGCTTTATTATACACTTTTATATTATTTTTGGGACTAACCTATTAACCGGAGGCCTAGCCCAAATTGCTGTTTTTTTGCCTATTTCAGTGTTTCGAAGGAAAGGAATATCAAACGGAGTCCAAACGGAATGAAACCTTTGGGAACGTGATTTTCGGAACAAACGTGATCCAGAGGACTTGGAGTGGATGTCAAGCAATCAACGAGGAGGCCACGAGGCAGGGAGGTGTGCCTACCCCCCTGGGCGCGCCCCCACCCTCGTGGGCCCCTCGTAGCTCTCCTGACCGACCTCTTTCGCCAATATATACTCATATTCCCTGGAAACATCAGAACAGGAGCCGAAACCCTATTTCCGCCGCCGCAACCTTCTGTACCCGTGAGATCCCATCTTGGGGCCTTTTCCGGCGCTCTGCCGGAGGGGGCATTGATCATGGAGGGCTTCTATATCAACACCATAGCCTCTCCGATGATGTGTGAATAGTTTACCTCAGACCTTCGGGTCCATAGTTATTAGCTAGATGGCTTCTTCTCTCTCTTTGGATCTCAATACAAAGTTCTCCTCGATTCTCTTGGAGATCTATTCGATGTAATCTTCTTTTGCGGTGTGTCTATCGAGATCCGATGAATTGTGGGTTTATGATCAAGATTATCTATGTACAATATTTGAATCTCCTCTGAATTCTTTTATGTATGATTGGTTATCTTTGCAAGTCTCTTCGAATTATCAGTTTGGTTTGGCTTACTAGATTGATCTTTCTTGCAATGGGAGAAGTGCTTTGCTTTGGGTTCAATCTTGCGGTGCTCGATCCCAGTGACAGTAGGGCAAACGACACGTATTGTATTGTTGCCATCGAGGATAAAAAGATGGGGTTTATATCATATTGCTTGAGTTTATCCCTCTACATCATGTCATCTTGCTTAAAGCGTTACTCTGTTCTTATGAACTTAATACTCTAGATGCATGCTGGATAGCGGTCGATGTGTGGAGTAATAGTAGTAGATGCAGGCAGGAGTCGGTCTACTCGTCGCGGACGTGATGCCTATATACATGATCATGCCTAGATATTCTCATAACTATGCTCAATTCTATCAATTGCTCGACAGTAATTTGTTCACCCACCGTAATACTTATGCTCTTGAGAGAAGCCACTAGTGAAACCTATGGCCCCCGGGTCTATTCTCCATCATATTAATCTCTTGTCAACTAGCTATTTCTGGCGCTATTTATTTTGCAATCTTTACTTTCACTCTTTATCATAAAAATACCAAAAATATTATCTTATCATCTCTATCAGATCTCACTTTTGCATGTGGCCGTGAAGGGATTGACAACCCCTTTATCGCGTTGGTTGCAAGGTTCTTATTTGTTTGTGTAGGTACGTGGGACTTGAGCGTGGTCTCCTACTGGATTGATACCTTGGTTCTCAAAAACTAAGGGAAATACTTACGCTACTTTGCTGCATCACCCTTTCCTCTTCAAGGGAAAAACCAACACAGTGCTCAAGAGGTAGCACCAGGCCTGCTGTAGATGCTGCTGATGACGTTCACAACGTCTGGGAGAGTAAAGTTGATGACTACTCGATAGTTCAGTGTGCCATGCTTTACGGCTTAGAACCAGGACTTCAACGATGTTCTGAACGTCATGGAGCATATGAGATGTTTCAGGAGTTGAAGTTAATATTTCAAGCAAATGCCCAGATTGAGAGATATGAAGTCTCCAATAAGTTCTACAGCTGCAAGATGGAGGAGAATAGTTATGTCAGTGAACATATACCCAGAATGTCTGGGTACCACAACCACTTGACTCAACTGAGAGTGAATCTTCCTGATGATAGTGTCATTGACAGAGTTCTTCAATCACTGCCACCAAGCTACAAAAGCTTCATGATGAACTATAATATGCAAGGGATGGATAAGACAATTCCCGAGCTCTTCGCAATGCTAAAGGCTGCGGAGGTAGAAATCAAGAAGGAGCATCAAGTGTTGATGGTCAACAAGACCACCAGTTTCAAGAAAAAGGGTAAAGGTAAGAAGGGGAACTTTAAGAAGAACGGCAAGCAAGTTGCTACTCAAGTGAAGAAGCCCAAGTCTGGACCTAAGCCTGAGACTGAGTGCTTCTACTACAAAGGGGCTGGTCACTGGAAGCGGAACTGCCCCAAGTATTTGCGGAGAAGAAGGATGGCAAGGTGAACAAAGGTATATGTGATATACATGTTATTGATGTGTACCTTACTAATGCTCGCAGTAGTGCCTGGGTATTTGATACCGGTTCTGTTGCTAATATTTGCAACTCGAAACAGTGACTACAGATTAAGCGAAGATTGGCTAAGGACGAGGTGACAATGCGCGTGGGAAATGGTTCCAAAGTCGATGTGATCGCCGTCGGCACGCTACCTCTACATCTATCTTCAGGATTAGTTTTAGACCAGAATAATTGTTATTTGGTGCCAGCGCTGAGCATGAACATTATATCCGGATCTTGTTTGATGCGAGACGGTTATTCATTTAAATCAGAGAATAATGGTTGTTCTATTTATATGAATAATATCTTTTATGGTCATGCACCCTTGATGAGTGGTCTATTTTTACTAAATCTCGATAGTAGTGATACACATATTCATAGTATTGAAGCCAAAAGATATAAGTTTAATAATGATAGTGCAACTTATTTGCGGCACTGCCGTTTGGGTCATATTGATGTAAAGCGCATGGAGAAACTCCATACTGATGGAGTTTTGGAATAACTTGATTATGAATCACTTGGTACTTGCGAACCATGCCTCATGGGCAAGATGACTAAAACTCCGTTCGTCGGAACAATGGAGCGAGCAACAGATTTGTTGGAAATAATACATACTGATGTATGCGGTCCGATGAATATTGAGGACCGCGGCGGGTATCGTTATTTTCTGACCTTCACAGATGATTTAAGCATATATGGGTATATCTACTTGATGAAACATAAGTCTGAAACATTTGAAAAGTTTAAAGAATTTCAGAGTGAAGTGGAAAATCATCGTAACAAGAAAATAAAGTTTCTGCGATCTGATCGTGGAGGAGAATATTTGAGTTACGAGTTTGGTCTTCATTTGAAACAATGCGGAATAGTTTCGCAACTCACGCCACCCGGAACACCACAGCGTAATGGTGTGTCCGAACGTCGTAACCGCACTTTATTAGATATGGTGCGATCTATGATGTCTCTTACTGATTTACCGCTATCATTTTGGGGTTATGCTTTAGAGACGGCTGCATTCACATTAAATAGGGCACCATCTAAATCTGTTGAGACGACACCTTATGAACTCTGGTTTGGCAAGAAACCCAAGTTGTCGTTTCTTAAAGTTTGGGGCTGCGATGCTTATGTGAAAAAGCTTCAACCTGATAAGCTCGAACCCAAATCGGAGAAATGTGTCTTCATCGGATACCCAAAGGAGACTGTTGGGTACACCTTCTATCACAGGTCCGAAGGCAAGACATTCGTTGCTAAGAATGGATCCTTTCTAGAGAAGGAGTTCTCTCGAAAGAAGTGAGTGGGACGAAAGTAGAACTTGATGAGGTAACTATACCTGCTCCCTTATTGGAAAGTAGTTCATCACAGAAATCAGTTCCTGTGACTCCTACACCAATTAGTGAGGAAGCTAATGATAGTTATCATGAAACTTCGGATCAAGTTACTACTGAACCTCGTAGATCAACCAGAGTAAGATCCGCACCAGAGTGGTACGGTAATCCTATTCTAGACGTCATGTTACTAGACCATAACGAACCTACGAACTATGAAAAAGCGATGATGAGCCCATATTCCGCAAAATGGCGTGAGGCCATGAAATCTGAGATGGGATCCATGTATGAGAACAAAGTGTGGACTTTGGTTGACTTGCCCGATGATCGGCAAGCTATCGAGAATAAATGGATCTTCAAGAAGAAGACTGACGCTGACGGTAATGTTACTGTCTACAAAGCTCGACTTGTTGCGAAAGGTTTTCGACAAGTTCAAGGAGTTGACTACGATGAGACTTTCTCACCCGTAGCGATGCTTAAGTCCGTCTGAATCATGTTAGCAATTGCCGCATTTTATGATTATGAAATTTGGCAAATGGATGTAAAAACTACATTCCTGAATGGATTTCTGGAAGAAGAGTTGTATATGATGCAACCAGAAGGTTTTATCGATCCAAAGGATACTAAAAAAGTGTGCAAGCTCTACCGATCCATTTATGGACTGGTGCAAACCTCTCAGAGTTGGAATAAACGTTTTGATAGTGTGACCAAAGCATATGGTTTTATACAGACTTTTGGAGAAGCCTGTGTTTACAAGAAAGTGAGTGGGAGCTCTGTAGCATTTCTAATATTATATGTGGATGACATATTGCTGATCGGAAATGATACAATATTTCTGGATAGCATAAAAGAATACTTGAATAAGAATTTTTCAATGAAAGACCTCGGTGAAGCTTCTTATATATTGGGCATCAAGATCTATAGAGATAGATCAAGACGCTTAATTGGACTTTCACAAAGCACATACCTTGATAAGATTTTGAAGAAGTTCAAAATGGACCAGTCAAAGAAAGGGTTCTTTCCTGTATTACAAGGTGTGAAGTTGAGTGAGACTCAGTGCCCGACCACTGCAGAAGATAGAGAGAAAATGAAAGTGATTCCCTATGCTTCAGCCATAGGTTCTATCATGTATGCAATGTTGTGTACCAGACCTGACGTGTGCCTTGCTATAAGTATAGTAGGGAGGTACCAAAGTAATCCAGGAATGGATCACTGGACAACGGTCAACAACATCCTGAAATATCTGAAAAGGACTAAGGATATGTTTCTCGTTTATGGAGGTGACAAAGAGCTCGTCGTAAAAGGTTACGTCGATGCAAGCTTTGACACTGATCCGGATGACTCTAAGTCGAAAACCAGATAAGTGTTTATATTGAACGGTGGAGCTGTCAGTTGGTACAGTTCTAATCAAAGCGTCGTGGCGGGATCTACGTGTGAAGTGGAATACATAGCTGCTTCGGAAGCAGCAAATGAAGGAGTCTGGATGAAGGAGTTCATATCCGATCTAGGTGTCATACCTAGTGCATCGGGTCCAATGAAAATCTTTGTGACAATACTGGAGCAATTGCCTTGGCGAAGGAATCCAGATTTCACAAGAGAACCAAGCACATCAAGAGACGCTTCAATTCCATCTGTCATCAAGTGTCGGAAGGGGACATAGATATTTGCAAGATACATACGGATCTGAATGTTGCAGATGAAGGAAATATGCCCTAGAGGCAATGATAAAGTTGTTATTTTATATTTCCTTATATCATGATAAATGTTTATTATTCATGCTAGAATTGTATTAACCAGAAACTTGATACATGTATGGATACATAGACAAAACAATGTGTCCCTAGAAAGCCTCTACTAGACTAGCTCGTTAATCAAAGATGGTTAAGTTTCCTAACCATAGACATGTGTTGTCATTTGATGAACGGGATCACATCATTAGGAGAATGATGTGATGGACAAGACCCATCCGTTAGCTTAGCATAATGATCGTTAAGTTTTATTGCTATTGCTTTCTTCATGACTTATACATATTCCTCCGACTATGAGATTATGCAACTCCCAAATACCGGAGGAACACCTTGTGTGCTATCAAACGTCACAACATAACTGGATGATTATAAATATGCTCTACAGGTGTCTCCGAAGGTGTTTGTTGGGTTGGCATAGATCAAGAATAGGATTTGTCACTTCGTGTATCGGAGAGGCATCTCTGGGCCCTCTCGGTAATGCACATCACTATAAGCCTTGCAAGCAACGTGACTAATGAGTTAGTTGCAGGATGATGCATTATGGAACGAGTAAAGAGACTTGCCGGTAACGAGATTGAACTAGGTATGAGGATACCGACGATCGAATCTCGGGCAAGTAACATACCGATGACAAAGGGAATAACCTATGTTGTCATAAGGTTCGACCGATAAAGATCTTTGTAGAATATGTAGGAACCAATATGGGCATCCAGGTTCCGCTATTGGTTATTGACCAAAGAGATGTCTCGGTCATGTCTACATAGTTCTCGAACCCGTAGGGTCCGAACGCTTAACGTTCGTTGACGATATATTATTATATGAGTTATGTATGTTGGTGACCGAATGTTGTTCGGAGTCCCAGATGAGATCACGGACATGACGAGGAGCTCCGGAATGGTCCGGAGGTAAAGATTCATATATTGGATGATATGGTTAGGCCAAGGGGTCATGCCCACGGGGCTATAGGTCGGTGCAAAAGATAGTTTTGCGGAGTTCAGAGGCCAAACGCCGAGGCCCACGGCGTCTGGGCCAGACGCCAAGGATTGTGGCATTTGGTCTTGGAGTCTGAGTGGGGCTCTTGCTTTTCGCTCTATGTTTCGACCCCAGAGCTCAACATATAAATAGAGGGGCAGGGCTAGCACCAAAGAAACATCAAGAAACACCAAGCCGTGTACCGGCAAGCCCCGTCCCCTCTAGTTTATCCTCCGTCATAGTCTTCGTAGTGCTTAGGCGAAGCCCTGCGGAGATTGTTCTTCACCAACACTGTCACCACGCCGTCGTGATGCCGGAACTCATCTACTACTTTGCCCGTCTTGCTGGATCAAGAAGGCGAGGACGTCATCGAGCTGAACGTGTGCTGAACGCGGAGGTGCCGTACGTTCGCTACTTGATTGGGACGGATCGTGAAGGTGTACGACTACATCAACCGCGTTGATAAACGCTTCCGCTTTGCGATCTTCAAGGGTATGAAGATACACTCCCCCTCTCGTTGCTATGCATCTCCTAGTTAGGTCTATGTTCCCCAATAGTGGCAGCAGAGCCAGGTCTATGCGTAGATGTTATATGCACGAGTAGAACACAAAGAGTTGTGGGCGATAATAGTCATACTGTTTATCAGCGTGTCATACATTGATTCAACGGTATTGTTGGATGAAGTGGCACAGACCGACATTACATGACCGCATTCATGAGACTGGTTCTACCACTGTGCTTCGCACACAGGTGGCTAGTGGGTGTTTATTTCTCCAACTTTAGTTGAATCGAGTGTGACTACGCCCGGTCCTTGTTGAAGGTTAAAACAACACACTTGACGAAAAATCTTTGTGGTTTTGATGCGTAGGTAAGAACGGTTCTTGCTAAGCCCGTAGCAGCCACGTAAAACTTGCAACAACAAAGTAGACGTCTAACTTGTTTTTGCAGGGCTTGCTGTGATGTGATATGGTCAAGACGTGATGATATATAATTTGTTGTATGAGATGATCATGTTTTGTAACAGTTATCGGCAACTGGCAGGAGCCATATGGTTGTCGCTTTATTGTATGAAATGCAATCGCCATGTAATTGATTTACTTTATCACTAAGCGGTAGCGATAGTCGTAGAAGCAATAGTTGGCAAGACGACAACGATGCTTCGATGGAGACCAAGGTGTCAAGCCGGTGACAATGGTGATCATGACGGTGCTTTGGAGATGGAGATCAAAGGCACAAAATGATGATGGCCATATCATATCACTTACTTGATTGCATGTGGTATTTATGCATCTTATTTTGCTTAGTACCGCGGTAGCATTATAAGATGATCTCTCGCTAAATTTCAAGGTATAAGTGTTCTCCCTGAGTATGCACTGTTGCGACAGTTCTTTGTGCTGAGACACCACGTGATAATCGGGGTGTGATAAGCTCTACGTTCACATACAACGGGTGCAAGCCAGTTTTGCACATGCAGAATACTCGTTCAAAATTGACGAGCCTAGCATATGCAGATATGGCCTCGGAACACTGAGACCGGAAGGTCGAGCGTGAATCATATAGTAGATATGATCAACATAGTGATGTTCACCATTGAAAACTACTCCATCTCACGTGATGATCGGACATGGTTTAGTTGATACGGATCACGTGATCATTTAGATGACTAGAGGGATGTCTATCTAAGTGGGAATTCTTAAGTAATATGATTAATTGAACTTTAATTTATCATGAACTTAGTCCTGATAGTATTTGCATAACTAAGTTGTAGATCAATAGCTCGCGATGTAGCTCCCCGTTTATTTTTGATATGTTCCTAGAGAAAAACTATGTTGAAAGATGATAGTAGCAATGATGCGGACTAAGTCCGTGATCTGAGGATTATCCTCATTGCTGCACAGAAGAATTATGTCCTTGATGCACCGCTAGGTGACACAACTATTGCAGGAGCAGATGCAGACGTTATGAACGTTTGGCAAGCTCGGTATGATGACTACTTGATAGTTTAGTGCACCATGCTTTACGGCTTAGAACCGGGACTTCAAAAATGTTTTGAAATGTCATGGAGCATATGAGATGTTCCAAGAGCTGAAATTGGTATTTCAGACTCATGCTCGAGTCGAGAGGTATGAGACCTCTGACAAGTACTTTGCCTACAAGATGGAGCAGAATAGCTCAACCAGTGAGCATGTGCTCAGAATGTCTGAGTACTACAATCGGTTGAATCAAGTGGGAGTTAATCTTCCACATAAGATAGTGATGGACAGAGTTCTCTAGTCACTATCACCAAGTTACTGAAACTTCGTGATGAACTATAATATGCAAGGGATGACGAAAATGATTCCCCGAGCTCTTCGCAATGCTGAAATCGGCGAAGGTAGAAATCAAGAAAAAGCATCAAGTGTTGATGGTTGACAAGACCACTAGTTTCTAGTAAAAGGGCAAGAGAAAGAAAGGAAACTTCAAGAACAATGGCAAGCAAGTTGCCACTCCCATGAAGAAGCCCAAGGCTAGACCCAAGCCTGAAACTGAGTGCTTCTACTACAAAGGAAACGGTCACTGGAAGTGGAACTACCCTAGATACTTGGAGGATAAGAAGCATGGAAAAGTGAACAAAGGTATATTGGATATACATGTTATTGATGTGTACTTTACTAGTGTTTATAGCAACACCTAGGTATTTGATACTGGTTCAATTGCTAAGAGTAGTAACTAGAAACGGGAGTTGCAAAATAAACAGAGACTAGTTAAGGGCGAGGTGATGATGTGTGTTGGAAGTGATTCCAAGGTTGATAAGATCACCATCGCACACTCCCTTTACCTTCGGGATTAGTGTTGAACCTAAAATAAATGTTATTTGGTGTTTGCGTTGAGCATGAATATGATTGGATCATGTTTATTGCAATACAGTTATTCATTTAAGTCAAAGAACAATTGTTGTTCTATTTACATGACTAAAACCTTCTACGGTCATACACTCAATATAAATGGTTTATTGAATCTCGATCGTAGTGATACACATATTCACAATATTGATGCCAAAAGATGCAAAGTTAATAATGATAGTGCAACTTATTTGTGGCACTGCCGTTTAGGACATATTGGTGTAAAGCGCATGAAGAAACTCCATGCTGATGGGCTTTTGGAATCACTTGATTATGAATCACTTGATGCTTGCGAACCATGCCTCATGGGCAAGATGACTAAGACTCCGTTCTCCGGAACAATGGAGCGAGCAACTGACTTATTGGAAATAATACATACTGATGTATACGGTCCGATGAGTGTTGAGGCTCGCGGCTGGTATCATTATTTTCTTACCTTCACAGATGATTTGAGCAGATATGGATATATCTACTTGATGAAACATAAGTCAAACATTTGAAAAGTTCAAAGAATTTCAGAGTGAAGTGGAAAATCATCATAACAAGAAAATAAAGTTCCTACGATCTGATCGAGGAGACGAATATTTGAGTTACGAGTTTTGTCTTCATTTAAAACAATGTGGAATAGTTTCACAAACTCATGCCACCTGGAACACCACAGCATAATGGTGTGTCCGAATGTCGTAACCGTACTTTATTAGATATGGTGCGATTTATGATGTCTCTTATCGATTTACCACTATGATTTTGGGGTATGCATTAGAGACAGCTGCATTCATGTTAAATAGGGCACCATCTAACTCCGTTGAGACGACACCATATGAACTGTGGTTTGGCAAGAAACCCAAGTTGCCATTTATGAAAGTTTGGGCCTGCGATGCTTATGTGAAAAAGCTTCAACCTGATAAGCTCAAACCCAAATCGGAGAAATGTGTCTTCATATGATACCCAAAAGAGACTGTTGGGTACACCTTCTATCACAGATCCGAAGGCAAGATATTCACTGCTAAGAATGGATACTTTCTAGAGAAGAAGTTTCTCTCGAAAGAAGTGAGTGAGAGGAATGTAGAACTTGATGAGGTAATTGTACCTTCTCCCAAATTGGAAAGTAGTTCATCACAGAAATCAGTTCCAGTGATTCCTAAACCAATTAGTGAGGAAGCTAATGATGATGATCATGAAACTTCAGATCAAGTTACTACCGAACCTCGTAGGTCAACCAGAGTATGGTCCGCACCAGAGTGGTATGGTAATCCTTTCTGGAAGTCATGTTACTAGACCATGACGAACCTACGAACTATGAGGAAGCGATGATGAGCCTAGATTTCGTGCAATGGCTTGAGGCCATGAAATCTGAGATGGGATCCATGTATGAGAACAAAGTATAGACTTTGATTGACTTGCCCGATGATCGGCGAGCCATTGAGAATAAATGGATCTTCAAGAGGAAGACATACGCTGGTAGTAGTGTTACTATCTACAAAGCTCGAATTGTCGCAAAAAGTTTTCGACAAGTTCAAGGTGTTGGCTACGATAAGATTTTCGCACTCGTAGCGATGCTTAAAGTCTGTCCGAATCATGTTAGCAATTGCCACATTTTATGAAAACTGGCAAATGAATGTCAAAACTGCATTCCTTAATGGATTTCTTAAAGAAGAATTGTATATGATGCAACAAGAAGGTTTTGTCAATCCTAAAGGTGCTAACAAAGTGTGCAAGCTCCAGTGATCCATCTATGGACTGGTGCAAGCATCTCGGAGTTGGAATATACGCTTTGATAAGTTGATCAATGCATATAATTTTATACATACTTGTGGTGAAGCCTGTATTTACAAGAAAGTGAGTGGGAGCACTACAGCCTTTCTAATAAGTATATGTGAATGACATATTGTTGATCGCAAATGATGTAGAATTTTCTAGAAAGCATAAAGGAGTGTTTGAAAGGAGTTTTTCAAAGAAAGACCTCAGTAAAGCTACTTACATATTAGGCATCAAGATCTATAAAGATAGATCAAGACGCTTGATAAGACTTTCAATGAGTACATACCTTGATAAATTTTTGAAGAAGTTCAAAATAGATCAGTCAAAGAAGGAGTTCTTGCCTGAGTTGTAAGGTGTGAAGTTGAGTAAAGACTCAAAACCGACCACGGCAGAAAATAGAAAGATAATGAAAAGTCATTGCCTATGCCTCAGCCATAGGTTCTATAAAGTATGCTATGTTGTGTACCAAACCTATTGTGTAACTTGCCATGAGTTTGGCAAGGGGGTATGATATTGATCCAGGAGTGGATCACTTGACAGCGGTCAAAATTATCCTTAGAAGATCAGGAGATATTTCTCGGTTATGGAGGTGATAAAGAGTTCGTCGTAAAGAGTTACACCGATACAAGATTTTACATCGATCCGGATGACTCCGAGTCTCAATCTGGATACATATTGAAAGTGGGAGAAATTAGCTAGAGTAGCTCCATGCAGAGCATTTTAGACATAGAAAATTTGCAAAATACATACGGCTCTGAATGTGACAGACCCATTGACTAAGCTTCTCTCACAAACAAAACATGTTCACAACTTAGTACTCTTTGGGTGTTAATCACATAGCGATATGAACTAGATTATTAATTCTAGTAAAACCCTTTCGGTATTAGTCACATGGCGATGTGAACTAATCACATGGTGATGTGAACTATTGGTGTTAAATCACATGGCCATGTGAATTAGATTATTGACTCTAGTGCAAGTGGGAGACTGAAGGAAATATGCCATGCAGGCAATAATAAAGTTGTTATTTTATATTTTCTTATATCATGATAAATGTTTATTATTCATGCTAGAATTGTATTAACCAAAAACTTGATACATGTGTGGATACATAGACAAAACAATGTGTCCCTAGAAAGCCTCTACTAGACTAGCTCGTTAATCAAAGATGGTTAAGTTTCCTAACCATAGACATGTGTTGTCATTTGATGAACGGGATCACATCATTAGGAGAATGATGTGATGGACAAGACCCATCCGTTAGCTTAGCATAATGATCGTTAAGTTTTATTGCTATTGCTTTCTTCATGACTTATACATATTCCTCTGACTAT
Source organism: Triticum aestivum (assembly GCF_018294505.1). Classification (NCBI taxonomy): domain Eukaryota; kingdom Viridiplantae; phylum Streptophyta; class Magnoliopsida; order Poales; family Poaceae; genus Triticum; species Triticum aestivum. The sequence continues at coordinate 61,327,647 of NC_057796.1, forward strand.
GAGTTTATGCAACTCCCGAAACCGGAGGAACACCTTGTGTGCAATCAAACGTCACAACGTAACTGGGTGATTATAAAGATGCGCTACAGGTGTCTCCGAAGGTGTTTGTTGGGTTGACATAGATCAAGAATAGGATTTGTCATTTCGTGTATCGGAGAGGTATCTCTGGGCCCTCTCGGTAATGCACATCACTATTAGCCTTGCAAGCAACGTGACTAATGAGTTAGTTGCGGGATGATGCATTACGGAACGAGTAAAGAGACTTGCCGGTAACAAGATTGAACTAGGTAGGAGGATACCGATGATCGAATCTCGGGCAAGTAACATACCGATGACAAAGGGAATAACGTATGTTGTCATAACGTTCGACCGATAAAGATCTTCGTAGAATATGTAGGAACCAATATGGGCATCCAGGTTCCGCTATTGGTTATTGACCAGAGAGATGTCTCGGTCATGTCTACATAGTTCTCGAACCCGTACGGTCCGCTCGCTTAACGTTCGTTGACGATATAGTATTATATGTGTTATGTATGTTGGTGACCGAATGTTGTTCGGAGTCCCGGATGAGATCACGGACATGACGAGGAGCTCCGGGATGGTCCAGAGGTAAAGATTCATATATTGGATGATATGGTTAGGCCAAGGGGTCAGGCCCACGGGGCTATAGGTCGGTGCAAAAGATAGTTTTGCAGAGGTCAGAGGCCAAACACCGGAGACCCTGGCGTCTGGCCCTGGGCCAGACGCCTAGGCCCATGGCGTCTGAGTGGGACTCTTGCCTTTTGGGCAAAACCGACTTTGAGGAGGCTTTTGCTCCAAGTTTCGACCCCAGGGCTCAACATCTAAATAGAGGGGCTGGGCTAGCACCAAAGAGACATCAAGAAACACCAAGCCATGTGCTGGCAACCCCGTCCCCTCTAGTTTATCCTTCGTCATAGTCTTCGTAGTGCTTAGGCGAAGCCCTGCGGAGATTGTTCTTCACCAACACCGTCACCACGCCGTCGTGCTGCCAGAACTCATCTACTACTTCGCCCGTCTTGCTGTATCAAGAAGGCGAGGACGTCATCGAGCTGAACGTGTGCTGAACGCGGAGGTGCCGTACGTTCGGTACTTGATCGGGATGGATCGTGAAGGTGTACGACTACATCAACCGCGTTGATAAACGCTTCCGCTTTGCAATCTTCAAGGGTATGAAGATACACTCCCCCTCTCGTTGCTATGCATCTCCTAGTTAGATCTTGCATGATCGTAGGAAATTTTTGAATTACTACGTTCCCCAACAGCAGACCCGTTGACTAAGCCTCTCTCATGAGCAAAACATGATCAGCACCAAGACTCCATGGGTGTTAGAATCATCATTATGTAATCTAGATTATTGACTCTAGTGCAAGTGGGAGACTGAAGGAAATATGCCCTAGATGCAATAATAAAGTTGTTATTTATATTTCCTTATATCATGATATATGTTTATTATTCATGCTAGAATTGTATTAACCAGAAACTTAGTACATGTGTGAATACATAGACAAACAGAGTGCCAATAGTATGCCTCTACTTGACTAGCTCGTTAATAAAAGATGGTTAAGTTTCCTAGCCATAGACATGAGTTGTCATTTTTTTAACGGGATCACATCATTAGATAATGATGTGATTGACAAGACCCATCCGTTAGCTTAGCACGATGATCGTTTTAATTTGTTGCTATTGCTTTCTTCATGACTTATACATGTTCCTATGATTCTGAGATTATGCAACTCCCGAATACTGGAGGAACACTTAGTGTGCTATCGAACGTCACAACGTAACTGGGTGATTATAAAGATGCTCTATAGGTGTCTCTGATGGTGTTTGTTGAGTTGCCATAGATCGAGATTAGGATTTTTCACTCCGATTGTCAGAGAGGTATCTCTGGGCCCTCTCGGTAATGCACATCACTATAAGCCTTGCAAGCAATGTGACTAATGAGTTACTTACAGGATGATGCATTACGGAACGAGTAAAGAGACTTGCCAGTAACGAGATTGAACTAGATATTGAGATACCGACGATCGAATCTCGGGCAAGTAACATACTGATGACAAAGGGAACAACGTATGTTGTTATGCGGTTTGACCGATGAAGAACTTCGTAGAATATGTAGGAACCAATATGAGCATCCAAGTTCCGCTATTGGTTATTGACCGGAGATGAGTCTCGGTCATGTCTACGTAGTTCTCGGACCCGTAGGGTCCACACGCTTAACGTTCGATGACGATCGGTATTATGAGTTTATGTGTTTTGATGTACCGAAGGTTGTTCGGAGTCCCGGATGTGATCACGGACATGAAGAGGAGTCTAGAAATGGTCGAGACATAAAGATTGATATATTGGACGATGTTATTCGGACACCGGAAGTGTTCCGGGTGGTTTCGAGTAAAACCAGAGTGATGGAGGGGTTACCGGAACCCCCTGGGGAAATTAATGGGCCACCATGGGCCTTAGTGGAGAGATAGGAGGGCAGCCAGGGCAGGCCGCGCCCCCCCTTGGAGTCTGAATAGGACAAGGGAAGGGGGCGGCGCCCCCCTTTCTTTCTCCCTCTCTCCCTCTCCTTCCTTCCCCCTCTCTTCCCTTGTTGGAAACCTACTAGGAATAGGATTCCTAGTAGGAATCCTACTTGGGGCGCGCCCTAGGAGGGCCGACCGGCCTCCCCCTTTCTCCTTTATATACGGGGGTAGGGGGCACCTTAGAACACACAAGTTGACAGGTGTCTTAGCCGTGTGCGGTGCCCCCCTCCATAGATTTCCACCTCGGTCATATCGTTGTAGTGCTTAGGCGAAGCCCTGCGTCGGTAACTTCATCATCACCGTCATCACGCCGTCGTGCTGACGAAACTCTCCCTCGGCCTTAGCTGGATCTAGAGTTTGTGGGACGTCACCGAGCTGAACGTGTGCAGATCGCGGAGGTACCGTACGTTCGGTGCTAGGATCAATCGGATCATGAAGACGTACGACTACATCAACCGCATTGTCATAACGCTTCCGCTTTCGGTCTAGGAGGGTACATGGACACACTCTCCCGCTTGTTGCTATGCATCACCTAGATGGATCTTGTGTGTGCGTAGGAATTTTTTTGAAATTACTGCGTTCCCCAACAATCACATCACAACATGCCCTGCAAAAACAAGTTAGACGTCCTCTACTTTGTTGTTGCAAGTTTTACGTGGCTGCTATGGGCTTAGCAAGAACCGTTCTTACCTACGCATCAAAACCACAACGATTTTTCGTCAAGTGTGCTGTTTTAACCTTCAACAAGGACCGGGCGTAGTCACACTCGATTCAACTAAAGTTGGAGAAATAGACACCCACTAGCCACCTGTGTGCGAAGTATGGCGGTAGAACCAGTCTCATGAACACGGTCATGTAATGTTGGTCTGGGCCGCTTCATCCAACAATACCGCCGAATCAAAGTATGACATGCTGGTAAGCAGTATGACTATTATGGCCCATAACTCTTTGAGTTCTACTCGTGCATATAACATCTACACATAAACCTGGCTCTGATGCCACTGTAGGGAAACACATTATTTCAATTTTTTTTACCTATGATCACGCAAGATCTATCTAGGAGATGCATAGCAACGAGCGGGGAGAGTGTGTCCACATACCCTCGTAGACCGAAAGCGGAAGCGTTTAGTAACACTGTTGATGTAGTCGAACGTCTTCGCGATCCAACCGATCCAAGCACCGAACGTACGGCACCTCCGCGTTCAGCACACGTTCAGCTCGATGACGTCCCTCGATCTCTTGATCCAGTTGAGGACGAGCGAAAGTTTCGTCAGCACGACGACGTGGCGACGGTGATGATGAAGTTACCGGCGCAAGGCTTCACCTAAGCACTACGACGATATGACCGAGGTCTGTAACTGTGGAGGGGGTACCGCACACGGCTAAGATAAATCTTGGAGTGTCTTTGGGCTGCCCCCTGCCCACGTATATAAAGGAGGGAGGAGGAGGAGGCCGGCCTAGGAGGGGCGCGCCTATAGGGGGAGTCCAACTAGGATTCCCAATCCTAGTTGGAGTCCCCTTCCTTTTCCAAGAGGGGAGAGAAGGAAGGAGTAGGAGAGGGAGAAGGAAAGAGAGGGGGTGCCGCCCCCTCCCTAGACCAATTCAGACTTGCCATGGGGGGGCGCGTGGCCACCCCTTGAGGCCCTTCTCTCCTTCCCCGTATGGCCCATTAAGGCCCACTACTTCCTTCGGCGAATTCCCGTAACTCTCCGGTACTCCGAAAAATACCCGAATCACTCAGAACATTTCCGATGTCCGAATATAGCCTTCCAATATATCGATCTTTACGTCTCGGCCATTTCGAGACTCCTCGCCATGTCCGTGATCACATCCGGGACTCCGAACTACCTTCGGTACATCAATACACATAAACTCATAATACCGATCGTCATCGAACATTAGGCGTGCGGACCCTACGGGTTCGAGAACTATGTAGACATGACCGAGACTCACTTCTGATCAATAACCAATAGCAGAACCTGGATGCTCATATTGGTTCCTACATATTCTACGAAGATCTTTATCGGTCAAACCGCATAACAACATACGTTGTTCCCTTTGTCATCGGTATGTTACTTGCCCGAGATTCGATCGTCGGTATCATCATACCTAGTTCAATCTCGTTACCGGCCAGTCTCTTTACTCGTTCCATAATGCATCATCCCGTAACTAACACATTAGTCACATTGCTTGCAAGGCTTATAATGATGTGCATTACCGAGAGGGCCCAGAGATACCTCTCCGACAATCGGAGTGACAAATCCTAATCTCGATCTATGCCAACTCAACAAACACCATCGGAGACACCTGTAGAGCATCTTTATAGTCACTCAATTACGTTGTGATGTTTGATAGCACACTAAGTGTTCCTTCGGTATTCGGAAGTTGCATAATCTCATAGTCAGAGGAACATGTATAAGTCATGAAGAAAACAATAGCAATAAAACTCAACGATCATAATGCTAAGCTAACGGATGGGTCTTTGTCCATCACATCATTCTCTAATGATGTGATCCCGTTCATCAAATGACAACACATGTCTATGGTCAGGAAACATAACCATCTTTGATTAACGAGCTAGTCAAGTAGAGGCATACTAGAGACACTCTGTTTTGTCTAAGTATTCACACATGTGCTAAGTTTCCGGTTAATACAATTCTAGTAGGAATAATAAACATTTATCATGATATAAGGAAATATAAACAACAACTTTATTATTGCCTCTAGGGCATATTTTCTTCACGAGAGCCCATATTAGAGGCTACCTAATTAAACTCCTAGAGATTGTATAGAAAAATTGAACTCCTGACTACCCATATTAGAGGGCACCTGCAGTCCGTCCCAAGTAAGCGTGTTGTGTGGCAGCCTGTGCTGCTCCTGTCAAGAGTAGGCGTGAACGGAGAGACAACGCATAACAGTGACGCAAACTCAAGCGGGAGATAGCAATATGGAGGGGCTCTGAAAACAGAGAGATAAATATGGCGGCAATCTGCTCCCGATCCGGAATCACGCCGCGCGATGGCATCCGGTCCAGATCTTGGGGAGGCGTTGTTCTGCGGGAAGACAAAAATAGGCAGCCGACCGATCACCAGATATTACTTACTATGATTTGCTTTAACAAGGGGACAAATAGTTTAATTAGTGATCAACTGACAAGAATCTAAACAATCTATGACATTCATCTCCTAAGACACATCCAACAGTTGTGAAGAAGCAGTTACATGAGGGCGAGGATTGGAACAAGGACTGGGAGAGGATGAGGAACATACCTAGTACAAATCCAATCTCACTTCCTTCTTTTTTCATCATTAATTACCAACATTGCCATCAGGAACATCTACAAAATATGTGTTCTCAATTCCTGGATATCCCATGAGAAATAGCAGCAATAAAAAAAGATGAAACTGGACTTAAATAGTTTGTTTAGTGTTGTAAAAATTCAATGTGTATGTAAACAAAAGAACAGTACACAGGTAACGAACTACCATTAAAAGAACCAGTTGTTGTACAAAATATAATCAATTAGGGTGTAAAAACATCATCGTGAACCTGCACCAAATCCAGAAACTAAAGAACATTATCTAAAGAAGAAGACATATGTAACACATGAAGAATGTAATCTTCTGGCAATAACTACTATCTGGCACACCAAAATAACATAGCCTGCTGCAGAACAAATAAACATGACTATGTAGAGAGAGAGAGACCATCTTTTTCTTCACCAAGCACTTCCTCAAGATTCATCCCCTTCTCCTTTTCTCTCAGACCTGCACACATGTGTTTAGAAAAACCATAAATCGAGGAGTAAAAACTGGGGAAGAAAATGAGACCTTGCTGCTCCTTGCCTCATGGCTATCCCTCTCATCCAGAAGCACAACAACCTGCCATGTTCTTCTCAAGATCAAAATAGTAGTAATCAAATTTCACAAATAAAACATCAACAAACAATGGTTAATTAGTAAAGAACCAATTTTATCTATTGCAGCGACACAGATTTCTTAGCTTGCGTACAACTCTTATGTGATAAGAAGTCAATTCTGCTGGGTAGTAAGTACCTCGTGGAGATGGTTGGCATGGCGAAGCTATAGGAGCCACCCATCACGACGAGGAGGCGAGATACGAAGAACATTTGCAGTAAGGTGTTTATGCCTGTGACGAACAAGAGCGTCTAAATTTCCTGGTATGTATATTGAATGGCTAAAGTTTATTCAAATATCAGGTAGGTACATCCACAGTAGCACAACAAATGAAGTAGTTGAAGGTGCGGTACGATGTAGGCGGTTCATCCTTGCTTTGTGATACCAAAAGTTGTAGACATAAAATAAAATTTATCACACTGTGGGCTCTGAGTAAGATAAAGAAAAGAAAAAAGGTGAACCTGGCATCCGTGATGCTCATGAACTTTATGAGTTCCAATTAGCTTCCTGGTATTTCTATCATAATCATTTGCCAATATAGAGACATATCACTGCAGAAGGTTTCTTCTTAAAAGGAAAATTAAAGACACACTCCTTCGGTTGGAATGAGTACAAGCTAGGTATATCACAGATGCACCATAATAATTTCAAAAGCGGTGAAAAAATATGCATCCAACATAGAACATAGGTCCCTGTGTATAAGGAAAAAAAGTAGTTTGCATATAAGGATATAATGCATGGACAAACATAATTGTGTGTTTGTGTGTGTGTGTGTGTGTGTCTCCAATAATTATTCTAGTAACATAATCTAATAATTAGCATATTAACAACACTATTGCTTGTAGGGTCCAATCAGAAGCTCCCAATTATTTTAGTCTGCCAGGTAATCTCTCTATGTTGCAATCTTCAAGCATATTTTGTAACCAACTTATTTATTGATAATGAGAAAGAAGAACTACCTGAGCAGCTGAGAGGAGGGCTTGTATACACTAAAATCCAATCTTGTCCACTGAGGGGATATTCAGCATACATGTCCACTGAAGCTACAATGCCAATGATCCGTTGTGATACAGTTCCTGAAATTTATGATACGGTATAAAATCATTTTGGGTAGTAGGCAACCACACCATAGCTGAATCTATCAGCAAGCAAAAGTCACATTCCAATTCTGAAGTAAGCATACAATTTCCAAGTCAAATGCTAACATACTGTATGAACCGGAGAGAATAGATCTCAATTGATTAAATAAGCAATAGATACAAAATCTGTACTCTGAGGCTGAACTTACTTAGAAACTTAATAACTAAATTATATATGTAAGCTAGTGCTCTCTCCCATAAACTATATATGAGCATGTATATAACATCACCCATCTCACAACCCATACTTAGTCTGCTCTCACTGGCAGTGCAGCAGGGAGCTTTGATTACACACATCTATGTAGCTGCGCCGTCCCTACGATAGATTTGAGTCGCTAGCGCTGTTACCTGGATGTCGTCCCACTGGATCAATCAAAGTTGCTCCCTCATGCTTTCCCGTCTAGTAGAGTGGAACCTCATGACGTCCACTGGTCTGCTAATCATTTGATCAAACTGAACATACGTACAGAGCTGAATGGTTTAGTTCATGGGTAGGCTCAGATTGAAAATTGGGTTCAGTAGTCCAAAACCAAAACTTTAAGATGGTTGGGTTGATATATTGTCGGTCATGGATTGGAGTGGGTTGGGTTGGTGTATTTAACTTCACGGATGGTATATGTGTATGTATTTTGGATTGGATTTAGTTTGGGTCTTGGAGCATTCCTATTCCCATTCCCAGGTTTACATTTGGATGCTACAACCCATGGATTGGGGTTCAGTTTGAGCTGAATATGTACAGAACTGAAACGCGTATGCATGCAGATACAGAATGGGGGAAGAAGAGAAGAGGGGAGGGGTTGGTTACCTTGGGAGGAGCAGCCATCCCCGTCGAGTCCAACGCCGTACCTCGCGCACCGGCAGCCTCTTCCTTTCTCATCCTTCCTTCCTCCTAGGCATGGCCCCATCAAGCAGAAGGAAGGAGACACACGGCGGCTTGCTCTCGATTTTGAGTCTAGTCCCATGGCCGGATCGGGGCGGATGGATCTGGGCGCCCTCCCGTCCCATGGCCGGTCGCCGCCTGATCTGCTTGTCAATCTCCCTGCCTCTCTTCTCTTGTGGTGAGGGGAGAGGGGTGGGGAAGAGAGAGAGGGCGGAGGCCATGAAAGGCTGGCTGCTCGCTGGCTCGTTGTTCCTCTCGCTACTCTCGCTCACTGCTCGGCGGCGGAGGCGACGGCGAGAAGAGGGACGAGGGTCCCGGCAGCGGCGGCGGCGGGACGAGGGTCGCGGGCGCGGGTCGAGAAGGAGAGAGAGGTGAGGCAGGAGGAAGATGAAAGGGGGCGGCACGAGTGCGGGAGGAGGAGCGGCTAGGTCTTCTCCACAGTTCGAGCGGCTCCCTTTTATACTCCGATGCGTGAAATGATGAAAATGCCCCCGGCGGGGCACTGAATTAACAGGGGGTGGCATGGGGGAGGTGGAACTATTCGTAGCGATTTAAAGGCGACGTGGATGGCCTGGTTCTGCCTACGACTTCTTGAGGGTTTATATGTTCATATGGGATGGCCTTATCAGCCAAAATTGGTGGCTTCACATCTGGCTGCATCACATTCAAGTAGCAGCTCGAGGAGTCCGTCTTTGATTGTTCGATGCTTTTGTCATTTTTATAGGAGGGGTTTAATGTGATTTTCAAAAGGTTTTCGATAATTCTCCTATCTTTCTAATGCTAATCCTTCAAGAAAGAAGAAAAGTTGTTTTTGTTGAAAATATGCTCTAGAGGCAATAATATTGTATTATTATAATAATAGTCCTCTCCTCCGGCGATGAGGAGGACCAACCGCAGTAGCGGCCACGTTTACTCTCGGAGGCGGCTCTGACGAACGAAGAATTCGTCCGTCAGATGAAGGTCATGATGGAGCGCTAGCCCCGTCAGATGGGTCCGGCGCCAGCGTTACCGGCGCGCGTGGAGGAGCCACCGTCCCCGCCAAGGGTCCGCATTAAGCAGGAGCCGGCATCCCCACGCCGGCAGGTGAAGGACGAGTCGGCGTCCCCGCCGTGCAACCGCGGCCTCCACATTAGCGGGCGTGTGAAGCAGGAGCCGGCGTCCCCCCAGCGCCTCCCCCGTGTGAAAGAGAAGCGGCACAGCCGCTACGCGCGGAACGACGGGCCCTCTTCGCCACCAGGATGCCAACGCCGCCCGATGAAGGAGGATTTGCCGCCCACGATCGCCTAGGCGCGTGGCCGCATCCTCCACTATCTCGAAGGAGGCTGTTACGACGATGCATCCGACTCTCGTGCCGTGGTATCCGAGGCCGAGCGCGCGGCGCGACGGTAGGCTAGGTACGTCCGACGCAATGCCGATCGCCGCTCCGAGTTTGCCAAGATGGATATGTCGTCGGAGTGGGTCCGCAATGACCCAGACCTCGCTGCCGCGTGGGCACTCGACTGCTCCGTCACCACCGTGGAAACGGCCGCCAGATGTCGTCGCCGCCTTGACAGCGAGGACTGGTCGTTGAGCAACTACTCCATCAACGCCGACAGGGACAAGGCCGCCGCTAGCGCCGTTGGCAGTGGCCAGGGAGGCCCTTCGCACCGCACAACAGGAGGCGGAGCAGGTCCGCCGCGACCGCCAGGCAGCCGCTGGAGGGACGACGATGACGACGCTGACACAGACGCCGATAGCGGTGCAGAAGGACAAGGCAGCCACACTTACGAGGTAGTTGTTCGATATAGGATTTAGTGTTTTTATAGCTTTTAGTAAAACGGTTGAAATATCATATGTTTATGTGAATTATAATAGAACTTGAATGAAATCCGTTCGGTTTGCATGATTTTCATCCGCCTTTTGAAAAAATGTTTGAAATATATACTGCTATGGTTGGATGTCGTCCTCCCACATTCGTGTCCGTAGATTGATCCTCTTGTCCACGGACGGATGCGGAAGAAAACTTGCGGATTGCCATTGAAGATGCCCTAAGCATGCAGCCAAAACACCTCCTTCGTGTCATAAAAGTACGTGTTATAGTACACATGCATGCAATATCGTTATCTCTCCCTCTTTTTAAAAGTTCATCCATTTGTTTTCTCTTTGATAATTCCAACCAATCGTATCTTTAAAATAATTCTTTATTTTTGAAACTTTTTATATATTTGAAATCCCGGTGGTGAGACCTTTTAGAACAAGGTCAATCTTGGATACATTTCGAACATGTTTAAAATTTGACATTTCACATTCCTACGTGAAATAAACCTATTTCACTAGAAAAATGAAAAAAAAAACCATTTCAGTTGAAAGATGTGAAATCAACCTATTTGTCCCAAATATGGAACTGAAATGTCAATTTCTAAAACTAATATTTGGAATGTGTAATAGTTTATTTCAAAAGAGTGAAATATGCTATTTCAAAAACCTGCAATTGAAATAGATGTGATTTTTGGGAAACAAACCAGTCAAAAGTACCTTCTGAAAGTGAAAAAAAAAGTGAAACTAATTATTTTGAAATATGTAACGGTTAATTTCAAAATATTGAAATATGCTATTCCAAAAATATGAAATTGAAATAGATGTGATTTTTGTGAAACAGGTAAGTGAAAAGTGGAATGTACCTTCTGAAAGTGAAAACAAGGTGACACTAAAATGTCAACTTTGTGAAACTGATTATTTGCAAATGTGTAACAATTTATTTCAAAAGAGTGAAATATGTTAATTAAAAAAATGTGCAACCACGGCGTCCAAATCGGACGTCGCGTCAACGAGGAGCGGCTGTCGCCGCCTCCCCAGCAGCTCGTCCTCCCGGAGCGCCATTACGGCGCAAGAGTGCGCGGACAGGGAGCGGTGATGCCGGTACAGGCACAATGCCGCGCGCCAGGCGGAGTTCACAGACTCCAACGTTCCACCGCCAGATATCCTCGCGGACCCGGAGCTCGCAACAACATGGGCCCTCGACCGGTCCAAAACCACGGTGGAGACGAGCAAGCGGCGTCTCCGCCGTCTCGAATAGGAGATGGTGAAGTACAACCGGGAGTGGTGTTTCCGCGAGTCCACCGCCATCACCACCTCCTTCAACTACTGCCACCTGTCTCTCCCCCAGCTCAAGTTTGCAGTGGCCGCAGCCGCACTGCCCGCATCGCAGGAGCAAGCCGAGAAGATCATCCATGAGCACCGGAGAGCGACAACAACAGGGAAGCCCTGCCGTGATCCCACGCCTTACCATCGCCCGAAGCCTGACTCCAACGATGGTGACGGGTGCCGCCGGCTAGCATGGCAGGGCGTACGAGGTCCCCGTCAAGTATAGGGTAGTTTAGGTTTTTCTATGGATTACCGGTCGAAATGTCGCCCGGTTTTATGTAAAAATTACCCGAGTTTCAATGAAAATATCCGGTTGTTAAAATTAGCATCAAATTTATTTACTTTCATTAAATTTTGTTTCAAATGTGGCCGGACATTTGCGGCTAGTTTTGGATGCCTGGCTCCAGCATCGCTATCCCTGTACTAGTTCCCTTCCGCGGAAGGATACAGACGTCCGGTTGGAAGGTCAGCGTTGGAGATGCCCTTATTCCTTCAAATTTGTATCTATATCTACTAGCAAAAGAGCCCGTGCGTTGCAACGGGAGAGAAAACATAACACACGCTCTTAACTCAACAACCATCACTCAAGACCACAATAGGTCCATCTCCTTTATTTTTGCGAGGCATCATATTTGTGTTGCCGCTTATCCTACTTCTCACCCTCGCCGACGATGGCCTCGGTGTTCACACAAAACAACAAAAAATGTGTGTTAAATATGGTTAATCCTAAGGCGTCTCTCTCCCCCTCTCTCCTCCCTCTCCCTCTCTCTCTCTCTCACTCTCGCGATGAGAAATCTGTTGTTTTCCCCTGCGACATTTTTTAGAGGTATGCATGTGTAGTTATCGATGTTTTCTTTTCCGTATATGGTTATAGTGGGGTGTTTATTTGCAATCCGGATCGCCACCGGTATGAAAAAAAAAGGATCTTGCGCTATAAATTATAAGTTTGCTTCCATAACAATATTTTAAAAATATTTAACAGGTAAAATTAACATCATATTTAGATTCCACACATTTTTCTAATAAAATTTCATATATAATATGTTAAAATCGAAGTTACGGTTTAAAAGATACAGATAATTTAGAAAATCATTTGGTTTGACTCAAATATATTTCTAAATAATATTTAAAAATACTTAACAGGTAAAAATAATCTCATATTCATATTCTACAAATTTTTCTAATCAAATTTCATATATAACATGTTCAAATCGGAGTTACGGTTTAAAAGATATGAATGATTTTAAAAAGCGTTTGTTTGACTTAAATATGATCCGCCGATGAATTACCTAAACCATCAGGGGGGGTTTTCGAAAAATGTAAAATAACGGTTCGGGTGTGACTTGATTCCGGACGGCGGGTTGATTTCAAGAAAAGATAGGGACTTTTCTGAAAAATGCCATGACGGACGAAAGAAACCCAATTTGCTTTATTATTAGGTAAAGATACCTATCTGTTTTTGCATGGTAATACGTGTCTCATTTATATAGAATAAAGATCAAGTTACAAGGCACGTAAGCACCGATCATACATGACTGGAAAGATAGGAAAATCCTATGTAAAATACCAGCGCCTGTTCCTTTCCTTCGATACCACCGAAGCGGCCACCAAAGGGTAAAAAGACAGATCACCTCTTCGCCCAAGTTCGACGCGGCTCCATCGCTGATCAGCAGCTTTACGGACCTCCAAAGTAGTTTGCCAAAAGCAAAATCATAGCCGTTGAAAGAATCAGACCGGGGCAACATGTCCCCGGACACGCCATCGAACTTCAGAACTGACACCCTCGCATGACGACGACGTCGGAGAAGGAAACCAGAACTGCCCGCCTTCGACCACAGACCCAACACAAGATACTCCATCTTCCAGCTGTCACTTGCGTAGACAACCGCCTCCGCGTACTCCTGAACGACGAAACCTCCCTGCTCCACCATGACGTCGGAGACAACGCCACAGCAACGGGGACAGAGCAGAAGGAGAGACACACCTGATGGAGTCGCCGCCGCCGCCTCATCAACACCATCCATGAACCCTAACGCTGTCGATCTAAGGGATCGACAGAGACACGATGCCATCAACTCTGAGACGCCGCCATGAAGGACACCGCCGGTGTGGGAGTGGGGTTGAGGCAGATTTATTCGTCCGGGCGCCGCTCCCATCACCCCAACGACGCACCACGACCTACAAATCCAAAACCTAACTACAGAGCGGAGGAACGGGGTCCCTCCTCCCTCCTGCCGCCGGAGCAGCGGCCGAAGGGAGAGGGGGCCAGCGCACCGGCCGATGGAGATCGGAGGAAAAGAGTCGCCTCGCCCTAGTCGCCTGGTGGCGGCGGCGGCTAGGGTAGGAAAGGATAGCAAGCTGTATCGCCAACGCCCTGAAAAGACTGGTGGTTAATAAAGGGGCTATTGCTTCTTATCACCGTAACTTCGTCCGTTTTTCCGTCTGTCTATTGCCTTGGTTTGGTACGTCAATTTTCGTCCGTCACGCTGCTCGTAAGCTTCATCCTCGATACAACTTTGCGTACAGGCTGGGCCAAATCGCCTTACTGGGCCTTGGCCCGAAATCGGCCCAGGCCAAAAATATGACGCAAAACAAATGTCTTCATGTGGGATCGAACTCCCTACGTTGCACGTCGAGGCATAAGGCTGCAACCAAAAGAACTAGAGCATCTGGATGAAAACAAAAGGTTTGTTCTTTATAAATTAGTACCACCTCGCTGCTTTATGATCCGTTCGACGGATTTGTATATGTTTCCGATTCAAAATCAATAAGCAACCTGGAGAATTAATGGGCATAAATAAGGAAAAATAGTGGCGTGATTAGCGGGCATAAAATATGGAAAGAGAGTTTCGCAAAAAGAAAAAGGAAGGAGAGGATAATGACCATATAATACCAGCGTGTGATCCTTGGGCAAAAATAAGGAAGGTGAGCTCCTAAAAAAAAGGAGAGAACAACCTTGCAAAGATATTACGTGGGCTTAAATAAGGAAGGAGAGTTGCTTTAAAAAAGAAGGAGGTAATAATGTTGCAAAGGAATTATAATACAAGCGCATGATCAATATACATAAATAAGGAAGGAGAGTTTAAGAAGAAAGAAATGCCTTTAAGATTTGAAAATTAGGGGGGGTCCTTTAGGGTCAGAATTATCGTACAAAAATTGTATCAAAAGTATTGTATGTGTAAAAAAAGTGTATGTGTTGGGATTGTTTGTTCAAATGCGGAGGAATTATAATTCATTATTTCTAATGTACTGGAGATGGTCTAACAGAACCATTTTAGCGAGATTTTTTTCATGACAACTTACAAATAACGCCTTTAAGATTTTAAAATTAGGGAGCCTTTTAAGATTAGAATCGTCGTACAAAAATCGTATCAAAAGCATTGTATCTGTAGCATGCATCTTAATGTAGAATTGAGAAAAGACTTCCTCGCCTGCGAGCGTTGCAACGCTCTGCAACACATCTGGGGACGAGGCCACGTAAATCTCTCCTCACCCTAATTAATTTCTCTCCCGGGTGAATTCAAGAGTGGGCCCACACTAACTAATCACCCCCCAATTCAACTATGGGGCCCACACTAACTAATTTCACCCACCTGAATTCGCGTGAATTAGCCACGCCCGTTGCACGTCTTCCTGTCGTTGCTGGGTGGCACCATTCGTATATTGTTGGGCCTTTTGATGGATACATCATTATATTTCCAGTTGCAACGCACGGGCATATGTGCTAGTTGAAATAAAAAGACAATAGATACCAGATAATATTATAATTTTGAACGGCAAATGTCGGCAAAATACTAGTAAATAACCTCAAAAGAAGTGGTTGAACAAGTCAACAAGCACACAAGCAGATAGGCAAACCATTCAAAGCATATTTGCGTCTTGAACTGCGACTATATAAGTGAACGAGATCTACTACTGCTTCCACATGAGAGTTGGATGGTAAGCTGCTTTCAGCTGATCAAAACTACGGGTTGCCACGGCTGCTTCAAGATTACACGGATCAGCGAGGAAGTGCATGCAAGCCTCCTTAAGCACGCGGCAACAATGCTGCTCAGCAAACGCCAGTGTGGCGCCGACCGAAAACATATTGATGTGCCCGCACAACGCCTCCTCGCAGATCAACTTCAGCCTGTCCAGCTTGTACCTGTCCGCCGCCACGAGCAGCGGCTTCGCCATCGTCGCCAACGTCTCTCGCTTCGCCATCTCTTCCGGCAGCGCGTCCGTGTAGATGAAGTGGAGCAGCGCCTTGAACACCCCGGCATCAGTTCCGTCCACACGTATCCTCGTCGCTGCAGGCGACCGGAGCAGCTCAGCCATGAAGATAGGAGACACGGCAGCGAGCATCCACCTGTGCGCCGGGAAGGTCTCCCCGCCGACCTCGATCCGAAAGGATGGTTTTCGGTTTGCGTTTTTTCTGGCCCCTGAACGAGATGGCCGAAATTCGGCCATTTTAAAAATTTCGGTAAAATCTCGGACGAAATTACAGAACCAAAATTTGAATTTTAAACAAAATTTGACTAAAAATTGGCCAAAATTCGGCTAAATTTTTTGAAATCAAGCAGAGCAAAAAGTATAGCAGTCGAACAACACTTAGGAGTACGTATATACGTTTACCAAACTAGCTTTGGGGATTGAAAACTCCAAAAGAAAAGATTGAGGGCGATGCTAGGCGCCGGCGCACCAGCCGAACGCTTCGGCCGGTCCAACCCTAGCCGTCCGATCGGCCCGTCCCGATCCGTTGGATCCAATCAGGTCCTTCTCTTCCTCCCCGTCTCGCCACCGCACGCGTCCCCCCCCCCCCCCCCGTCGCCGCCCCCTTCGCCTGCCCTCCGGTGGTCGCCTGTCCCCACCCTCGCCAGTCTTCCTCGTCGTCGCCGGACCCCGCCCTCGCCGCCCGTCCTCGTCGCCGGTCCCCGCCCTCGCCGCCCGTCCTCGTCGCCGGTCCCCGCCCTCGCCGGCTGTCCTCGTCGCCAGTCTTGAAGCACACCGGCACCCCTTGTCGTCGCAGCGCCTAGCAGCCGCCACCGTCGCTGCACTGTCGTGTCGCCGACGCAGCTCTCAACGTCGCTGCTCGCTGCCATTGGCGAGTCAGGTTGAAGCTTTTTATCTCATCGGTTGAAGCTTTTCTCTATGCCTGATGAAGCTTTTCTCGCGGATTGAAGCTTTCCACCGTGCCAAATGAAGCTTTTTTCACCCGAGCTTGAAGCTTTTTTCACAAAAGGGTTGCAAGCTTTTTACTCTGCGGTTGCAACAAAAACACAGAGATACGCCATGGTCGTCGTCGAAGGAGGATTTTCTCAATCTCTTTTTGAAGCTTTTTCATCTGCGGGTTGAAGCTTTTTGTCAAAACGGTTATAACTTTTCCTGTATTTCGTTGTCTGGTTGAAGCTTTTTTATCTACTGGATGTAGCAAAAACCTCCAACGGTAGTAGCAAAAAGCCAGCTACGGTTGCAGCAAAAAAATCATTGTCGTCCTCGCAAGGTCGTAGCTCTGCCTGATGGATGTAGCAAAAAGCTTTGCCAGTAGTAGCAAAATCCAACAACGGTTGCAGCTTTCCCTTTTTGTGTAGTGCCATTGAAGCTTTCTATGTCTATGGTTGAAGCTTTTTTCAACGGGTGTTGAAGCTTTTTTAGGTGACGGTTGCAACACTTGTATACGCGGGAGGATCCGGGCGTGGCTGCAGGCAGCCATGGCGGCCGGCAAGGGAGCGCTTCACCGGCTGCGACCCCGTGATGACGATGACGCCGTTTTGCTGCAACCGTAGTAGATTTTTGCTACCACCGGCGATTGAATTCGCTACAACCGGTTCCAGCAAAAATTCACCGTGAGGGGTAGTCTGCCATGGCTGGTTGCAGGTCCGGCGAGGTAGGCAGAGCTCCGATGCATGCGAGGGAGTCGTCGCCGTGGTAGCACCCCGTAGCACCGGTTGCAGCATCTCCCGTTGTCACCGCCCCTCGGTCGTCGGCGAGATGGGATGGTCGCGGGCGAGCTTCGAGCGGGGAGGGGAGCGTGTGGCGCTGCGACCGGGGGGCGGGGGGGGGGAGGAGGAGGGGGAAGGGATGGGAAGGAGAGGGCAGAAGAAGAGGGCGGCGCGGCGCGAGGAAGAGGAAGAGGAACAAGGGGATCGGGAGGAGCGCGAGCGTATGATGCGCTGCGCGTCGCTTCGATCGAGTGGCCCGCGTGGGACCGGCGGAACAGTTCGGCCGGTGCGCCGTTCCTAAACACTTCCCTTGAAACAAGGATACAGAGAGGTGCTCCAGAGTTGAGGAGTTCCCGATGGATTTAGCCGCAGCCCGCAGCCGGCAGAGGTCGGCAACAGGGGCCGGGTCGTAGGAACGGCGCGACTGGGGCAGGAGCGGCTTGCTCGAGCGGGGAGGCAAGCGCCG
This sequence comes from Triticum aestivum, assembly GCF_018294505.1. Taxonomy (NCBI): domain Eukaryota; kingdom Viridiplantae; phylum Streptophyta; class Magnoliopsida; order Poales; family Poaceae; genus Triticum; species Triticum aestivum. The sequence continues at coordinate 61,345,636 of NC_057796.1, forward strand.
ACGAGTGGAGGAGCCGCGTACAGGCGCATCGCCGCCGCCGCAAACACAGGGGCCGCATGGGGATCGTGATTTGTTTAGGGTTCAGGAGTTCGCATCGATGCTTTTAACTCAGGCAAACTGTGGGAAGGCCCAGAAGTTGGATTGGGCCAGAAAAAAGTTCAAACTGGGCCGAAATTTTTGGCCGGCATAGATATTTACCGGGCCTAGGCGAGATGACCGAATTCGGCCGGAAATTGTTTTTTTCGGCCGAAAATCAAGACACATTCTCCACGTCCGCCTCCTCTTTGGACTCCCAGAGGTCCTCTGTGAGTTGCCGGTGCAGGCCGGGCGGCGGCACCATGGCGCCCGTGGATGCACGCCGGGCGCCGTAGTCCGTGGTGCGCATGTCAAGGACGGTCACGTTGCAGAGGATGCACAAGCAGCCGTCCTTGAGGTGCTCCTCCTCGTCAAGGTCTTCGATCTTCATGAAGGCACCCCAGCCAAACGCGTCGTGGTTCGAGAAGTTGTTCGCCTGGGTCAGTGGGTCTCAGTCTCACTCTCACTCTCACCATCGGTTTCATCCGATAATTGGGCATTACCCTTTGTCCACGATGGGTTCCCGGCGTGGTCGAGGATGCTCATGCAGTAATCAGCCGTGGCGTCACCGGTGCGGCCGTGGCTGGCGTGCTCGAGGTAAAGGGAGATGTAGCCTCGATATCCTACTTCGCCCCTCGGGTAGCACTTGATGCGCCAGTCGTGGCCGCCCGCGCCGAACGTGCCTGATTTGATCACCGTGCCATTGCCGACCATCTTCTGGATGCGCTTGTACTGGTCGATTCTGAACAGGTAGGAGCCCGTCACCGGCCTCGTGATGAGGGTGCCAGCGGAGAGATGGTGCCGGCCGGCGGCGCGGAGGGCAGATACGAGCGCCGACATCGACATGATTGAAATATCGAGGAGACGATCGGCGCAGCTGCAGGTTGTCTATGATTGATTGCAAAACGATCCGGTGGGATTTTATCAGGGATTTTGAAGTTGTTTTCCTTCTAAAGGATATCCAATATTATGCAAAGAAACAGACTTGCTGATCCAGCGGGATTTTATCGTTGTGTTCGTTTGGATTTTTTAAATCGCTTATTAGTTTCCAAGTTTTTTTTGCTTTAGTATAGTACCACACTCACCCCCCCCCCCTCCCGCCCCCTGTTTTTCCTCCTCATCATTCGTTAACCTCGCATCCCTTTCCATTGGTTCAGATTTTGTTTCCTAAATCCTGGTTAACTGAACCGTAACTTACGTCTGTCCGCCCACTTCTCCACCTTGTCCCGTTCCTGATTATTTTTGTTTACCAAAATCTCTCCTTCCATTCTCACTGAGCATACTGAGGAAAGCAAACGCATTGATCACGTATTAATCCCACACACTCCACATATATGGTCCGACTGAGATTGATTCCGTTGATCGTCCCTTGCATATCAGGTGTTTCTATATCTTTATCTTTATCTTTTCTTTACCTAATAGTAAAAGAGAAAGACTTTCATAGTTCTTTATCCGTCATCTCTCTATATCCGTTAATTTTGTGTTAACTTTACAGATTGACGGCTGAGATTTTAAAGTAAATCAACACGAAAAAGGATTCGCACTACCGATCATTATCGCATGCACGAGCGCACAATCGTAGCATTAGGCCTCTATAGGATTTTGATATGCCAACCGGTGTGTGGGCCTTAAAGCACGCGTCATGTGCAGCCCAAAGCAAATTTATCTACCTTGACTGAAGAAAATTGATTTTAAAAAAAACACTGTAGAAAAGCCATTGTACATCATCGGTTGTAAGAGTCCAATTTTTTTACTACTCTTCACCCTCCTGATAAGCAACGCAGATCCCCTTGAAAAATAAATAAAGCGATCTACATAAATAATTTTCTTACAAATCATGGCAAGAACACGTACTGACTGGCGAAGGTCAGACGACATCGAAGAGCTGCAATACCGATCGATCACATCAACGACACCGTGGCGACCGCGGGGTCACGTGCCTCAGCCTGTTCCGCTTCCTCGCTTCCATGATAGGCACCGTCAGGAACACATCTATACGCCCGAGGCGACCCGCCACCTCGACTCCCGCCCTGACCACGAGCTTGTCGATTACTCCCTCGCCTTCCTCCGCACAACTGCCTAGGGTTTGCCATCAGAGATCTCACCGCAACCTGCCCCCTGATGCCACCCCCATACGCGGCGTCCAAGTGGGTCACGACCAGCTGCTGCTACCACTGCGTCATCCCTCTCTCGCACCATCACTATGGTTCTGGATTCGAGGTGACACTACTGCATCCAACTAGGACGCGAGATCAGGGTGGGCGCCGCTTATTCTGAGGACACGGGACTCGCCATAGCCAGCAAGTACGTGGGCATTCTCGGGCACCACGGCTTTCAAGGATGCAGGAGCCGCCTCAGCCAACAAGGACGCGTGAACCATGCAGAGGTAAGCAGTTCTGCTTTATCTAGACTACTCAGCCAGCCTTGAAAAACATCTCTCTCTAATTCCACTCTGGTTTGTACGCTGTAGCAATTTTTTGCTCTCCTATTTTGATGTTGCACTATATGCAATAATAGGTTGTGTAAATCTTTGAGGGTTAAAACTGCTCATGGGAGATGCCTCCGTGACCAAGCCTCACTGTATGTCTTTTCCTACAAGCTATTAGATATCATTGTCACAGTAATTGTGTACTTCTTTATTATTTAGAAAAGCACAAGGTTTTGCCTCTGTGGTCCTAATTGATCTGGTTTAATTTTAGCGTAGTTCTCAGCAGTTATCCTCAGATGCAAGTTAAGCAATTCGAAGCAGATTCCTGCAGGTAAATTTTCTTTTGGTTTAGCTTATGCACGTGTGCTGTGGTACATCTGGTATGTTTATGCTATTATTAAGGAACATGGATTACTTGCATAGTGTAGAATACGAGAATAGGCTGTGCAACACGCAATGCATTGATCGGTGCACCAGACACGTATATATGAGTATAGAGGGGGGCCACAACCTGGACTAGATAGAGGAAATAAGAGGTGGGCCCAATACACAATATGCACGTACACAATATACTCAACACCCCCTGCAGTCGAAGCGGCGCCAGTGACGCAGAGACTGGAACGAAACTCCTCAAAGGTGGAAGTCGGTAGGCCCTTCGTCATCACATCGGCGAACTGGTGCAGTCGGAACATGGAGAACCCGAATACGTCCAAGGGCCACCTGCTCGCGCACAAAGTGAATGTCCAGCTCAATGTGTTTCGTCCAGCGATGATGAACGGGGTTGGCGGAGAGGTACACCGCAGAGACGTTGTCACAGTAGACAACCGTAGCCTGGGAGACATCGTGATGCAGCACGTGAAGTAACTGTCGTAGGCAGGTGCACTCGGCAACGGCATTAGCCACAGCTCGGTACTCAGCCTCCGCGCTGGAGCGTGAAACCGTGGGCTATCGCTTGGACGACCACGAGATGAGTGAAGGACCGAGGTAAACGCAGTAGCTAGAGGTGGACCGACGGGTGTCGGGGCAGCCAGCCCAGTCCGCGTCGGAGTAGGCCACCATCTCCAGAGAGGGGGACACCATGAGGGTGAGCCCAAGGGTCATCGTGTCGCGGATCTGCTTCACGAGAGTCCAATGGAAGTCACGAGGGGCGTGCATGTGGAGGCACACCTGCTGAACAACATACTGTAGATCCGGTCGGGTGAGAGTCAGATACTGAAGAGCACCGACAATAGACCGGTAGAAGGGAGCATCCGACGCTGGCGAGTGAGGGAGTCCCGGATTAAGGGGTCCTCGGGCGTCTGGCCTATTAGCCATGGGCCGGATTGATGGGCTGTGAAGATACGAAGACCGAAGACTGCACCCGTGTCCGGATGGGACTCTCCTTGGCGTGGAAGGCAAGCTTGGCGACCGAATATGTAGATTCCTTTCTTTGTAACCAACCTTGTGTAACCCTAGATCCTCCCGGTGTCTATATAAACCGGAGGACTTAGTTCGGAAAGGCAGATACTCATTACCATAGTCATACAGGCTAGACTTCTAGGGTTTAGCCATTACGATCTCGTGGTAGATCAACTCTTGTAATACTCATATCCATCAAGATCAATCAAGCAGGAAGTAGGGTATTACCTCCATAGAGAGGGCCCGAACCTGGGTAAACATCGTGTGCCTTGTCCCCTGTTACCATCGACCTTAGACGCACAGTTCGGGACCCCCTACCCGAGATCCGCCGGTTTTGACACCGACATTGGTGCTTTCAATGAGAGTTCCACTGTGCCGTCGATGACAGGGTCGATGACTCGCCTCGTCCTTAAAGACAATATCACCACCGGAGGAGAACTGGCCCCAGGCCAAACCCTCCGGCTGGGCGGCTTTACCATGACCGCCCGTTCGGCCGTTAAGCCGACGATGACCTCTCGGGCCATCGAAAATCCCCTTCGTATCAACCCCAAACACTCCAAGTAGATGGATCCGATGGAGTTTTCGTCTTTAAACGAGCTCCTTGATCGCATTGCTGCCCTGGGAATCGCCACAGATTACGATCGGATCGGGCTTAAACCCGACCAAAGAGAAATCAAATCTCCACCGTTCACCCACCAGATAGCGGTAGTCGAGGAGCAAGACGGCAACTCTTCGCCTATACTAAAGACGGACTATGTTCGGGTCGCTGACCCTGCAGAGCCGGATACCCACCAGCGAAAGGACGTGATCAACCTTCCGAACATAGAATCGGATGGCGGGCATAAGCAATCCGAAGATACTCCGGAGTCCGGACTGTTACGTTTGGAAAATCATCAGGCTCCGGATCATCGATCGGGTCAAGGTCCGGATTCAATTCCACCCACCCATCCAAACGTAAGCGCTCTTATGAGCATACAACAGCAGTCGCAGGAAACGGTCCATCACTTCTGGGCCAGATTCCTCCTTGTCAAGGACAAGGTTAAAGATTGCCGCGACGAGGACGCGATATCTGCGTTCTACAATAATTGCACGGACGAAGGAATCCTCAACGCCATTAATCGCCGCCGTATACTACACTTTGCGGACTTGGCAACTATCGTATAGAAGTACAATGCAATGGAAAGCGCCTGGAAAGATCAGGCAGCTTGTTGGGAGCCATCGATCCCAACTCGACCGCTCGTCCAGGCGAAAAGGGCGCATCCCCGTGACACGCCCAATCAAATATCCAAGAAATATAAGTCCATTACGGGGCGCGGAACCATTCTGGAAGGATGGCTTGATGGGACATGCAAAATACATGCAACGCCGGACAACATACCAACACACAGCCTTAGAGCATGTTGGATACTCCGGCAAGTGGCAAAGAGTGGCGAGAATATCCTCACCAAGAATATCCCAGAACAACACCCCTGGGAAGACGGCGACCCCAGAGTACTGACGATCTTCGAGACATTCGCCTCAAACAATAAGTGCAAAAGGGCACTCCGCGACCTCGCCGAAGTCTATCAAATCACCACAGTAAACCCTTGGAACGACACGGCCATAACCTTTAATGCCGGTGACGAACCAAAATTCAGGACAGTCCGAGCAAGTCGCTTTAGTCCTCAGTCCCATCGTGGACGGCTTTCGACTCACCAAGGTCCTCATGGACGGTGGCAGCGGACTAAACCTCATCTATGAGGATACACTCCACAAAATGGAAATAGACAGGAGCCGCATCAAGCAAAGCAGCACGACCTTCCGAGGAATCATTCCCAGTCGGGAGGCGCGGTGTGCGGGAAAAATCACACTTGACGTGGTATTCGGCACCCCGGAGAACTATCGGTCTGAAGAAATCACTTTCCAAGTGGCTCCTTTCAACGGATACCACGCCCTGTTGGGGAGGGATGCTTTTATACGCTTCCAAGCTATACCTCATTACGGGTATATGAAGCTCAAAATGCCCGAACCAAACGGCATAATCACTCTTGTCAGTGAACCGAACATAGCACTCCGTGCCGAAAACAAAACCGCATCCCTGGCCCTTGAGGCATCATCTGAAGCCCTCGCGGCCGAAGAATTAACCGCACTGCGCTCCACGGTGGACAGGGACGATGTGATCTTAGGCAAACAACCCAAATCCACCTCCTTCAAACCGGCAGAAGAAATAATCAAATTCCAGGTCCACCCAACGGACCCCATGAAGACAGCATCTATTGGAGCACAACTAGACCCAATAGTCGACGCCGCACTAAAGGATTTCCTTCGGGAAAACTGGGATATATTCGCCTGGCACCCTTCTGACATGCCTGGAATCCCACGTGAGCTGGCCGAACATAGCCTTAATATCTTAAAGGGATACAAACCAATCAAACAAGCACTGCGGCGCTTTTCCGAGCCCAAACTCCAAGCTATGGGGGAAGAGCTGGCCAAGCTAATTGAGGCTAGATTCATCAGAGAAATAAAACATCCGGACTGGCTGGCAAACCTGGTGATGGTACCAAAAAGGACAAATCCTGGCGGTTGTGCGTCGATTTTAAAGACCTCAACAAGGCTTGCCCTAAGGATCCCTTCCCCCTCCCCCGCATCGATCAAATCATTGATGCTACCGCAGGACACGACTCACTGTGTTTCCTCGATGCATATTCTGGATACGATCAAATCAAAATGAAGGAGTCCGATCAAGCTACAACAGCATTCATTACCCCATATGGGGCATTTTGCTTCAACACCATGCCCTTCGGGCTTAAGAACGTCGGCGCCACATACCAACGCATGATTCAAACATGCCTGGAGAAACAGATCGGCAAGACGTTTGAAGCATATGTGGACGATGTCGTCATCAAAACTAGGCGCGTCGAAACACTAATAGACGATTTACGTCTCACATTTGATAACCTCCGCGCGTATGACATTAAGCTCAATCCGGAAAAGTGCGTTTTCGGCGTCCCCGCTGGAAAACTGCTGGGCTTCATCGTTTCCAATAGAGGAATTGAAGCAAATCCAGCCAAAATCCGAGCTCTGTCACAATTGGCTATGCCAACAGACCTTAAACAAGTCCAAAAGCTCGCGGGTTGCGTGGCAGCTCTAAGCCGCTTTATCTCCAGATTGGGAGAAAAGGCACTGCCACTCTATCGCCTTTTACGGCGAACCGATCACTTCGAGTGGACGGACGCGGCAACAGCCAGACTGGAGGAAATAAAAACCCTTCTTGCGAGCAACCCAATCCTGGCCGCGCCAAACGTCGACGAACCGATGTTATTATACATATCGGCAACACATCAGGTGGTGAGAGCCGTGCTCGTCGTTGAACGAGAACAGGACGGACACAAATTCCCGCTTCAAAAGCCAGTATACTACGTATCTACTGTCCTTACACCATGCAAATCCCGGTACCCCCATTATCAAAAGATAGCATACGCGGTCTTCATGGCATCCCGAAAGCTCCGTCACTACTTCCAGGAGTGTTTGATCACGGTGGCTTCCGAAGTACCACTCAATGACATTATAAACAACCGCGATGCCACGGGCCGGATTGCCAAATGGGCCATTGAGCTCCTTCCATTTGATATTACATACAAACCACGTCGAGCTATTAAATCCCAAGTACTGGCTGACTTCGTCGCCGAATGGACAGAGGCCGAACTCCCTAAAGAGTACGGCGCATATTCCAATTGGGTTATGTATTTCGATGGCTCCAAAATGCTGGCAGGGCTAGGGGCGGGCGTCGTTTTAACGTCACCTACTGGAGACGTCGTTCAGTACGTACTCCAAATACTATACACAGACTCCAACAATGCAGCCGAATACGAGGCCTTATTGCATGGTCTCCGGATGGCTGTCTCCATGGGCATACAATGCCTAGAAGTGCACGGGGACTCAAACCTTGCAATATCTCAAATAAATGGAGACTTTGAGGCCAAAGATCCGAAGATGGCAGCTTATCATAATGCCGTCATAAAAATGTCGGCCCGGTTCGAGGGGCTCGAGTTCCATCATGTGGCTCGAGAAAGTAATCAAGCGGCGGACGTTCTTGCTCGTATCTGCGCTAAGCGCGACCCCGTCCCACCTAATATCTTTCTGGAAAGGCTCTTTAAGCCATCCGTGGTGTGGCAGGGGGAAAACGGCAACACTAGTCCGGATCCGAACATAAGCCCAGATTCCAAAAACACCGACATCATCGGAGGCCCAGCCACCGAAATAACACCGTCGGCGCATCTCATCATGGCAGTCATTGCCCCATGGACCGAACCCTTCCTGGCCTACCTTAACAGGAAGGAACTTCCTGAGGACCAGAATGAGGCCCGCCGCATTGTCCGGCGTTCGAAGGCCTACAAGGTCCATGACGGAGAGCTCTATAAGAAAAGCGTTACCGGAGTCCTTCAAAGATGTATCTCCGAGGAGGAGGGGCGGCAACTTGTGGCTGAGATTCATGCCGGTCTCGGCGGGCACCACGCCGCAGCTCGGGCCCTTGTTAGCAAGGCCTTCCGTACAGGGTTCTATTGGCCGACGGCCCGAGCGGATGCACAGGACCTTGTCCAACGTTGCGTAGGATGCCAACTCTTCGCCAACCAAAGCCATATGCCCCCACCGCCCTACAAACAATCCCCATCACTTGGCCTTTTGCGGTCTGGGGACTGGATATGGTTGGACCCCTTAAAGGAGGAAGCCATAAGAAAAAATATCTGCTGGTCATGGTGGATAAATTCACCAAGTGGATAGAGGCCAAACCAGTTAAAACGGCCGAGTCCGGGCCAGTAATAGACTTTATATCCGGCGTCGTACACCGTTATGGTGTTCCGCACAGCATCATCACTGATAACGGCTCCAATTTCACAGCCGACGAAGTGAAAACCTGGTGTGCTAATCTGGGCATCAAGCTCGATTACGCCTCTGTCTATCATCCACAGACAAACGGCCAAGTCGAATGAGCCAATGGTCTTATTATGAGCGGCATTAAACCCAGACTAGTGCGGTCTTTGAAGGAATCAGACAAGCACTGGGTTGAGGAGCTCGACTCCGTACTCTGGGGGCTGCGGACCACGCCCAATCGCACTACCGGATACACACCCTTTTTCATGGTGTACGGCGCAGAGGCAGTATTACCCTGCGACATTATTCATGACTCACCTCGAGTGCGCATGTACGAAGAGAGAGAGGCCGAGCTTGATCGGCAGGACAACCTAGATGCCCTGGAGGAGGAGCGCGACGTCGCAAAAGCCCGTTCTGCATTTTATCAACAGCAGGCTCGCAGGTACCAAAGCAGAGAAGTGCGGGCCAAAACTTACAACGTCGGCGAACTCGTTCTACGCCTGCCGGAGAAGAAAAAGGACAAACTCAAGCCCAAATGGGAGGGTCCCTTCATCATCGACGAAGTTCTCACCGGAGGAGCGTACCGCTTGCGTGATGCGTCAGACAATCGACTAGAGCCGAATCCCTGGAACGCGGCCAGACTCCGAAGATTCTATGCCTAGCGCCGAACTCTTTGTTCGTCTCCTTCCTCTTATTGTTTTCATCATTTTTTCTCTCTTTTCGTTTTTTTCTCTTTAGCCTTAAAGGCTTTCATGCGGATTAGACCGTGCTCCCCCGACGCATACATCTTCAAGTATGCACGTCTATCATACCTGGGGGCTTCTTGGATAGAAGCTTGCTATTTCTATTTTCTGAGCATAAAGCTCATCACATATGCGTTTTCTCCCATATGTACCTTTTCTTTGCCATTATATGCATCAATATGACTTAAGTTTTGGTCAAGCTGGGTTGCCTGGCTCCTTTGCTTATGCCCTACGTTCCCGTTAGTTCGGCTAGGGCATAAAGGGAGCACCTCTGCGATTGTTACTGCCGGGTCATCCGGATGTGTACCTCAGACGGGGTGAAGCCGAAAGCTAGCATTATTAAGGGAATATTCGGTCGGTGAACTATAGATGTTTTTGCACTCGCTCCATTATAAACCCCCAGAAGTTATACACACTGTGATTTTTTTCATCACATTCCGGACATGCACATAGATGCATGCACACCAAGGGAAAGGAACCCTTAACGAAACTATTCTCTCTGGAAGATGTTTCTTACAATCTTAATGTAATATAACATAACTAGCCGGATACTTGTCTGTTCAAGCAGCTATGACCCCTACGCTTGGTTTCCATGCATACCCGGTCTACTCGGCCGTTCTGGTATTCAGAAACACTCCGCACCCTCGAGTCGAGAGGTTGAAGCGAAAAGGTCCGCCATGACAAGCGTTTTACACTTCAGCTAGAGTTACAGATACAAAGGAAAGTAAATAGTCACTTGGACTCAAAACCTTCCTCCTCTATGTCGTCCAGCAGGCTGTCGAACTTACAATCCTGCTGGGAATACTTGGCGGCTACTTCTACTTGGCCATATACTAAACTAACGGGAATTTCTTCCGCATTTGACCCTAGCGGTCCGACCCGGGCCATGTGATTCGGATCCAGCTTGGTATATCGTGTTTTTACCATGGCCCAGGCCTCTCGCGCACCCTCTCAGCAGGCCGATATCTTCCATAGTCGGATACGCCGCCGCGCTCCCTTGAACAACTCTACAAGCTTCTCCATACTCCCTAGAGGGGAGTCGGATGGCCATAAGGCCTTGGTTACACTCCGCATTGCCTGCCGAGCTTGCTCGTGCAACCGCGACATCCCTTGCAGAAGATCACTTGATGATCCGGACACCTCCTCTTCGGGACTTCCCGTCAGCATACCTGCAATCATAGCTATATCAGCTACTTTTACCTCCAAACTGTTATAAGGTCAATTCGGCCACATACTGAATATACCGCCTTGCAGCCTTTTGTTCTCCTTCACAGAGTCGGCTAGCTGGGCTCGTACATCTTTCAGTTCTTCGCCCAGTTTGGTGTTTGAATCTTGGATTTTGTCTTTCTCCTCCCTGACTTTGGTCAGGACGCGCTCGTCTGCGGCACGTTGTCTCTTCGCCTCTCTTTCGCTCGTCTGCGCGTCCTTCAGTTCCTCTTCTAGTTGGTCCGATGACCCTGTTATGAGACAAGCAGCAGTTTTAATATAGCTGGCACATCATTTTTTGTTTCTCGATGGAGGGAAATATTACCAGAGGACGCCTTCTTGGATTTCTCCAGTTCGGCGATCACTGCGTTTAACTACGTCCGACACTTTTCTAGCTCTTGGGCTAGCCGTCGTTCTTCTCCGATAGAACATGGTCATGCAGCGATCCTCAAATCAGTTGTCCCAACTACTTTAAGTCTCGGGGGCTACTGGCATACGGTTATTATACTGATACACAGTAAACTTACCTGCACATCTTTTAAATGCTGCTTTGTGGCTCTGCTAAGCCCATCTCGAGCAGCTCGGATGTATGCATCAGCCGAGCTGAAGGCATTAAACGCCTCTTCTAAAAAGCGGTGGTCTCGTAAAATGGCCCTCTGGCGCTGATGATTCATGGCGCTCTCCACTTCCGAGTTGGTAACAGACATATTTTCTGAGCCCTCGGCCGAAGGACAGTCCGGCGTCACTCCCATATCGGCCCCCGTCCCCTCGGCTAAGACTGGATCCTGGCTGTTGGGAGTATTACTGACCGGACCCACGGACAAAGTCCGGTGGACCTTTTTCCTGATACAGGACAAACATGAAAGTCACGGTTGGACGCGACTATTAAGATAACGCATTTGCAAACCCATACCTCTTTGACGAGGGCCCGACCGTGTCTTCGTTTGCCTTCCTCTTCGAAGGCTTGCCCGGTGCGGGAGCCTCTCTCTTCGGAGTCGCTCCTCGAGTAGCACGGTATGTAGAACGCCTCCCCTTCGAAGCATGAGATAGTGCGGTGGGCGAGGCGGAACGAGGGAGCCCTTTCGGGGGAGATGTCTCCTGACTACTTACGTGTGAAGTAGGGAGAAGACCAGGGTAATCGGCGATGATGGGCACTTCGGTGCCATCGTAGCTCACCTGATAAAACACGCCATTCTCGAGCACCACGAATATATCCGGATCCTCTTCGAATCTAGGGTCAAGGTCCCGATTGTGGCCCTCGGGCTGCGGGGCGGGGCTGTGAAGCCCCTCGGAAATCTTTCGCGAATGCTGTTACAAATGAACGGATTAATATTCATTAAAGCAAAGCTCAGGGAGTGGGTAAGTAGAGCAGAAGAGTTGGGAGCTTACCCAGCTAGGAGGACTGTACATGCATGGAATATCCTTCTCTATGCGTGATGCGCAGGAACTCCTCTTCCTCACCCTTGTACAGCTCGGCCAATATTTTGGGCAGGGCGCCAGGGGTGTCCGGACCTTTCCTGCCGCAGCAGGAGGCGTCATCTTCCCCATTGTACTTCCACATGGGAATTCCTCTATATTGAAGTGGCTGGACCCCCCCGCACTATGGAGGTCGCCATCACTTCGACTATTGTGTATCCGGACTGGGCAAGCGTCCTAATCTTGCTCAGGAGCTGGCACACTTCCGCACTATCTTCCTCCTTGAGGCTCCGAAGGCGCCAGCTATGGTGTTTCTTCAGAGGAACACTTGCAAACTCGGGTAAACCCCTCCGGACTGGATCTGGAAGTACCACGTCCTCGATATAAAACCATTCAGAGGTCCACTCTTCGGGAGCTTTCTTCGGCGTGCCGGACAGGTATCCGGTCTCAGCAATACGCCATATTTCGGCTCCGCCCACTTCAAAAATCGACCCCTCGTGGTTGCGCGGGACAAGACAAAATAACCTTTTCCATAGATCAAAATGGGCCTCACATCCCAGGAATTGTTCGCATAAGGCGACGTAGCCTGCGATATGCAGGATGGAGGCTGGGGTAAAATTGTGCAGCTGAAGGCCATATATCCAGAAGCCCTCGGAGGAATGGTGAATTGGAAGTCTCACGCCCCTTAGCAAATAAGAGACAAGGCACACTCGTTCCCCCGCAGATGGATTGGGGAAATCCTCCGCCTGGGTTTTGCCATTGAAGGAGGCCGAACCCGCTCGAACAGGGACCAGATCTGCAGGAGGGAGAAATCCCTGCATTTGCAACTTCTCCAATTGAATGTGGGACACAGAGCACCTCTCCCACTCGGCTTTCTCTGGGTCGGAACGGGAGGAGGAGCTGGGAATATTAGCCATATTAGAACTTTCTTTCCTCGCAATCTCTGAGGATTTTCTCCGCGTGGTGTCGAATGGATCTGAGACCCAATCTCTTTAAATAGACGCTCTTTCTTGCATGGCCGGGGAGTTATTTGCAAAAAATACCCTGACCGTCCGCATTCGCCCGACACGTGGAGGCTGAAGTCATAGTTGCATAGAAGCCGAGGGGTGCGGCATTGGATTATAAGCCGAATACATTACTTGGAAGTCGTCGGAAGAGGAACCCGCCTTGCAATGCCGAAGACAATCTGCGCGCCGAACATCTTGGCATCGAAGCCTGGTTCGGGGGCTACTGAGGGAGTCCCGGATTAAGGGGTCCTCGGGCGTCCGGCCTATTAGCCATGGGCCGGACTGATGGGCTGTGAAGATACGAAGGCCGAAGACTGCACCCGTGTCCGGATGGGACTCTCCTTGGCGTGGAAGGCAAGCTTGGCGACCGAATATGTAGATTCCTTTCTTTGTAACCGACCTTGTGTAACCCTAGTTCCTCCCGGTGTCTATATAAACTGGAGGACTTAGTCCGGAAAGGCAGATACTCATTACCATAGTCATACAGGCTAGACTTCTAGGGTTTAGCCATTACGATCTCGTGGTAGATCAACTCTTGTAATACTCATATCCATCAAGATCAATCAAGCAGGAAGTAGGGTATTACCTCCATAGAGAGGGCCCGAACCTGGGTAAACATTGTGTCCCCTGTCTCCTATTACCATCAACCTTAGACGCACAGTTCGGGACCCCCTACCCGAGATCCGCCGGTTTTGACATCGACAGCGAGCCCTCAAGAGCAGAAACCTTGGCCTTCGTGTCAACAGGAGTGGCAATAGGATGACAGTTGAGCATGCCAGCATGCTCAAGGAGCTTGTGCGCATACTTCTGCTGATGAAGGAAGAAGCCATCCGGTCGCCGAACAACCTCAATGCCAAGAAAGTAATGCAGAGCACCCAAGTCCTTGATGGCAAACTCGTCACGCAGCCGGAGAGTAATCTGCTGAAGAAGGGCTGCGGAGGAGGCCGTGAGGATAATGTCGTTGACGTAGAGGAGTAAATATGCAGTCGTGTTGCCCTGGCGATAAACAAACAGTGAGGCATCCGAGCGAGTGACGCTAAAGCCCAGTGTTTGAAGAAACCCGGCGATCCGCTGGTACCAGGCGCGAGGTGCTTTCTTGAGCCCGTAGAGAGACCGGGATAGCAAACACACGTGGCCAGGAAGAGATGCGTCGACGAAACTAGTGGGCTGCTCACAATACGCATGCTCCTCAAGATGGCCGTGGAGGAAGGCGTTGGAGACATCCATCCGATGAACGGGCCAGCCTCGGGACACCGCAAGCTGGAGGACGGTGCGGATCGTGCCCGGTTTAACAACCGGGGCAAACATCTCAGTGAACTCAACTCCAGCGCGCTGTCGAAAACCACGAACCACCCAACGAGCCTTGTAGCGCTCAAGTGTACCATCCGAGCGGGTCTTGTGGCGAAAGACCCACTTGCCGGTGATGACATTGGCGCGAGGAGGCCGGGGAACCAGTGTCTAGGTGCGGTTCCGCTGGAGAGCGTCGAACTCTTCCTGCATCACGACAAGCCAGTGAGGATCACGAAGGGCTGCGCGAGCGGACACAAGAAGAGGGGACGGCTCCGCGGTGGAGGCGGTGAGGAGGTACTCGTCGCTTGAGTACCGTAAACTCGGACGGTGAATACCAGCTTGAGCCCGTGTGACAGGGCGAGACGGCAACGCCGGAATGTCCGGCGATGCGGCTGGCGAAACGGCCGGCGTGATAGCCGGCGAGACGACCGGCGACGGGGCCGGCATGACAGCTGGCGACGGGGCCGGCGAGGCGGCCGGTGACGCGGCAGGCATGACGGCCGGCGAGACCTCCGCCGAGACGGCCGGAGACGCGTCGCCAGATCCCGCGGCATCCGTGGCGCCCAAGGAGGGGGCGGCGGGTGGAGGCCGAGGATGCCGATGAGTCGGGCGTTGATGTGGGGGCGCGAGGCGCAGCTCGTCCCATGGTGCGAGGACCGTCTAAACCCGGAGGCAGTCCGAGAGCCGAGCAGGGCCGTCCACCTGACAGAGTCGCCGAAGGGCCGCCGGTGGCCGGCGGCAAAGGGGCGACGAGAGGTACCTGCTGCTGAAACGGAAACACCTTCTCATCAAAGTAAACGTGTCGGGAGGTGAAAGCACGATGGGAGACGGGATCGTAGCAGCGATAGCCCTTAGTGTGAGGTGGGTAGCCGAGAAAGATGCAGGCGACGGAGCGAGGTGCAAGCTTATGAGGCGCAGTGGCGGCGATGCTAGGGTAGCAGAGACAACCGAAGATGCGAAGCTCATCATAAGAAGGTGGTGCACCGAAGAGAAGGTGATGAGGTGCAAAGTTCCTGCGAGTGCGACAAGGATGGATGTTGATGAGACGTGATGCAGTGGCGAGAGAGTCAGGCCAAAAGCGCGGAGGCACATTGGCGTGAAAGAGGAGAGTCCGAACGCAGTCGTTAAGTGTGCCAAGGACACGCTCAGCGCGACCGTTCTGCTGCGAAGTGTACGGGCAAGTGAGACGAAAAGTCATGCCATGTGTGGTGAGAAGAGTACGAACAACAAGATTGTCGAACTCCTTCCCGTTATCTGTCTGGAACGCAAGAATGGGACGACCAAACTGCGTGAGAACGTAAGAGTAGAAGGCGGCAAGAGTGGATATAACATCCGACTTGCGACGCAACGAGAAGGTCCACACATAATGCGAGAAATCATGAAGTATGACAAGATAATAAAGATAGCCCGTATTACTTGCAAAAGGAGAGGTCCAAACATCACTATGAATTAACTCAAACGGGTACGATGCAACATGAGAAGATGCCCTAAATGGAAGACAAGCATGTTTGCCGAGGCGACATGCATGACACGAGTGATCCTCGTTCTTATTACACGTGAAAGAAAAACTCTGAAGTATATGACAAAGGGTGGCATGATTGGGATGACCCAAGCGAGCGTGCCAAAGATCCACTCCGGTGGCGAGAGCGACAGGGGCGGCGGAGGTGGTGGAGGTGGCGGAGTTAACCGGATAGAGTTCGTCGGGGCTGTCACATCGGTGGAGTACCATCCGGGTGCGAGCGTCCTTAACAGAAAAACCACATTCGTCAAATTCAACGGTAACAGGATTTTCACGTGTAAGAGAACGAACAGAAACAAGATTTTTAATAAGCTCAGGAGAAACTAATACATTAGACATGAATATTGGAGCAGAATTAGATGGAAAATATGCATGACCTATGTGAGTGATAGGAAGAGAGGAGCCATCACCGACGGTGATGCGAGCGGAAGTGTGGATGGGATAGGAGGTGTGGAGGTTACCAGGATAAGCGGCCATATGCGCGGTAGCTTCGGTGTCCATATACCAGTCGCCGCCGCCGGTGTAGCTGGACGGTGAAGGGGCGGTGTGAAGAGCCGCCAGAAGAGCCGGGTCCCATGGCGCCAGCGGAAGAGGCAGCGGCGGGGCCGTCAGGGGCAGCAGCGGTAGCCCGCCTAGCTGCGGCTACTGGCCGTAGGAGAGAGGCCCATAGGGCGCCGCATAGGGCTGTGGCGCGGCGTAGAACGCCTGATGCGACGGTGGCCGGGCGCCGAGAATACCCGGGACAGGGGCACGGGGAACCGGCATGGAGTAGGCGTGCACAACGCCGGTCCATGGGTTCTAGCCGGCTTACCACGGGGCCGGCTGGTAGGCCTCCTGCGGCGGGCGGGGTGCTCCTCCTTGAGCGCTTGCGCCCCCTGCATGCGGCCGCCGCGACGGCTGCCGCGACGACCCCTCATTGGCCACCGGCTGGGGCGGCGGGAAGGGAGCGGCCGGGGCGGGCGGGAAAGCAGGCGCCGCCGGCTGGGGTGGCATCGGGCGTGGAGGTGGCGGGGCTTGGCCCCCGTGGGTGCCGGCGACGAGGGCAGTGTGGGTCGCCTAAGTCCGTGCCATCCTCATCCGGCGCTCCTCCAGCTTGAGGTACGCCACCACCTTAGCGAAAGTGGGCTCCGGGATGAGGGTGAGGTTGGAGGCGGCGTTTCCAAAATCCTCGTTGAGACCGGCGGTGAGGGTGCTGATGAGGAGCTCGTCGCCAACCGTCTCCCCGAGATCGCGGAGCTCATTGGCAAGATTTTTCAGGCGCATGCAAAAATCATCGATGGACGAGTCAAGCTGCTGGCACCCGTAAAACTCGCCGTGGTGAAGGACCTTGCGCTGCAACTTGTTGTCGGTGAAGAGGCCGTTGAGCTTGGTCCAGACGGCGTAGGCATCATCGCCATCATCCACCATGGTGTGGAAGAGGTCGGTGGAGATGGTGAGATAGAACAAGTGGATGATGGTGGCGTCGAGGACGATCCACTCCTTGTCATGGATCATGAGAGCCGAATCCACGGTGCCGTCGATGTGGCCATGAAGGAGGTACTCGCGGAACACCAGCTAAAAATACCGCTTCCAAGCGGAGTAGGAGGCGGTGGATTGATCAAGCTTCACCAGGACGCGCTCGTGGATGTTGAGGTCGCGGACGAGAGTGACATCGGGACCGGAAAACGGGTTGGAGACAGTGGAGGAGGAACTCATGGCTAGGGTTAGGGTGTGCGACACATGGTGCGACGCGAGGGGAAGGTGCGGCGTGGCAGCGGCGCGGGGTGGAGTTGCGGGGCTGCGGCGCGCGTAGCGAGTGGAGCTAGCGATCCAGCGGCGGCGTGCGGATGTTGGTGCTGGCCAGGAAAAAGAAAAAATGGGCAGCGGGCGTGCATGGCGATTGGAGGTAGGCGGCGGCAGCACCGAGCGCAAGAAGCAGCAGAGACCAGTGGTGGGATCGGGAGGCTGCGGCGGAGTGCGGGCTAGCAGGCGGGATCGGGAGAAGCGAACGCGGCTAGCGGGGAGGTGGAGTGCGCGGGCGGGATCGGGAGATCACGGGCGGCGGTTAGCAGGGAGGTGCCGCGGCGGCGGCTACCAGAGGGGCGCGGCGGCGGACTAGGTTTAGGATCGGGAAGGGAAAACTAATACCATGTAGAATACAAGAATAGGCTGTGCAACACGCAATTCATTGATCGGTGCACCAGGCACGTATATACGTGTACAGAGGGGGGCCACAACCTCGACTAGACAGATGAAATAAGAGGTGGGCCCAATACACAATATACATGTTCACAATATACTCAACACATACTTACATTATTTTTGATTCACCCAAGCTAGCCCTAATCGTACCATTGCTCTCTGCATGCTGAAAAGGTTCGATGAAATGCTGGAGGTGTTGGTATTGAATTGACTGAATTATAGTTGCAGAAAATATTTATGAACGGATCAAGACGAAAACATGTCACCATTAGCTCACACCACGATTTTTCAGGGTTGCAGATGTCATGAACGACCCCCTTGAGAGAGTCCTAGACTAAGGGGTCCTCGGGCGACCGGCCTGTTAGCCATGGGCCGGACAGATGGGTTGTAAAGATACGAAGACCAAGACTGCACCCGTGTCCGGATGGGACTCCTTGGCGTGGAAGGAAATCTTGGCGACCGAATATGTAGATTCCTTTGTTTGTAACCGACCTTGCGTAACCCTAGATCCTCCCGGTGTCTATATAAACGGGAGGACTTAGTCCGGAGGGAGATTCATTACCATAGTCATACAAGCGAGACCTCTATGGTTTAGCCAGTACGATCTCGTGGTAGATCAACTCTTCTAATACTCATATTCATCAAGATCAATCAAGCAGGAAGTAGGGTATTACCTCCATAGAGAGGGCCCGAACCTGGGTAAACATCGTGTCCCCCGTCTCCTGTTACCATCAACCTTAGACGCACAGTTCGGGACCCCCTACCCGAAATCCGCCGGTTTTGACACCGACATTGGTGCTTTCATTGAGAGTTCCACTGTGCCGTCCCCAAAAGGTTCGATGGCCCCTTCAATCATTGACGATGATGCTGTCCAAGGAGAAACCTTCCTCCTCGGACAGATCTTCGTGTTCGGCGGCTTTGCACTGCGAGCCAACTCGTTTGGCCACCTGGAGCAGATCGATAGCTACGCCCCTGGCCATCAGGTCAGATTTGGGAGCTTGAATTACGTTGCAGACATCCGTGGAGATTTGATCTTCGCCGGATTCGAGACAGCGGCGACCGCTCCTGGTCACCTCGACGAACATGACCTAAATCTGTCGTCAGACCGCATCCAGGAGATAGCTCATGTAACCACTCTGGCCTTAGATCCGGAGCATACTGCGACATCCAAGGATTGGAGGCTCAACCCCACCACGGAGGCCACAGATTCCCCGGCGTTGGAGCTGCACATGGACTTAACCTCACACAATACTCGTGTCACCGGAACTCCGGACTCTTCTCTGGGTATAAGTTCCGAACCATGTAAGTCCGCGGATGCCGAACTTGATCGTTTATCGATCATCGAGTTCAGCGCCGCAGACATCTTCCAGCACTCTCCCTTGGGCAATGTGCTGAACTCATTAAAGAACTTGTCCTTGGCGCTCACAGCCGAACTATGTTCGGTTCGAACTAGGGGCTGACAATGGAGAATTTTGCTTCCCACCCTCCACCCACTTCATAGCCACGATCGAGGATTTAATCGACACGCTTGATTACGGCTTCAAAGACATCGACGGTATGGACGACGATGCTGATGAAGAGCAAGACCAAAATCCGCCATATACTGGACGCTGGATGGCCACTTCTTCGTACGATGTGTACATGGTGGATACACCCAAAACAACCAACGACGATGACAAAGAAAATCCAGTCAAGAATAAACCTCCTGAGACACAGCAAAAACGCCGGCGTCCTCGGCGCCGCTCTAAGTCACGTCATTCAAAATACAGCAATGCTGGCACCGGTGAAAATAATACTCCAGACGATGCCGAAAACAATGAAGACCTTGCTGAGGTAACATTCGAACAGGAAGAGCAAGAAAACGGGCAAGCTAGCCCCGACGAACAGTCCAGGCCCAACGACTCGAAGGACGGTAGTTATCGTCCGCTCTCTGAGGATGAGGAAAGCCTCGGCAACGAAGATTTCATCGTGCCTCATGAACCTCTCGAGCAGAAGCGCT
Source organism: Triticum aestivum (assembly GCF_018294505.1). NCBI lineage: Eukaryota > Viridiplantae > Streptophyta > Magnoliopsida > Poales > Poaceae > Triticum > Triticum aestivum. The sequence continues at coordinate 61,365,749 of NC_057796.1, forward strand.
TCAAGCGCCAGCTAATAGCCACCGCAAGGAGCCTGAAGAAGAAGCAGCAGCAGCTTCAAGCTGACCAAGATCTGTTCGTCGACAGATGGACTGATGTTCTGGCAGCCGAAGAATACGGCCTTAGACGCCCAGCCAAGAGTTACCCGAAACGAAGGCTGCTACCCCAGTTCGATGAAGAGGCGCCGGAGCCCATACCTCCCTCGCGTAATGCGGCCGATCGACCACTATGCGGTCGGGACAGTGCGGCGGACCGACCACCACATGGTCGGGATAGAGCGGCAACTCAGGTCGAGCAGCAGCCTGCCCCACCGCGACGCAAAAACAGAGACAAAACAGCTTGGGGTCATACATACGACCTCAGGCAGGACCTGGACAGTAGAGCAGGATATACCAGATCAATCTACGGATCGCGAGGCCGTCCCTCGACACGCGATGATGGTTATCTATTCGGGCGTGACAAACCTTGCCATACCCGGGCCAATAACCGCAGACGGGCCCTATCGGAGCTACGTCGCGATACGGCTAGATATAGAGGCGCCGCACACCCTCTTTGCTTCACCGATGAAGTAATGGATCATGAATTCCTGGAGGGGTTCAAACCCGTGAATATTGAATCATACGACGGGACAGCTGACCCCCCGATATGGATCGATGACTTTATCCTCCACATCCACATGGCCCGCGGAGATGACCTCCACACTATCAAATACCTCCCGCTAAAGCTTAAAGGACCAGCTCGGCATTGGTTAAACAGTCTGCCTAAAAATTCTATTGGCAGCTGGGAGGACTTGGAAGAGGCTTTCCTCGACAACTTCCAAGGTACATATGTCCGGCCACCAGACGTCGATGACTTAAGCCACATAGTCCAACAACCTGGAGAGTCAGCCAGGAAATTTTGGACTAGGTTCCTAACTAAAAAGAACCAGATTGTCGACTGTCCAAATGCCGTAGCCCTAGCGGCCTTTAAACATAGCATCCGCGATGAATGGCTCGCCCGCCAGCTCGGCCAGGAAAAGCCGAAGTCTATGGCAGCCCTCACGGCGCTCATGACCCGCTTTTGTGCGGGTGAGGATAGCTGGCTGGCTCACAGTAAAAATACGGCCAGCGACGCAGGCCCCTCTGAGGCCAAAAACAGCAACGGCAAGCTCCGATGCAGCAGACACAAACGCCGAAGCAATGACGATGACACTACTGTCAACGCCGGATTCAGCGGCTCCAAGTCCGATCAGCGGAAAAAGCCGTATAAAAAGAACAATCAGGGACCATCCAGCATGGACCGCATACTCGACCATCCGTGCCAAATCCATGGCACCCCAGACAAACCAGCCAATCATACCAATAGAGATTGCTGGGTTTTTAAGCAAGCCGGCAAGTTAAATGCCGAGAACAAGGAAAAGGGATCGCAGAGCGAGGACAATGATGAGGAGCCCCTGCAGCCAAACACAGGGGGACAGAAGAGGTTCCCCCTCAGGTCAAAACGGTAAACATGATATATGCCACACACATCCCCAAGAGGGAGCGCAAGCGCGCACTCAGGGAAGTCTATGCGATAGAGCCAGTCACCCCAAAATTCAATCCATGGTCATCGTGCCGGATCAGTTTTGATCATCGGGATCATCCGACCAGTGTCCAGCATTGCGGATCAGCCGCACTCGTCCTAGACCCAATCATTGATGGATTCCACCTGACAAGAGTCCTAACGGACGGTGGCAGTAGCCTCAATCTGCTCTATCAGGATACAGTGCGCAAAATGGGCATTAACCCATCACGGATCAAGCCCACAAGGACTACCTTTAAAGGAGTCATACTAGGCGTAGAGGCCCGCTGTACCTGCTCAATCACATTAGAGGCCGTCTTCGGATCTCCGGACAACTTCCGGAGCGAGGAGTTAATCTTCGACATCGTTTCGCAGCGGCTATCACGCACTGCTTGGACGAACCGCATTTGCTCGATTCAATGCGGTACCTCACTACGCTTATCTCAAGCTCAAGATGCCCGGACCACGTGGCGTCATAACAGTCAATGGAAATACGGAACGCTCCCTTCGTACCGAGGAGCACACCGCGGCCTTAGCAGCAGAAGTACAGCGCGACCTTTTTTAGCAGAATCATAATTCGGCGGCCTGGCCCCCGGACACCATTAAGAGAGTCCAAACTATTCTGCAGCAAGACAGCCCGGCTCGTCAAGAGCTTAACTAGCAATTTGGCCTCCGTCCCAATCCCGATCAAATGGCGGCATTCGTACCGCGCGTACATAACTACGCACTCAAAATCCCATGGGCATCGATGGAGGCATAGCTAGCTCGCGATCCACAGTGCGGCTCGACCGACCCTGGATCTGCACACCTTCACCTTTTCATTTTTACTTTTCGGGTTTTTCTCTTCTCGAAGCTTTTTCCGATAACCTGATCATCGGACGGATACACCAAGGAGGCAAGGAGCTTTGACGTAACAAAGGAATCCCCAGGTGGTCTCTGCTAACGATCGCTATACCTGTTTTACATACCCGCACGCAGCTCGCTCTTAGTCATGGCATGTTATATAGCCTTACTTGCTTATCGCATTACTTGTGCAAGTACGCCTCGACGTATTAATCAAATTACAATGGAACATAATTGGCAACGTCAACTTATTACTTGATTTTTTCCTTGCCTTTGTATTTATTACTCATCGCACCCGTACACTCTGGTACATATTACTTTACCAGGGGCTTCACCACGCCCCGCAATACGGCAATAAAGTCCAAACACTTTTTACAGTATAGTTCGGCACCCTGAACTTATAGCATTATATGCATCGGCTCCGAATCATATCTTTGGTCAATAGTTGGGTTGCCCGGCTCCTGTGCTTACTACCTTACGTTCCGCTATATCGGCTAGGGTAGTAAAGGGAGAACTACTGCGATTGTGTCCCGGTTCTTCCGGACGAGCACCTCTGTAGAGAAAGCCGAAAACTGACTGTCATGATGCAGCGAGAGCTGGTCAGCTGTTCGAGAGGTTTCAAAATCCTTAGAGATTTTTTCCGCTTTATGCAAGGAATCGGTTATTATCCGATCAGGTGTGTATGGCGCCCCTAGTTCGGCCTCCCGAATAACAGGGGCTTCACCAAAATTCTCATTGTCAAACTCCTATGGCGAAGTGAGGGTGATAAAGCTGTATAGTCGGATTGCCTTGTTCGTTGCGCTAAACACCTCCTTTAAGGACCAGAATGTGGAGTAAAGAGTGTTTAGATTTATCCCAAACACCCCTGTACTATCTACATGAGGGCAGAAGCCGACGACTGGCTAACCCTCAGATTTCATAAACGGTCGCACAGGAGGTAAACTTTTGAAGTCACAAGCATTATATTACATAACGACCTTGTTTCATATTACAGGACAGGATAACATGAATGTTTTCATGGGAATATAACATCCTTCGCACATTGCTCCGCCACAAGGCGGGATCCCTCTAGGACACTATCAAAATATAGCTCGGGTCGGCGGTGCTCCTTGCCCTCAGGCGGCCCCTCGGTCATCAGCTTCTTGGCATCCATCTTCGCCCAGTGCATCTTGACGCGGGCAAAGGCCATCCGTGCACCTTCAATACAGACCGACCACTTCATGACTTCAAGCCGTGGGCAGGCACTACAAGCCGCTTCACAAGTCCGAAGTAGCTGCTGGGCATCGGCTCGGCAGGCTATAGCCGGACTATTAGGTCCTTCGTGGCTAGCTCGGCCGCCTTGTGCAGCTCGACCAGCTGTTTCAGCTGGTCGCTGAAGGGCACCGGATGTTCTGGTCCAAGATATTGAGACCAAAATAGCTTCTCCGTAGAACTACCTTCTTCGGCTCGATAGAACTCGACATCATCTGATATGCTGCATGGCAAATCCGTAAACGCCCCTGGAGAGCTCCAAATTCGGGTAAGTAAAAGGAACGTTTCCTTCGCAGATTTGCTTTGCATAATGAAAGCCTTACCCGCCGCGATCTTCTTGGCCGCCTGGATTTCCTGGAGGGCGCTCTGGGCTTCGGCTCGAGCATCTTGTGCGCTCTGGCAGGCCTTCGCAAGTTCGGACCCTTGCGTCTTAGAATCACGCTCCAAGGACTCGTACTTCTTGTTGGCGTCCTGGAGCTCTTGGTGGACCTCGCTGACCCAGGCCTCATGCTTCTCGCGCGCGGCATGTTCCTTGGCTGCTTTGTTGTCGGCCTCGGCTAACGCCTTCTTTAGGGCTGCCACCTCGGTCGTGGCCCCTATTAAAGTTGATGACACTTTAGTCAGCACGAAACATTCATCCCTCCTAAATATACACGCAGGTTACTGTATACCTTGGCTGTCCTCCAGCTGCTTCTTCATGAGGCCGAGCTCTTCTTCGGCCTGCTCCAGGCTCTGCTTCAGTCCAGAGACCTCTGCAGTATGAGCGGAAGCAGCCAGCAGCGACGCCTGCTTATTCACATAGACATCTTATGTTAGACTCCTGCGAAACTTATTTTGATCCTCTGTTCGGCTTTTTCTTTCTGAACACCGAACAGAGCATCAGGGGCTATTGTCTACACTGTGATATTCTTTCTACAATTACATTACTTACCTCAAAGCCTGTTATAAGGCTAGCGCAGGTTTCGGTCAGTCCGCTTTTGGCGGACTGAACCTTCTCGATCAGCATAACCATAAGGACACGGTGTTCATCCACAATGGAAGCGCCTCGCAGCGCTTCCAGCAGATTATCCGATGCCTCTGGTTGGACAGAGCTCACCAGCGGAACAGGCACACCTCCTCCTTTCGGGGAAGGCCGTTCGCTGGACTCTAGAGCCGTGTAGGTCTCCGGAATGGTATCCGGCTGGGGGCCGAATGGAACTTGGCCCCCATCACCAGTCCCCATGGGGTCTTTTTCCCCCATGTGTCCGACAATCGAGGAGTCATCCTTAGGCGCCACCCCGACGATCTCCAGAACCTCTCCCTGGTCTGGGAAGGTCCTTTGGGACACCACTTCGTCATCACCCTTGGCCGAGACAGAGTGAGCAAGCGGGGGTGACATGCTGGCCATCTCCTTTGAATCTAGTGAACCTTCTGTTGAGGATCGCGGGGAGCTATCGCGGGCCGGACTGCAATGGCATAATTTAAACATATTAATCTTACAAAGCGGAAAGGCCACGCATTTGGATGTGCATAAGGTTTTTGGTACTTACGAGGCGACCCGAGGCTTGGTCCGGGGCAGTCGCTCCAGACTGCTATCGACATCCCACGCGGAGTTATCTGCAAGGGAGCCCTTCCCCCTCTTGGGCGCCTTCGCCTCCAGATTTGTGGAGGCCCCCCTTTTCTTCCTTCCCCCCTCAGGGGGAGTCGCTTTCTTCCTCCTCCTCCTCGTCGTCTTCGGCGGCCGAAGAGTGAGTCTCGTCTTCGGACGACATGTCCGAAGCACCTTTTCGGCGAAGGCCACTCCTGGTCCCTTTGGCCGTTTTCTTGGCCTTCTTCTCCGGCACATCATAAGGTGCCGAAAACAGCATCTTCGTTAGAAGTGGGGTTTCTTCGTCTCCGGGTTGCGGAGCCGGACAATTAATCCGCCCCGCTATGTCGATCAAGGCCTAAAAAAATTGATGGGAAGGTTTAGACTCCTTCCTCAAAATATGCCAGTAAAGGGTATACCTTGAAAACATGAAAGAACTTACCGAATTAGCCTGGCGATTTAAGCTAAGCCCGCGATCCTCGGTCCTAGGCGGTGGTGTCTCGCGGGCCTTGAAGAGCACTTTCCAGATGTCTTCGTGCGTCGTGCCGAAGAGCGCTAGCAGCGTCTCGTGCTTGGCCGGATGGAACTCCCACAAATAGCAAGTCCGGCGTTGGCACGGAAGGATCCGGCGAATGGGCATAACCTGGATCACGTTGACAAGTTTGATTCTCTTGGTTATCATGTTCTGGACGCACGCCTGGAGCCCGGTCAGCTCGTTCAAAGAGCCCCAGGTTAGGCACTTCTGTTGCCAGGAGGTGAGCCGCATCGGAACTCCAGATCGAAATTCGGGGGCCGCCGCCCAGTTGGTGTCGCGCCGCTCGGTGATGTAGAACCACCCCGACTGCCACCCCTTCACCGTCTCCATAAAGGAGCCTTTGGCCCAGGTGACATTGGGCATCTTGCCCACCATGGCGCCTCCGCACTCTGCTTGTTGACCGCTCACCACCTTCGGCTTCACATTGAAGGTCTTCAGCCATAGGCTGAAGTGAGGTGGGATGCGGAGAAAGGCCTCGCACACGACTATAAATGCCGAGATGTTGAGGATAAAGTTGGGGGCTAGATCATGGAAGTCCAGCCCGTAGTAGAACATCAGTCCGCGAACAAACGGGTGGAGAGGGAATCCCAGCCCGCGGACGAAATGCGCGAGGAACACAACCCTCTCATGGGGCTCGGGGGTAGGGATGATTTGTCCCTTGGCCGGGAGTCGGTGAACGATCTCCTTTGCCAGGTATCTGGCCTCTCGGAGCTCCTTGATGTCCTTCTTCTTAACGGAGGAGGCCATCCGGTTGCCTCCAGCTCCGGATCCGGACATGGTTGGAGTACTTTCTCGGGCGAGGAAAGCTAGAGCTTGGGCGCTGGAGCTCGAGAATGGATGGGCAGAGGAAGGAGAAGGCGTGAGTGAATGAGGACGAATCCTTATCCCCTTATAAAGGCCGTGAATGTCAAGCGCCTCCCCACTCTCCGTAAAACTCGCCTATTCCCAAGGGCTGTGTAAACGGCACGGTTGGGTTTCCCACACCCGTATTGATGAGAATCCCCTAATGAGGGGACATGATCTCTGCTTTGACGAGACATGCCAATGGCAACTGCGTCTCGAAACATGGAGCGGCAGACGAAAAACGGTTCGAAATTATGACCGGACAGATGTGATGTCATGTTACAGAAAGTGGTCAGCGGATTGGACTCGTGTAAAATTATATTCTCTCTGCGGTTGTGTGTGGTGTGTATGTTGCAGGCCCGGATACGTTCAATATGTCCGAGGACTATCTTGGAGTTCGGAAGGAGGAACCCGCCTTGAAATGCCGAAGACAGACCTACGTGCCGGATACCTTGTCATTGAAGCCAGGTTCAGGGGCTACTGAGGGAGTCCTGGACTAAGGGGTCCTCGGGCGTCCGTCCTATTAGCCATGGGCCGGACTGATGGGCTGTGAAGATACGAAGACCGAAGACTGCACCCGTGTCCGGATGGGACTCTCCTTGGCATGGAAGGCAAGCTTGGCCACCGGATATGTAGATTCCTTTCTTTGTAACCGGCCTTGTGTAACCCTAGATCCTCCCGGTGTCTATATAAACTGGAGGACTTAGTCCGGAAAGACATATACTCATTACCATAGTCATACAGGCTAGACTTCTAGGGTTTAGCCATTACGATCTCGTGGTAGATCAACTCTTGTAATACTCATATCCATCAAGATCAATCAAGCAGGAAGTAGGGTATTACCTCCATAGAGAGGGCCCGAACCTGGGTAAACATCGTGTCCTCTGTCTTCTGTTACCATCAACCTTAGACGCACAGTTCGGGACCCCCTACCCAAGATCTGCCGGTTTTGACACCGACATTGGTGCTTTCATTGATAGTTCCACTGTGCCTCCCCAAAAGGTTCGATGGCCCCTTCAATCGTCAACAATGACGCTGTCCAAGGAGAAACCTTCCTCCCCGGACATGTCTTCATGTTCGGCGGCTTCGCACTGCGGGCCAACTCGTTTGCCGACCTGGAGCAGATCGATAGCTACGCCCCTGGCCATCAGGTCAGATTCGGGAGCTTGAATTACGTTGCGGACATCCGTGGAGATTTGATCTTCGCCGGATTCGAGACCGCGGCGACCGCTCCTGGTCACCTTAACAAACATGACCTAAATATGTCGTCAGACCGCATCTAGGAGATAGCTCTTGTGACCACTCTGTCCTTAGATCTAGAGCACACTGTGGCATCCAAGGACCGGAGGCTCGACCCCACCACGGAGGCCACAGACTCCCCGGTGTTGGAGCCGCACATGGACTTAACCTCACAGAATATCTGTGTCACCGGAATCCCGGACTCGTCTTTGGTTATAAGTTCCAAACCATGTGAGCCCGCGGACGCTGAACTCGATCGTGCATCGATTTTCGAATTCATCGCCGCAGACATCTTCCGGCACTCGCCTTTGGGCAATGTGCTAAACTCATTAAAGAGCCTGTCCTTGGCGGGGGACTCGCAGCCGAGCTATGTCCGGTTCGAACTAGGGGCTGACAATCAAGAATTTTACTTCCCACCCGCCACCCACTTCATAGCCACTGTTGAGGACTTAACCTACATGCTTGATTATGGCTACGAAGACATCGACGGTATGGACGACGATGCCGACGGGGAGCAAGGCCAAGACCCTCCATTCACTGGACGTTGGACGGCCACTTGCTCATATGACGTATACATGGTAGATACGCCCAAAAATAATAGCGGCGATGATAAGGAAAACCCAGTGAAGGAGGACCCTCCTAAGACACAACCAAAGCGCCGGCGTCAACGGCGCCGCTCTAAATCACGCCGCAGCAGAGACAACAATACCGGCATAGGAAATGACAACACTTCGGATGGTGCCGAAGACACAGAGGAGCCCGAGGAACAAACAGCTGAACATGACCATCGGGAAGAGGGGCAATTCCGCCCTGACGAACAGGCCACGGAAGAAGACTCGGAGGATGGTAGTTACCATCCGCTCTCTGAGGAGGAGGTGAGCCTCGGAAACAAATACTTCATCGTGCCTGAGGAACCTCTCGAGCAGGAGCGCTTTAAGCTTCAGCTAATAGCCACTACGAGGAGCCTGAAAAAGAAGCAACAGCAGCTTCAAGCGGATCAAGACCTGCTCAATGACAGATGGACCGATGTCCTGGCAGCCGAAGAATACGGCCTTAAACGACCAGCCAAAAGTTACCCAAAGCGCAAATTGCTACCTCAGTTCGATGTTGAGGCGCCAGCGCCCACACCAGCATCACGCAATGATGTCGATCGGCCACCGCGCGGCCGGGAGAAAACGGCAACCCGGGCCGAAAAACAGATAGTCCCACCTCGCTGTAAAGGCAGGGATAAGATAGCTCGGGGCTATACATATGACCTTCGTCAAGACCTGGACAGTAGAGCAGGACATATAAGATCGATCTACGGATCGCGAGGACGTGCCTCGACACGCGACGACGGCTACCTATTCGGACGTGACAAACCTAGTCACGCTTGAGCCGATAACCATAGACGGACTCCATCGGAGCTACGTGGCGACGCGGCTCGATATAGAGGCACCGCACACCCTCTTTGCTTCACCGATGAAGTAATGGATCATGAATTCCCGGAGGGGTTCAAACCCGTGAATATTGAATCATATGACGGGACAGCTGACCCTGCGATATGGATCGAGGACTTTATCCTCCACATCCACATGGCCCGCGGAGATGACCTCCACGCTATCAAATACCTCCCGCTAAAGCTTAAAGGACCAGCTCGGCACTGGTTAAATAGGCTGCCTGAAAATTCCATCGGCAGCTGGGAGGAGTTGGAAGAAGCCTTTCTCGACAACTTCCAAGGTACATATGTCCGGCCGCCGGACGCCAATGACTTAAGTCACATAGTTCAACAGCCCGAGGAGTCAGCCAGGAAATTCCGGACTAGGTTCCTAACTAAAAAGAACCAGATCTTCGACTATCCGGATGCAGAAGCCCTAGCGGCCTTTAAACATATCATCCGCGACGAATGGCTCGCCCGCCACCTCGGCCAAGAAAAGCCGAAATCTATGGCCGCCCTCACGGCCCACATGACCCACTTTTGTGCGGGTGAGGACAGCTGGCTGGCTCGTAGTAAAAATACGGCCAGCGAGGCAGGCCCCTCCGAGGCCAAAAATAGCAACAACAAGCTCCGACGCAGCAGACACAAACGCCGAAGTAATGGCGATAACATCGATGAAACTGCTGTAAACGCCGGATTCAGCGGCTCCAAGTCCGGTCAACGGAAAAAGCCATATCAAAGAAATAATCAGGGACCATGTAGCATGGACTGCATACTTGACCGTCTGTGCCAAATCCATGCCCCCCCGCACAAACCAGCCAATCATACCAACAGAGATTGCTGGGTTTTTAAGCAAGCCGGCAAGTTAAGAGCCAAGAATAAGGAAAAGGGATCGCAGAGCAAGGACGATGACGAGGAGCCCCTGCAGCCAACCACAGGGGGACAGAAGAAGTTCCCCCCTCAAGTCAAAACGGTGAACATGATATATGCTACACACATCCCCAAGAGGGAGCGCAAGCGCGCACTAAGGGACGTCTATGCGATAGAGCCAGTCGCCCCAAAATTCAATCCATGGTCATCGTACCCGATCACTTTTGACCGTCGAGATCATCCGACCAGTATCCAGCACGGCGGATCAGCTGCACTATTCCTAGACCCAATCATCGACGGATTCCACCTAACGCGAGTCCTCATGGACGGTGGCAGCAGCCTCAATCTGCTCTATCAGGACACAGTACGATTAACCCATCATAGATCAAACCCACAAGGACTACCTTTAAAGGAGTCATACCAGGCGTAGAGGCCCGCTGTACGGGCTCAATCACACTAGAGGTCGTCTGCGGATCTCCGGATAATTTCCGAAGCGAGGAGTTAATCTTCAATATCGTCCCCTTTCGTAGCGGCTATCACGCACTGCTCAGACGAACCGCATTCGCTCGATTCAATGCGGTACCTCACTACGCTTATCTCAAGCTCAAGATGCCCGGGCCACGTGGTGTCATAACAATCAATGGAAATATGAAACGCTCCCTCCGTACCGAGGAGCACACAACTGTTGGGGAACGTAGTAATTTCAAAAAATTTCTACGCACATGCAAGATCATGGTGATGCATAGCAACGAGAGGGGAGAGTGTTGTCCACGTACCCTCGTAGACCGAAAGCGGAAGCGTTAACACAACGCGGTTGATGTAGTCGTACGTCTTCACGATCCGACCGACCAAGTACCGAACGCACGGCACCTCCGAGTTCAGCACACGTTCAGCTCAATGACGTCCCTCGAACTCCGATCCAGCCGAGTGTTGAGGGAGAGTTTCGTCAGCACGATGGCGTGGTGACAATGTTGATGTTCTACCGACGCAGGGCTTCGCCTAAGCACCGCTATGATATTATCGAGGTGTAATATGGTGGAGGGGGGCACCGCACACGGCTAAGAGATCAATGATCAATTGTGTGTCTAGAGGTGCCCCCTGCCCCCGTATATAAAGGTGCAAGGGGGAGGCCGCCGGCCAAGGAGGAGAGGCGCGCCTAGGAGGAGTCCTACTCCTACCGGGAGTAGGACTCCCCCCCTTTTCCATGTTGGACTAGGAGAGAGGGGAAAGAGGTGGAGGGGAGGAAGGAAGGGGGGCGCCGCCCCCCTCTCCTTGTCCTATTCGGACTGGGGGGGGGGGAAGGGGCGCGCGGCCCTGCCCTGGCCTCCTCTCCTCTCTTCCACCTAGGCCCAATAAGGCCCATTAAGTTACCGGGGGGTTCCGGTAACCTCCCGGTACTCCGGAAAAATCCCGATTTCACCCGGAACACTTCCGATGTCCAAACATAGGCTTCCAATATATCAATCTTTATGTCTCGACCATTTCGAGACTCCTCGTCATGTCCGTGTTCACATCCGGGACTCCGAACAACCTTCGGTACATCAAAACATATAAACTCATAATATAACTATCATTGTAACGTTAAGCGTGCGGACCCTACGGGTTCGAGAACTATGTAGACATGACCGAGACACCTCTCCGGTCAATAACCAATAGCGGAACCTGGATGCTCATATTGGCTCCCACATATTCTACGAAGATCTTTATCGGTCAAACCGCATAACAACATACGTTGTTCCCTTTGTCATCGGTATGTTACTTGCCCGAGATTCGATCGTCGGTGTCTCAATACCTAGTTCAATCTCGTTACCGGCAAGTCTCTTTACTCGTTCCGTAATACATCATCCCGCAACTAACTCATTAGTTACAATGCTTGCAAGGCTTATAGTGATGTGCATTACCGAGTGGGCCCAGAGATACCTCTCCGACAATCGGAGTGACAAATCCTAATCTCGAAATACGCCAACCCAACAAGTACCTTTGGAGACACCTATAGAGCACCTTTATAATCACCCAGTTACGTTGTGATGTTTGGTAGCACACAAAGTGTTCCTCCGGTAAACGGGAGTTGCATAATCTCATAGTCATAGGAACATGTATAAGTCATGAAGAAAGCAATAGCAACATACTAAACGATCGAGTGCTAAGCTAACGGAATGGGTCAAGTCAATCACATCATTCTCCTAATGATGTGATCTCGTTAATCAAATGACAACCCATGTCAATGGCTAGGAAACTTAACCATCTTTGATCAACGAGCTAGTCAAGTAGAGGCATACTAGTGACACTCTGTTTGTCTATGTATTCACACATGTATTATGTTTCCGGTTAATACAATTCTAGCATGAATAATAAACATTTATCATGATATAAGGAAATAAATAATAACTTTATTATTGCCTCTAGGGCATATTTCCTTCAACAACGGCCTTAGCAGCAGAAATACAGCGCGACCTTTTCCAGCAGAACCTTAGTTCAGCGGCCAAGCCCCCGGACACCATTAAAAGAGTCCGGACTATTCCGCAGCAAGACAGCCCGGCTCGTCAAGAGCTTAATTATGAATTTGGCCCCCGTCCCAGTCCCGATCAAACAGCGGCATTCGTACCACGTGTACATAACTACGCACTCAAAATCCCATGGGTATTGACGGAGGCATAGCTAGCTCGCGATCCACAGTGCGGCTCGAACGACCCTAGGATTCACACACCTTCACTTTTCCTTTTCATTTCGGGTTTTTCTCTTTTCGAGGTTTCTGCTGACAACCCGTTTGTCGGACACACCAAGGAGGCAAGGAGCTTTGGCGTACAAGGGAATCCCCAGGTGGTCTCTACTAACAATTGCTATACCTGTTTTACATACCCGCACGCGGCTTGCTCTTGGTCATCGCATGTTAAATATCCTTACTTGCTTATCGCATTACTGGTACAAGTACGCCTCGACGTATTAATCACATTACAATGGTAAATAAATGGTAGCATCAGCTTATTACTTAATTTTCCCTTTTTCCTTACCTTTGTATTTATTACTCATTGCACACGTACACTCTGGTACATTTTACTTCACCAGGGGCTTTCGCGCCCCGCAGTACGGCAATAAAGTGCGAACACCTTTTTCAGTGCAGTTCGGCACCCCGAACTTATAGCATTATATGCATCGGCTCCGAATCATGTCTTTGTTCAATAGTTGGGTTGCCCGGCTCCTGTGCTTACTACCTTACATTCCGCTATATCGGCTAGGGTAGTAAAGGGAGAACTACTGCGATTGTGTCCCAGTTCCCCCGGACGAGCGCCTCAGTAGAGAAAGCCGAAAACTGACTGTCAAGATGCAGCACGAGCCGGTCAGCTCTTCGAGCGGTTTCAAATCCTTAGAGATTTTTTCCGCTTTATGCGAGGAATCGGTTTCTTATCCGATCAGGTGCGTGTAACGCCCCAAGTTCGGCCTTCCGAATACAAGGGGCTCCGCCATAATTCTCATTGTCAAACTCCTATGGCTAAGTGAGGGCGATAGAGGCTGTATAGTCTGATTGCCTTGTTCGTTGCACTAAACACCTCCTTTAAGGACCAGAATATGGAGTAAAGAGTGTTTAGATTTATCCCGAACACCCCCGTACTATCAACGTGGGGGCAGAAGCCGACGACTGGCCAACCCTCAGATTTCATAAGCGGCCGCACAGGAGGTAAAATTTTAAAATCACAAGCATTATATTACATAACATCATTGTTCCATATTACAGGACAGGATACTATGAATGTTTTCATGGGAATATAACATCCTTCGTACATTGCTGTGCCACAAGATGGGATCCCTCCAGGTCGGCGATGCTCCTTGCCCTCAGGCGGCCCCTCTGTCATTAGCTTCTTGGCATCCATCTTCGCCCAGTGCGTCTTGACGCGGGCAAAGGCCATCCGTGCACCTTCGATACAGACCGACCGCTTTATAACGTCAAGCCATGGACAGGCATCAACAAGCCGCTTCATAAGTCCGAAGTAGCTGCTGGGTATCGGCGCGGCAGGCCATAGTCGGACTATCAGATCCTTCATGGCTAGCTCGGCCACCTTGTGCAGCTCGACCAGCTGTTTCAGCTGGTCGCTGAAGGACAACGGATGTTCTGGTCCAAGATATTGAGACCAGAACAAATTCTCCATAGAACTCCCTTCTTCAGCTCGATAGAACTCGGCAGCATCAGATAAGCTGCGCGGCAAATCCGTAAACGCCCCTGGAGACCTCCTAATTCGGGTAAGTAAAAGGAACGCTTCCTTCATAGATTTGCTTTGCATAATGAAAGCCTTACCCGCCGCGATCTTCTTGGCTGCCTGGATTTCCTGAAGGGTGCTCTGGGCCTCGGCTCGAGCCTCTTGTGCGCTCCGGCGGGCGTTCGCAAGTTCGGACGCTTGCGTCCTAAAATCACGCTCCAAGGACTCGTACTTCTTGACGGCGTCCTGGAGCTCTTGCTGGACCTCGCCGGCCCGGGCCTCGTCCTTCTCGCGCGCGGCGCGCTCCTTGGCCGCTTTGTCCTCGGCCTCGCCTAACGCCTTCTTAAGGGCCGCCACCTCAGTCGTGGCCCGTAACAGAGTTCATGACGCTTTAGTCAGCATGAAACATTGACCCTTCCTAAAATATACGCGCAGGTTACTGCATACCTTGGCTGTCCTCCAACTGCTTCTTTACGAGGCCAAGCTCTTCGTTGGCCCGCTCTAGGCTCTGCTTCAAGACGGAGGCCTCCGCAGTATGAGCGGCAGCAGCCAGCAGCGACGCCTGATTATTCACATGGACATCTTATGTTAGACTCCTGCAAAAATTGTTTTGATCCTCTGTTCGGCTTTTTCTTCCCGAACAACGAACAGAGCATCAGGGGCTACTGTCCACACTGTGATATTCTTTCTACAATTATTACCTCAAAACCTGTTAAAAGGCTAGCGCAGGCCTCAGTTAGTCCGCTTTTGGCGGACTGAACCTTTTCGATCACCGTACCCATAAGGACATGGTGCTCATCCACAATGGAGGCGCCTCGCAGCGCTTCCAGCAGATTATCCGGTGCCTCTGGTTGGACAGAGGTCACAGGCGGAACATGCACACCTCCTCCTTTCGGGGAAGGCCGTTCGCTGGACTCCGGAGCCGTGTAGGTCTCCGGAATGGTATCCGGCTGAGGGATGAATGGAACTTGGCCCCCATCACCAGCCCCGATTGGGGCTTTTCCCCCAGGTGTCCGGCGGCCGAGGAGTTATCCTGGGGCGCCACCCTGATGATCTCCGGAACCTCCGTCCGGTCTGGGAAGGTCCTTTGGGACACCACCTCGTCATCACCCTTGGGCGAGACAGAGTGAGCGGGCGGGGAGACATGCTAGCCATCTCCTTTGAGTCTAGCGAACCCTCTGTCGAGGATCGCGGGGAGCCATCGCGGGCCGGACTGGAATGGCATATTTTAAACATATTAATATTATTAAGTGGAAAGGCCAGGTATTTGGATGTGCATAAGGTTTTTGGTACTTATGAGGCGGCCCGAGGATTGGTCTGGGGCATTCGCTCCGGACTGCTATCAACATCCCATGTGGAGTTATCCGCAAGGGAGCCTGTCGGTGTCAAAACCGGCGGATCTCGGGTAGGGGGTCCCGAACTATGCGTCTAAGGTCGATGGTAACAGGAGATAGGGGACACGAGATGTTTACCCAGGTTCGGGCCCTCTCTATGGAGGTAATACCCTACTTCCTGCTTGATTGATCTTGATGGTTATGAGTATTACAAGATTTGATCTACCACAAGATCGTAATGGCTAAACCCTAGAAGTCTAGCATGTATGACTATGGTAATGAGTATCTGCCTTTCCGGACTAAGTCCTCCGGTTTATATAGGCACCAGGAAGATCTAGGGTTATACAAGGTCGATTACAAAGAAAGGAATCTACATATCCGGTTGCCAAGCTTGCCTTCCACGCCAAGGAGAGTCCCATCCGGACACGGGTGCAGTCTTCGGTCTTCATATCTTCACAGCCCATCAGTCCGGCCCATGGCTAACAGGCCGGACGCCTGAGGACCCCTTAGTCCAGGACTCCCTCAGTAGCCCCTGAACCTGGCTTCAATGACAAAGTATCCGACACGTAGATCTGTCCTCGGCATTGCAAGGTGGGTTCCTCCTTCCGAACTGCACCGAAATAGTCTTCGGACGTACCGATGTGTTCGGATCTGTAACACACACACCACACACAACCGTAGAGAGAATATAATATTTCACGAATCCCATCCGCTGACAACTTCTTGTAATATGACATCACATCTACCCGGTCATAATTTTGAACCGTCTTCCGTCTGTCGCTCCATGTTTCAAGACGCGGTTGCCATTGGCACATCTTGTCAAAGTAGAGATCGTGTCCCCTTATTGCGGGATCCTCATCAATACGGGCGCGGGTAACCCAATCGTGCCGTTTACACAGCCATTGGGAATAGGCGAGTTTTAAGGCGAGTGGGGAGGCGTTTAACATTCGCGGCCCTTTTAAAGGGATAAGAATCCGTCCCCATCCACCCACGCCTTCTCCTTTCACTGCCCATCCATTCTTGAGCTCCAACGCCCAAGCTCTAGCTTTCCCCGCCCTAGAAAGCACTCCAAACATGTCCGGATCCGGAGCTGGAGGCAAGTGGATAGCCTCCTCTGTTAAGAAGAAAGATATCAAGGAGCTCCGAGAGGCTGGATACCTGGCCAAGGAGATCGTTCACCGACTCCCGGCCAAGGGACAGATCGTTCCTACCCCCGAACCTCAAGAGAGGGGTGTTCCTTGCGCATTTTGTCCGCGGGTTGGGATTCCCTCTCCACCCGTTTGTCCACGGACTGATGTTTTACTATGGGCTGGACTTCCATGATCTAGCCCCCAACTTCATCCTCAACATCTCAACATTTATAGTCGTGTGCGAGGCCTTTCTCCGAATCCCGCCTCACTTCGGCCTATGGCTGAAGACCTTCAACGTGAAGCCGAAGGTGGTGAGCGGCCAACAAGCAGAGTGCGGAGGTGCCATGGTGGGCAAGATTCCCAATGTCACCCGGTTCGAAGGCTCCTTTGTGGAGACGGTGAAGGGGTGGCAATCGGGGTGGTTCTACATCACCGAGCCGCGCTATACCAACTGGGCGGCTGCCCCCGAATTCTGATCCGGAGTTCCGATGCGGCTCACCTCCTGGCAAGAGAAGGGCCTGACCTGGGGATCTTTGAACGAACTAACTGGGCTCCAGACGTGCGTCTAGAACATGATAACAAAGAAGATCAAACTTTTCAACGTGATCCAGGTTATGCTCATTCGCCGAATCCTTCCGTGCCAACGCCGGACCTGCTATTTGTGGGACTTTGATCCGGCCAAGCACCAGACGCTGCTAGAGCTCTTCGGCACGACACACGAAGACATCTGGAAAGTGCTCTTCAAGGCCGGTGAGACACCACGCCTACGACCGAGGATCGTGGGCTTAGCTTAAAGCGCCAGGCTAATTTGGTAAGTTCTTTCTTGTTTTCAAGGTATAGCCTTTACGGACATATTTTGAGGAAGGAGTCTAAGCCTTCCAATCAATTTCCTTTTTTAGGGCTAGACCGACATAGCGGGGCGGATTAATTGTCCGGCTCCGCTACCCGAAGACGAAGAAACCCCACTCCTGACGAAGATGCTGTTTCCGGCGCCTTATGATGTGCCGGAGAAGAAGGCCAAGAAAACAGCCAAAGGGACCATGAGTGGCCTTCGCCGAAAGGGTGCTTCGGACATGTCGTCCGAAGACCAGACTGACTATTCGGCCGCTGAAGATGACGACAAGGAAGAAAGTGACTCCCCCCCCCCGAGGGGGGAAGGAAGAAAAGGGGGGCCTCTGAAGGAAATATGCCCTAGAGGCAATAATAAAGTTATTATTTATTTCCTTATATCATGATAAATGTTTATTATTCATGCTAGAATTGTATTAACCGGAAACATAATACATGTGTGAATACATAGACAAACAGAGTGTCACTAGTATGCCTCTACTTGACTAGCTCGTTAATCAAAGATGGTTATGTTTCCTAGCCATAGACATAAGTTGTCATTTGATTAACGAGATCACCTCATTAGGAGAATGACGTGATTGACTTGACCCATTATGTTAGCTTAGCACCCGACCGTTTAGTATGTTGCTATTGCTTTCTTCATGACTTATACATGTTCCTATGACTATGAGATTATGCAACTCCCGTTTACCGGAGGAACACTTTGTGTGCTACCAAACGTCACACCGTAACTGGGTGATTATAAAGGTGCTCTACAGGTGTCTCCAAAGGTACTTGTTGGGTTGGCGTATTTCGAGATTAGGATTTGTCACTCCGATTGTCGGAGAGGTATCTCTGGGCCCACTCGGTAATGCACATTACTATAAGCCTTGCAAGCATTGTGACTAATGAGTTAGTTGCGGGATGATGTATTACGGAACGAGTAAAGAGACTTGCCGGTAACGAGATTGAACTAGGTATCGAGATACCGACGATCGAATCTCTGGCAAGTAACATACCGATGACAAAGGGAACAACGTATGTTGTTATGCGGTCTGACCGATAAAGATCTTCGTAGAATATGTAGGAGCCAATATGGGCATCCAGGTCCCGCTATTGGTTATTGACCGGAGAGGTGTCTCGGTCATGTCTACATAGTTCTCGAACCCAAAGGGTCCGCACACTTAAAGTTACGATGACAGTTTTATTATGAGTTTATATGTTTTGATGTACCGAAGGTTGTTCGGAGTCCTGGATGTGATCACGGACATGACGAGGAGTCTCGAAATGGTCGAGACGTAAAGATTGATATATTGGACGACTATATTCGGACACCGGAAGTGTTCCGGAGAAGTTTCGGATTAAACCGGAGTGCCGGAGGGTTACCGGAATCCCCCGGGGAAGTATTGGGCCTTAGTGGGCCTTGAGGGGAGAGAGAGGGCAGCAGCCAGGAGGTGGTGCGCCCCCTCCCAGGAGGAGTCCTAGTTGGACTAGGAGAGGGGGGCGCAGCCCCCTTTCCCTCTCCCTCTCCCTCTCTTTCCTTCCCCCCTTCTTTTCCTAGTAGGACTAGGAAAGGGGAGTCCTACTCCTACTAGGAGGAGGACTCCCCCCCCCCTTCCTTGGCGCGCCCATAGGCAGCCGGCCTCCCCCTTGCTCCTTTATATACGGGGGCAGGGGGGCACCTCTAAACACACTTGATATACGATATTTTAGCCGTGTGCGGTGCCCCCCTCCACCAGATTACACCTCGATAATACCGTCGCGGAGCTTAGGCGAAGCCCTGCGTCGGTGGAACATCATCATCGTCACCACGCCGTTGTGCTGATGAAACTCTCCCTCAACACTCGGCTGGATCGGAGTTCGAGGGACGTCATCGAGCTGAACGTGTGTAGAACTTCGGAGGTGTCGTGCGTTCGGTACTTGATCGGTCGGATCGTGAAGACGTACGACTACATCAACTGCGTTGTGATAACGCTTTCGCTGTCGGTCTACGAGGGTAAGTGGACAACACTCTCCCCTCTCATTGCTATGCATCACCATGATCTTGCGTGTGCGTAGGAATTTTTTTGAAATTACTACGTTCCCCAACAGTGGCATTTTAGCCTGGTTTTATGCGTTGATGCTATGCACGAGTAGAACACAAGTGAGTTGTGGGCGATATAAGTCATACTGCTTACCAGCATGTCATACTTTGGTTCAGCGGTATTGTGAGATGAAGCGGCCCGGACCAACATTACGCGTACGCTTACGCGAGACTGGTTTCACCGTTCGGAGCACTCGTTGCTTAAAGGTGACTGGCGGGTGTCTGTCTCTCTCACTTTAGTTGAACCGAGTGTGGCTACGCCTGGTCCTTGCGAAGGTTAAAACAACACCAACTTGACAAACTATCGTTGTGGTTTTGATGCGTAGGTAAGAACGGTTCTTGCTAAGCCCGTAGTAGCCACGTAAAATATGCAACAACAAAGTAGAGGTCGTCTAACTTGTTTTTGCAGGGCATGTTGTGATGTGATATGGTCAAGACATGATGTGATATAATGTGTTGTATGAGATGATCATGTTTTGTAACAGAGTTATCGGCAGCTGGCAGGAGCCATATGGTTGTCGCTTTATTGTATGAGATGCAATCGCCATGTAATAGTTTTACTTTATCACTAAGCGGTAGCGATAGTCGTAAAAGCAATAAGTTGGTGAGACGACAACGATACTACGATGGAGATCAAGGTGTCGAGCCGGTGACGATGGTGATCATGATGGTGCTTCGGAGATGGAGATCACAAGCACGGTGCTTCGGAGATGGAGATCACAAGCACAAGATGATGATGGCCATATCATATCACTTATATTGATTGCATGTGATGTTAAGCCTTTATGCATCTTATCTTGCTTTGATTGACGGTAGCATTATAAGATGATCTCTCACTAAAATTTCAAGATAAAAGTGTTCTCCCTGAGTATGCACCGTTGCAAAAGTTCTTCGTGCTGAGACACCACGTGTTAATCGGGTGTGATAGGCTCTACGTTCAAATACAACGGGTGCAAAACAGTTGCACACGCGGAATACTCAGGTTAAACTTGACGAGCCTAGCATATGTACAGATATGGCCTCGGAACACAGAGACAGAAAGGTCGAGCGTGAATCATATAGTAGATATGATCAACATAGTGATGTTCACCATTGAAACTACTCCATCTCACGTGTTAATCGGACATGGTTTAGTTGCTTTGGATCACGTAATCACTTAGATGATTAGAGAGATGTCTATCTAAGTGGGAGTTCTTAAGTAATATGATTAATTGAACTTAAATTTATCATGAACTTAGTCCTGATAGTATTTTGCAAATTATGTTGTAGATCAATAGCTCGCGTTGTTGCTTCCCTGTGTTTATTTTTGTTCCTAGAGAAAAATTATGTTGAAAGATGTTAGTAGCAAAGATGCGGATTGGATCCGTGATCTGAGGATTATCCTCATTGCTGCTCAGAAAAATTATGTCCTTGATGCACCTCTAGGTGGCAGACCTATTGCAGGAGCAGATGCAGACGTTATGAACGTTTGGCTAGCTCAATATGATGACTACTTGATAGTTTAGTGCACCATGCTTAACGGCTTAGAATCGGGACTTCAAAGACGTTTTGAACGTCATGGACCATATGAGATGTTCCAGGAGTTGAAGTTAATATTTCAAGCAAATACCCGAGTTGAGAGATATGAAATCTCCAACAAGTTCTATAGCAAAAAGATGAAGGAGAATCGCTCAACTAGTGAGCATGTGCTCAGATTGTCTGGGTACTACAATCGCTTGAATCAAGTGGGAGTTTATCTTCCAGATAAAATAGTGATTGACAGAATTCTCTAGTCACCATCACCAAGTTAGTAGAACTTCGTGATGAACTATGGTATGCAAGGGATGACGAAAGTAATTCCCGAGCTCTTCGTGATGCTGAAATCGACGAAGGTAGAAATCAAGAAAAACATCAAGTGTTGATGGTTGACGAGACCACTTCAAGTGTTGATGGTTGACGAGACCGCTAGTTTCAAGAAAAGGGCAAAGGGGAACTTCAAAAGGAACAGCAAGCAAGTTGCTGCTCAAGTGAAGAAGCCTATGTCTGGTCCTAAGCCTGAGACTAAGTGCTTCTACTGCAAAGGGGCTGGTCACTGGAAGCGGAACTACCCCAACTATTTGGTGGATAAGAAGGATGGCAAAGTGAACAAAGGTATATTTGATATACAGATTATTGATGTGTACTTTACTAGTGTTTATAGCAATACCTTGGTAATTGATACTGGTTCAGTTGCTAAGAGTAGTAACTCGAAACGGGAGTTGCAGAATAAACAGAGACTAGTAAAAGTGAACAAAGGTATATTTGATATAAAGATTATTGATGTGTACTTTACTAGTGTTTATAGCAACTCCTCGGTAATTGATACTGGTTCAGTTGCTAAAGAGTAGTAACTCGAAAACGGGAGTTGCAGAATAAACAGAGACTAGTAAAAGGCGAGGTGACGATGTGTGTTGGAAGTAGTTCCAAGATTGATATGATCATCATCGCACACTCCCTATACTTTCGGGATTAGTGTTGAAACTAAATAAGTGTTATTTGGTGTTTGCGTTGAGCATGAATATGATCTGATCATGTTTATTGCAATACGGTTATTCATTTAAGTTAGAGAACAATTGTTGTTCTGTTTACATGAATAAAACCTTTATGGTCATACACACCAACGAAAATGGTTTGTTGGATCTCGATCGTAGTGATACACACATTCATAATATTGAAGCCAAAAGATGCAAAGTTAATAATGATAGTGCAACTTATTTGTGGTACTGCCGTTTAGGTCATATTGGTGTAAAGCGCATGAAGAAACTCCATACTGATGGGATTTTGGAATCACTTGATTATGAATCACTTGATGCTTGCGAACCGTGCCTCATGGGCAAGATGACTAAAACGCCGTTCTCCGGAACTATGGAGAGAGCAACAGATTTGTTGGAAATCATACATACAGATGTATGTGGTCCGATGAATATTGAGGCTCGTAGCAGGTATCATTATTTTCTGACCTTCACAGATGATTTGAGCAGATATGGGTATATCTACTTGATGAAACACAAAGTCTGAAACATTTGAAAAGTTCAAAGAATTTCAGAGTGAAGTGGAGAATCATCGTAACAAGAAAATAAAAGTTTCTACGATATGATCGCAGAGGTAAAATATTTGAGTTACGAGTTTGGCCTTTAGTTAAAACAATGTGAAATAGTTTCACTACTCACGCCACCTGGAACACCACAGTGTAATGGTGTGTCCGAACATCATAACCGTACTTTATTGGATATAGTGCAATCTATGATGTCTCTTACCAATTTACCACTATCGTTTTGGGTTATGCATTAGAGACAGCTACATTCACGTTAAATAGGGCACCATCAAAATCCGTTGAGACGACGCCTTATGAACTGTGGTTTGGCAAGAAACCAAAGTTGTCGTTTCTTAAAATTTTGGGGTTGCGATGCTTATGTGAAAAAATTTCATCCTGATAAGCTCAAACCCAAATCGGAGAAATGTGTCTTCATAGGATACCCAAAGGAGACAGTTGGGTACACCTTCTATCACAGATCCGAAGGCAAGACATTCGTTGCTAAGTATGGATCCTTTCTAGAGAAGGAGTTTCTCTCGAAAGATGTGAGTGGGAGGAAAGTAGAACTTGATGAGGTAACTGTACCTGCTCCCTTATTGGATCACAGAAATCTGTTCCTGTGACTTCTACACCAATTAGTGAGGAAGTTAATGATGATGATCATGTAACTTCAGATCAAGTTACTACCAAACCTCATAGGTAAACCAGAGTAAGATCCGCACCAGAGTGGTACGGTAATCCTGTTCTGGAGGTTATGTTACTAGACCATGACGAACCTACGAACTATGAAGAAGCGATGGTGAGCCCAGATTCCGCAAAATGGCTTGAGGCCATGAAATCTGAGATGAGATCCATGTATGAGAACAAAGTGTGGACTTTGGTTGACTTGCCCGATGATCGGCAAGCAATTGAGAATAAATGGATTGTCAAGAGGAAGACGGACGCTGATAGTAGTATCACTATCTACAAAGCTAGAATTGTCACAAAAAGGTTTTCGACAAGTTCAAGATGTTGACTACGATGAGAGTTTCTCACTCGTATCTATGCTTAAGTCTGTCCGAATCACGTTAGCAATTGCCGCATTTTAATAAATCTGGCAAAGGGATAAACAAAACTGCATTCCTTGATGGATTTATTAAAGAAGAGTTGTATATGATACAACCAGAAGGTTTTGTCAATCCTAAAGGTGCTAACAAAATATGCAAGCTCCAGCGATCCATCAATGGACTGGTGCAAGCATCTCGGAGTTGGAATATACGCTTTGATAAGTTGATCAAAGCATATGGTTGTATACAGACTTGCGGTGAAGCCTGTATTTACAAGAAAGTGAGTGGGAGCACTACAACATTTCTGATAAGTATATGTGAATGACATATTATTGATCGGAAATAATGTAGAATTATTCTGCAAAGCATAAAGGAGTGTTTGAAAGGAGTTTTTCAAAGATAGACCTCGGTGAAGCTGCTTACATATTGAGCATCAAGATCTATAGAGATAGATGAAGACGCTTGATAAGTTTTTCAATGAGTACATACCTTAACAAGATTTTGAAGTAGTTCAAAATAGAACAGTCAAAGAAAAGAGTTCTTGCCTGTGTTACAAGGTGTGAAATTGAGTAAAGACTCAAAGCCCGACCACGGCAAAAGATAGAAAGAGAATGAAAGTCATTCCCTATGCCTTAGCCATAGGTTCTATAAAGTATGCCATGCTGTGTACCAGATCTATTGTATACCCTACACTGATTTTGGCAAGGGAGTACAATAGTGATCTAGGAGTAGATCACTGGACAGCGGTCAAAATTATCCTTACTGGAATAAGGATATGTTTCTCGATTATGGAAGTGACAAAAGGCTCGTCGTAAAAGGTTACGTCGATGCAAGTTTTGACACTAATCTAGATGACTCTAAGTCTCGGTCTAGATACATATTGAAAGTGGGAGCAATTAGCTAGAGTAGCTCCATGCAGAGCATTGTAGACATAGAAATTTGCAAAATACTTACGGATCTGAATGTGACAGACCCGTTGACTAAAATTATCTCACAAGCAAAACATGATCACACCTTAGTACTCTTTGGGTATTAATCACATAGCGATGTGAACTAGATTACTGACTCTAGTAAACCCTTTGGGTGATGGTCACATGACGATGTGAACCATGGGTGTTAATCACATGGTGGTGTGAACTATTCATGTTAAATTACATGGCGATGTGAACTAGATTATTGACTCTAGTGCAAGTGGGAGACTGAAGGAAATATGCCCTAGAGGCAATAATAAAGTTATTATTTATTTCCTTATATCATGATAAATGTTTATTATTCATGCTAGAATTGTATTAACCGGAAACATAATACATGTGTGAATACATAGACAAACAGAGTGTCACTAGTATGCCTCTACTTGACTAGCTCGTTAATCAAAGATGGTTATGTTTCCTAGCCATAGACATAAGTTTTCATTTGATTAACGAGATCACCTCATTAGGAGAATGACGTGATTGACTTGACCCATTACGTTAGCTTAGCACCCGATCGTTTAGTATGTTGCTATTGCTTTCTTCATGACTTATACATGTTCCTATGACGATGAGATTATGCAACTCCCGTTTACTGGAGGAACACTTTGTGTGCTACCAAACGTCACAACGTAACTAGGTGATTATAAAGGTTCTCTACAGGTGTCTCCAAAGGTACTTGTTGGGTTGGCGTATTTCGAGATTAGGATTTGTCACTCCGATTATCGGAGAGGTATCTCAGGGCCCACTCGGTAATGCACAGCACTATAAGCCTTGCAAGCATTGTGACTAATGAGTTAGTTGCGGGATGATGTATTACGGAACGAGTAAAGAGACTTGCCGGTAACGAGATTGAACTAGGTATCGAGATACCGATGATCGAATCTCGGGCAAGTAACATACCGATGACAAAGGGAACAACGTATGTTGTTATGCGGTCTGACCGATAAAGATCTTCGTAGAATATGTAGGAGCCAATATGGGCATCCAGGTCCCGCTATTGGTTATTGACCGGAGAGGTGTCTCGTTCATGTCTACATAGTTCTCGAACCCAAAGGGTCCGCACGCTTAAAGTTACGATGACAGTTTTATTATGAGTTTATATGTTTTGATGTACCGAAGGTTGTTCGGAGTCCCGGATGTGATCACGGACATGACGAGGAGTCTCGAAATGGTTGAGACGTAAAGATTGATATATTGGACGACTATATTCGGACACCGGAAGTGTTCCGGAGAAGTTTCGGATTAAACCGGAGTGCCGGAGGGTTACCGGAACCCCCCGGGGAAGTATTGGGCCTTAGTGGGCCTTGAGGGGAGAGAGAGGGCAGCAGCCAGGAGGTGGTGCGCCCCCTCCCAGGAGGAGTCCTAGTTGGACTAGGAGAGGGGGGCGCAGCCCCCTTTCCCTCTCCCTCTCCCTCTCTTTCCTTCCCCCCTTCTTTTCCTAGTAGGACTAGGAAAGGGGAGTCCTACTCCTACTAGGAGGAGGACTCCCCCCCCTCTCCTTGGCGCGCCCATAGGCAGCCGGCCTCCCCCTTGCTCCTTTATATACGGGGGCAGGGGGCACCTCTAAACACACTTGATATACGATATTTTAGCCGTGTGCGGTGCCCCCCTCCACCAGATTACACCTCGATAATACCGTCGCGGAGCTTAGGCGAAGCCCTGCGTCGGTGGAACATCATCATCGTCACCACGCCGTCGTGCTGACGAAACTCTCCCTCAACACTCGGCTGGATCAGAGTTCGAGGGACGTCATCGAGCTGAACGTGTGTAGAACTTCGGAGGTGTCGTGCGTTCGGTACTTGATCGGTCGGATCGTGAAGACGTACGACTACATCAACCGCGTTATGATAACGCTTCCGCTGTCGGTCTACGAGGGTAAGTGGACAACACTCTCCCCTCTCGTTGCTATGCATCACCATGATCTTGTGTGTGCGTAGGAAATTTTTTGAAATTACTACGTTCCCCAACAGCCTCAACGAATCTGGAGGCGAAGGCGCCCAAGAGGGGGAAGGGCTCCCTTGCAGATAACTCCACATGGGATGTTGATAGCAGTCCGGAGCGAATGCCCTGGACCAAGCCTCGGGCCACCTCGTAAGTACCAAAAACCTTATGCACATCAAAATACCTAGCCTTTCCACTTTATAATATTAATATGTTTAAAATATGCCATTCCAGTCCGGCCTGCGATGGCTCCCCGCGATCCTCGACAAAGGGTTCGCTAGACTCAAAGGAGATGGCTAGCATGTCTCCGCCGCCCGCTCACTTTGTCTCGCCCAAGGGTGATGACGAGGTGATGTCCCAAAGGACCTTCCCAGACCGGGGGGAGGTTCCGGAGATCGTCAGGGTGGCGCCCCAGGATGACTCCTTGGCCGCCGGACACATGGGGGAAAAAGCCCCCATGGGGACTGGTGATGGGGGCCAAGTTCCATTCGTCCCTCAGCCGGATAACATTCTGGAGACCTACACGGCTCCGGTGTCCAGTGAACAGCCTTCCCCGAAAGGAGGAGGTGTGCCTATTCCGCCGGTGACCTCTGTCCAACCAGAGGCACCGGATAATCTGCTGGAAGCGCTGCGAGGCGCCTCCATTGTGGATGAGCACCGTGTCCTTATGTGTCCGGTGATCGAAAAGGTTCATCCCGCCAAAAGCGGACTGACTGAGGCCTGCGCTAGCCTTTTAACAGGCTTTGAGGTAATAATTGTAGAAAGAATATCACAGTGTGGACAGTAGCCCCTGATGCTCTGTTCGGTGTTCGGAAAGAAAAACCCGAACAGGGGATCAAAACAATTTTTGCAGGAGTCTAACATAAGATGTTTATGTGAATAAGCAGGCGTCGCTGCTGGCTACTGCCGCTCATACTGCAGAGGTCTCCGGCCTGAAGCAGAGCCTGCAGCGAGCTAACGAAGGGCTCGTCCTCATAAAGAAGCAGCTGGAGGACAACCAAGGTATGCAGTAACTTCCGCGTATATTTTAGGAAGGGTGAATGTTTCGTTCTGACGAAAGCGTCATGAACTTTGTTAGGGGCCATAACCGAGGTGGCGGTCCTCAAGAAGGCGTTTAGCCGAGGCCGAGGACAAAGCGGCCAAGGAGCACGCCGCGCGCGAGAAGCACGAGGCCTGGGTCGGCGAGGTCCAGCAAGAGCTCCAGGACGCCGTCAAGAAGTACGAGTCCTTGGAGCGTGATTCTAAGACGCAAGCGTCCGAACTTGCGAACGCCCGCCGGAGCGCACAAGACGCTCGAGCCGAGGCCCAGAGCACCCTTCAGGAAATCCAAGCGGCCAAGAAGATCCCGGCGGGTAAGGCTTTCATTATGCAAAGCAAATCTGTGAAGGAACCGTTCCTTTTACTTACCCGAATTTGGAGCTCTCTAGGGGCGTTTACGGATTTGCCGCGCAGCATATTAGATGCTCCCGAGTTCTATCGAGCCGAAGAAGGGAGTTCTACGGAGAAGCTGTTCTGGTCTCAATATCTTGGACTAGAACATCTGTTGTCCTTCAGCGAGCAGCTGAAACAGCTGGTCGAGCTGCACAAGGTGGCCGACCTAGCCATGAAGGAGCTGATAGTCCGACTATGGCCTGCTGCGCCGATACCCAGCAGGTACTTCGGACTTGTGAAGCGGCTTGTTGATGCCTGCCCATGGCTTGAGGTTATAAAGCGGTCGGTCTGTATCGAAGGTGCACGGATGGCCTTTGCCCGCGTCAAGACGCACTGGGCGAAGATGGATGCCAAGAAGCTAATGACCGAGGGGCCGCCTGAGGGCAAGGAGCATCGCCGACCCAAGTTATATTTTGATGGTGTCCTGGAGGGATCCCGCCTTGTGGTGGAGCAATGTATGAAGGATGTTATATTCCCATGAAAACATTCGTATTATCCTGTCCTGTAATATGGAACAATGATGTTATGTAATGTAATGCTTGTGATTTTAAAATTTTACCTCCTGTGCGGCCGTTTATGAAATCTGAGGGTTGGCCAGTCGTCGGTTTCTGCCCCCACGTAGATAGTACGGGGGTGTTCGGGATAAATCTAAACACTCTTTACTCCATATTCTGGTCCTTAAAGGAGGTGTTTAGCGCAACGAACAAGGCAATCAGACTATCCGACCTTTATCGCCCTCACTTAGCCATAGGAGTTTGACAATGAGAATTTTGGCGAAGCCCCTTTTATTCGGAAGGCCAAACTTGGGGCGTTACACGCACCTGATCGGATAAGAAACCGATTCCTCGCATAAAGCGGAAAAAATCTCTAAGGATTTGCAACCTCTCGAACAACTGACCGGCTCGCGCTGCATCATGACAGTCAGTTTTCCACTTTCTCTACTGAGGCGCTCGTGCGGAAGAACCGGGACACAATCGCAGTAGTTCTCCCTTTACTACCCTAGCCGATATAGCGGAACGTAAGGTAGTAAGCACAAGAGCTGGGCAACCCAACTATTGAACAAAGACATGATTCGGAGCCGATGCATATAATGCTACAAGTTCGGGGTGCCGAACTGCATTGAAAAAGGTGTTCGGACTTTATTGCCGTACTGCGGGGCGCGAAAGCCCCTGGTGAAGTAAAATGTACCAGAGTGTACGTGTGCAATGAGTAATAAATACAAAGGTAAGGAAAAAGGGAAAATTAAGTAATAAGCTGACGCTACCATTTATTTACCATTGTAATGTGATTAATACGTTGAGGCGTACTTGTACCAGTAATGCGATAAGCATGTAAGGCTATTTAACATGCCATGACAAAGAGCGAGCCGCGTGCGGGTATGTAAAATAGGTATAGCAATTGTTAGCAGAGACCACCTGGGGATTCCCTTGTACGCCAAAGCTCCTTGCCTCCTTGGTGTGTCCGACAAATAGGTTGTCGAAAGAAACCTCGAAAAGAGAAAAGCCCGAAATGAAAATGAAAAGTGAAGGTGTGCGAATCCTAGGGTCGGCCAAGCCGCACTGTGGATGGCGAGCTAGCTATGCCTCCGTCAATACCCATGGGATTTTGAGTGCGTAGTTATGTATGCGCGGTACGAACGCCATTGTTTGATCGGGACTGGGACGGAGGCTAATTGCTAATTAAGCTCTTGACGAGCTGGGCTGTCTTGCCGCGTAATAGTCCGTACTCTTTTAATGGTGTCCGGGGGCTTGGCCACTGAACTAAGGTTCTGCTGGAAAAGGCCGCGCTGTATTTCTACTGCTAAGGCCATTGTGTGCTCATCGGTACGGAGGGAGCGTTCCGTATTTCCATTGATTGTTATGACACCATGTGGTCCGGGCATCTTGAGCTTGAGAGCGTAGTGAGGTACCGCATTGAATCGAGCTAATGCGGTTCGTCCGAGTAGTGCGTGATAGCTGCTGCGAAAGGGGACAATATCTAAAGATTAACTCCTTGCTTCAGAAGTTATCTGGAGATCCAAAGACGACCTCTAGTGTGATTAAGCCCGTACAGCGGGCCTCTACGCCTGGTATGACTCCTCTAAAGGTAGTCCTTGTGGGTTTGATCCGTGACGGGTTAATGCCCATTTTGCGTACTGTGTCCTGATAGAGCAGATTGAGGCTGCTGCCACCGTCCATGAGGACTTGCGTTAGGTGGAATCCGCCGATGATTGGGTCTAGGACTAGTGCGGCTGATCCGTCATGCCGGATACTGGTCAGATGATCTCGACGGTCAAAAGTGATCGGGTACGATGACCATGGATTGAATTTTGGGGCGACTGGCTCTATCGCATAGACGTCCCTTAGTGCGTGCTCGTGCTCCCTCTTGGGGATGTGTGTAGCATATATCATGTTCACCATTTTGACTTGAGGGGGAAACTTCTTCTGTCCCCCTGTGGTTGGCTACTGGGGCTCCTCGTCATCGTCCTCGCTCTGCGATCCCTTTTCCTTATTCTCGGCGTTTAACTTGCCGGCTTGCTTAAAAACCCAGCAATCTCTGATGGTATGATTGGTTGGTTTGTGCGGGGTGCCATGGATTTGGCACGGACGGTCAAGTATGCGGTCCATGCTAGATGGTCCCTGATTGTTTCTTTGATACGGCTTTTTCCGCTGACCAGACTTGGAGCCGCTGAATCCGGCGTTTACAGCAGTTTTATCGGTGTTATCGCCATTGCTTCGGCGTTTGTGTCTGCTGCGTCGGAGCTTGCTGTTTCTATTTTTGGCCTCGGAGGGGCCTGCCTCGCTGGCCGTGTTTTTACTACGAGCCAGCCAGCTGTCCTCACCCGCGCAAAAGCGGGTCATGAGGGCCGTGAGGGCGGCCATAGATTTCGGCTTTTCGTGGCCGAGGTGGCGGGCGAGCCATTCGTCGCGGATGCTATGTTTAAAGGCCACTAGGGCTTCTGCATCCGCACAGTCGGCGATCTAGTTCTTTTTAGTTAGGAACCTAGTCTAGAATTTCCTGGCTGACTCCCCAGGCTGTTGAACTATGTGACTTAAGTCATCGGCGTCCGGCGGCCGGACATATGTACCTTGGAAGTTGTCGAGAAAGGCTTCTTCCAAGTCCTCCCAGCTGCCGATGGAATTTTCAGGCAGGCTGTTTAACCAGTGCTGAGCTGGCCCTTTGAGTTTTAGTGGGAGGTATTTGATAGCATGGAGGTCATCTCCGCGGTCCATGTGAATGTGGAGAATGAAATCCTCGATCCATACCGCGGGATCGGTTGTTCCGTCGTATGATTCAATATTGACGGGTTTGAACCCTTTGGGGAATTCATGGTCCATTACTTCATCGGTGAAGCAAAGAGGGTGTGTGGCGCCTCTATATCGAGCGGCGTCGCGACGTAGCTCTGATGGAGTCCGTCTATGGTTATCGGCTCGAGCGTGACTAGGTTTGTCACGTCCGAATAGGTAGCCGTCGTCGCGTGTCAAGGCACGTCCTCGCGATCCGTAGATCGATCTTATATGTCCTGCTCTACTGTCCATGTCTTGACGAAGGTCATATGTATAGCCTCGAGGTGTCTTATCCCTGCCTTTATGGGGAGGTGGGACTATCTGTTTTTTTGGCTTGGGTTGCCGTTTTATCCCGGCCGCGCGGTGGCCGATCGACATCATTGCGTGATGCTGGTGCGGGCTCTGGCGCCTCATCATCAAACTGAGGTAGCAATTTGCGCTTCAGGTAACTTTTGGCTGGTCGTTAAAGGCCGTATTGTTCGGCTGCCAGGACATTGGTCCAACTATCATTGAGCAGGTCTTGATCAGCTTGAAGCCACTGCTGCTTCTTTTTCTGGCTCCTCGCAGTGGCTATTAGCTGAAGCTTAAAGCGCTCCTGCTCGAGAGGTTCCTCAGGCACGATGAAGTCTTCGTTGCCGAGGCTCACCTCCTCCTCGGAGAGCGGATGGTAACTACTGTCCTCCGATTCTTCTTCCGTGGCCTGTTCGTCAGGGCGGAATTGCCCCTCTTCCCAATGGTCTTGTTCAGCAATTTGTTCCTCAGGCTCGTCTGTGTCTTCGGCACCATCCGGAGTGTTGTCATTTCCTGTGCCGGTATTGTTGGCTCTGCTGCGGTGTGATTTAGAGTGGCGCCGTTGACGCCGGCGCTTTGGTTGTGTCTTAGGAGGGTCCTCCTTCACCGGGTTTTCCTTGTCATCGCCGCTATTATTTTTCGGCGTATCTACCATGTATACGTCATATGAGGAAGTGGCCGTCCAACGTCAAGTGAATGGCAGGTCTTGGCCTTGCTCCCCGTCGGCATCGTCGTCCATACCGTCGATGTCTTCGGAGCCGTAATCAAGCATCTCGGTTAAGTCCTCAAAAGTGGCTATGAAGTGGGTGGCAGGTGGGAAGTAAAATTCTCGATCGTCGGCCCCTAGTTCGAACAGGACATAGCTCGGCTGCGAGTCCCCTGCCAAGGACAGGCTCTTTAATGAGTTTAGCACATCGCCCAAAGGCGAGTGCTGGAAGATGTCTGCGGCGCTGAATTCGAAAATCGATGCACGATCGGGTTCGGCGTCCGCGGGCTCACATGGTTTGGAACTTATAACCAGAGACTAGTCCGGGATTCCGGTGACACAGATATTGTGTGAGGTTAAGTCCATGTGCGGCTCCAACCCCGGGGAGTCTGTGGCCTCCGTGGTGGGGTCTAGCCTTCGGTCCTTGGATGCCAAAGTGTGTTCTGGATCTAAGGCCAGAGTGGTCATAGGAGCTATCTCCTGGATGCCGTCTAAAGACAGATTTAGGTCATGTCCGTCAAGGTGACCAGGAGCGGTCGCCACGGTCTCGAATCCGGCGAAGATCAAATCTCCACGGATGTCCGCAACGTAATTCAAGCTCCCAAATCTGACCTGATGGCCAGGGGCGTAGCTATCGATCTGCTCCAGGTGGCCAAACGAGTTGGCCCGCAGTGCGAAGCCGCCGAACACGAAGATCTGTCCGGGGAGGAAGGTTTCTCCTTGGACAGCGTCATTGTTGACGATTGAAGGGGCCATCAAACCTTTTGGGGACGGCACAGTGGAACTCTCAATGAAAGCACCAATGTCGGTGTCAAAACCTGTGGATCTCGGGTAGGGGGTCCTGAACTGTGCGTCTAAGGTCGATGGTTACAGGAGACAGGGGACACGATGTTTACCCTGGTTCGGGCCCTCTCTATGGAGGTAATACCCTACTTCCTGCTTGATTGATCTTGATGGATATGAGTATTACAAGAGTTGATCTACCACGAGATCATAATGGCTAAACCCTAGAAGTCTAGCCTGTATGACTATGGTAATGAGTATCTGTCTTTCCGGACTAAGTCCTCCGGTTTATATAGACACTGGGAGGATCTAGGGTTACACAAGGTCGGTTACAAAGAAAGGAATCTACATATCCGGTCGCCAATCTTGCCTTCCACGCCAAGGAGAGTCCCATCCAGACACGCGTGCCGTCTTCGGTCTTCATATCTTCACAGCCCATCAGTCCGGCCCATGGCTAACAGGCCGGACGCCCGAGGACCCCTTAGTCCAGGACTTCCTCAGAGCCCTTCCCCCTCTTCGGCGCCTTCGCCTCCAGATTCGTGGTGCCTGCATTGTTGTCGGAGTAAATGACCACGGGTAGCCTAACCGACCCCCCTGGCTCTTTGAAAATTATCGGGCCGATCGAGCCTTCAAGCACCCAAAGCACAGGGCCGCCTTCCCCTGGCCAGCTGTCTCACAGGCCGACTACTGGAAGGCGACCCGGCCCTAAAAACCCTCCCAAAGAGAGTCGCAAGAAGGCCGACTCCAAGAAGCCGGCCACAAGAGGACCGACTCCCTGAAGCCGGCCACAAGAAGACCGGCTCCATGATGCCGGCCACAAGAGGGCCGGCTCCCGGCAAGCTGCCAAGAGTGCACCCTCAAGGACTGCAACCACATAACGGTGATGAGACGGGGCGTGGCTACAGTAAAGCCTGCCACCCCCGAATCCCGGAGCACGCGTGGCCACAGTGCGCCGAACGGGTCGGCCATCCCCCGTCCGGCACGACACTGTTGCCATGTTGACCATGACGCCACCCACGACAGTCTGTCAGTACGGCCCGCGGGCGGCGGGCCCCTTCAGCCAGAGAGATGCTCGAAGACGGCCAAGCCTCCCCTAGTCGGCCTGGGGTGTAGCCTGCTCCCAATAGCCGGCTACCTCCCTCCCTCGAAGTTTGTGCATCATTAAGGAGACAAGACGAGGTAAGGCTACAGTGAGAGCCCGCCAGGCGGCGGCACTGTAGCCATGCTTTCCTCGGCAAAGTCCTCGTCATCAGGGGCGAGGCTACAGTAACCAGCCGCCGGCAAGACCCCCAGGCGGTGGGGCCGGCCTGTCGGCCAAGAGGCTGGCAGCCGGCGGGACCCACCAGTCGGCGGGCCCCAGCGGCCGGCGGAGAAGCTGGTGAATACAGACACTGACGGCTAGGACCCGCGTCCAGCCAGATTACCATTGTACCCCTGGGGGGTAGGCCTATATAAACCCCCCGGGGCACCCATGCAAAGGGTTGATCTCTGAGAGTTTTAGACACCACATAGAGAGAAGAGGAGAGCTAGCCTTGCCCTTCTTCTTCCTCTAGCCAAACAGCTCAAGGAGCCACTTGTAGCCACTTGTGTTGATCTAGTGATCATGCGGAGACCCCGCAGAGCAGGACTAGGGGTGCTATCTCCACGGAGAGCCCCGAACCTGGGTAAGATTCGTCGGCGTGCATGTCTTCGCCTTATCCCGTTTCCAGGCACCGGCGATGTCTTACTAGCTCCCACAAAGATAAGCCACCCGTTGGCATATGTCGCACCTACCACCCGACATTTGGCGCCCACCGTGGGGCCAGGTGCACCGTCGTCCGGAGACCTGTTCTGGACGGGAACCCTTTTCCTTCCCAGCGAGCATAGCCAGCCTGGCACACCCGATGGCGCTTGCCCCGACGCGCTGCAAGGCGTCGATGACGCCTGCGCGGCGAGCTGCCTCGCCGATCTTCTTAGCGAGTCTCGCATCTCCGACGAGCCTGCGTCCGACGCGGGCACAGACTGCCCCGAGAGCCACCTCGACAACCTCCTCGACCAGCTTCACGTCTCCAGCGAGCTTGCTGTGGACTTGGAGTCGGTTGGCTCCACCGACCCGATGCTTGTCCACTCCGGCACGCCATCGCTTGACGCCTTCCCCACCAACGTGGTGATCATCGACGACCCTCTTCCTCGAGCCTACAGTGGCAGCAGCGCTGTCACTGAGGTGCTGGTCATCACCCACGGCGCCGCCTTAGGCGAGAACGCCCACGACGCCCTACAAGCGGCGCTACACGACTTGTCCGCCCCCATTCCGGCCGACGCCGACGCCGAGACACTGGAGGCACGCCGCCTCGCCCTCATCGCGGAGGGCCAGAAGATAGCATCCATGAGACGCCTCACTAAGGCTCACCAACGCGAAGTCGACCGCGCCGCCTTTGGTACGCCGCCTCCTGGCGGGCCGAGCCGAGCCGGCATCGTCAAGAAGCGCGGCGCGACCATCACCAGCATGCTGGGAGCAAACCGCCCAGTCTACGCCACGCCACTCGAGAACCTGCGCGCCGCTCAGGCGGCCGTAGACGAGCTGAACGTGCTGGGGGCCGACGAGCTCCCCTACATGACTAGACACATCCAGCAGCTGATCGACGCGGCCGCGGAGCGGCATGAAGCCAGCGCTCGCGCTGAAAGTCCTCCCCCACGCCGAGAGCACGGCGCGACATCCCGGATGCCGACTGCAGACGGCGCCCGCGCGAGAAAAGACAAGGAGCCGGCTGCTAGCCGTAGTCGGACTCGGCTCACCATCGAGCGTGACACAGAAGGCCGCCCCCGAGCTGTGGAACGACGAGGCGATCCGCCTCCTCCCCCGCCTCGTGGGGATAGACATCCCACCCCGCCGCCTGTTACGCATCCGACTCTCGGCGGCCGACTAGGCCACCGCGAAGGAGTCGGCGAGAATGACGCCCGCCACCGGATCGACCGCCTAGCGCGATCCCTGGCACTAGAAGAAGAAGATGATGTCGGCCCGCCTTGCTTTGGCCCCACATCTGCGACGAACCCTTCCCCAAAGGGTTCTCACTCCCAAGAGACACGCCAATACAACGGCTCCATGAAGCCGGAAGACTGGTTGATCGATTACTCCACCGCAGTCCGCATACACTACAAAAAAAGACACTTCCGTGATGATACATGTTTGTCACAGTAGGTCATGTTTTCTGTCATGCATGTACATCCATGAAAAATTTATGACAGAATCAAGATAGTCATACCTGTGCTGTCGTAGAAGTGTTCCATGACATTAACAAAATTATCATCACGGAAGTGTCCACTTCCATGACGATAAATCGCGCGTCACAGAAGTGCTTTCGTCAAGGGTGACCGACACATGGCATCCACCGTAACGGAACGCCGTTAAGCTATCGGGTCGGGTTTTGGATCCGATAACCCGTTAACAGCCCCGACCAATGGGGATTTTCCACGTGTAAAATCATCATTGGCTGGAGGAAACACGTGTCCGCTCATCGCTGGGACAAATGTCATCCACTCATTGGACAGAAGGCGCCTATGATACGTCGACACGTGGCACGTCCCAACAGAGGCCCATTCCTGTGAAAAGGCCGGCCCGTTTGACTTGGTCAAAAGGTGGTGGGCCGGCCC
The DNA here is from genome assembly GCF_018294505.1 of Triticum aestivum. Taxonomy (NCBI): domain Eukaryota; kingdom Viridiplantae; phylum Streptophyta; class Magnoliopsida; order Poales; family Poaceae; genus Triticum; species Triticum aestivum. Next base: position 61,402,536 of record NC_057796.1, read on the forward strand.
ATGGAAAGCCTATTAACGGCCTGTTCGCATATAGCCCATTTACAGCCCGCTAACCCAAGGCCCATTACGCCCTATTCGAATTAGGTCCAGTAGCGTCATCTGGGCCATCCAATATGATTCCAGCCCGTTTTCACTTCTGGCCCATGTATGGCCCATGACGTCTTTCGGCCCATATGAGGCCCTATGTAACTCTTGGCCTATTAACGGCCCGTGGTGAAACTGCCCCGTAATGAACAGTGTATCACTTTACACCCATTAACGGCCCGTGGTGAAATTGGCCCGTAAAGAACAGTGTATCACTTTATACCCATTAATGGCCCGTTATTCCATTGGGCCGTTTCCAGCCCATGTTATCTTCCGGCCTTCTCAGAGCCCATTTATTCTTGGGCTATTTTCCAGCATTCGTTTACTTACGGCCCGTTACTGTCATTTTCTGCTTGTGGGCCAAATTCAGCCCATGGTTACAGTCGGCCCGTTTGTGGTCCGTTAATACGTTGGGCCGTTTTCATAGCGTCATCAAATACGGCCTATTAACGATGGCCCGTTATGGTCGGCCCATGAACGGACGATTCCAACTCTAGCCCGTTTACGGCCAGAATGCGGTCTGTTTGGCTCATGTTTGGCCAATCGATCATACGGCCCGTATAAGGCCCATTGATGATACGACCCGTAGAAGGCCCATTATTTCTACGGCCCGTAGAAGGCCCATTGTTTCTACGGCCCGAAGAAGGCCCACTATTTCTACGGCCCGTAGAAGGACCACTGTTTCTACGGCCCGTAGAAGGCCCACGATTTCTACGGCCCGTAGGAGGCCCAATGTCACTACAGTAAATATTAGCCCTTGGTTATTGTGGCCTAGTTTTAAAAAATAGGTTATTGCAGCCACTAGCAAACCGCAGAAAAAGAACTGCACTGACTACAAGCAAACAAATAAACAAGACAACAAGGAAATAAATAAGCAAGCAACTTACACTAGGCTATCACGGCTATTACACATATTACATCCACTGGGCATCAAAGTTCGCCACCAGTGCAAATATAGGGAACACAACAGCATATAAACGCCGCAGCAAAACAAGTCCAGAGCTGAAACCACTTCAGAAGAGCTCAAGAAACAATATCCTGGGTACCCATAATGCTGGCAAGATGCTTAGCAAGCTTATTAACTTTCTCTTGTTTGGCGCTTAAGTCCTCTAGCGCTTGCTGTTGCACCAGAAAGTATGCATCTGAATTCTGCAGGGACTTCCTCAGTCCTTCGGCTTCCTGTCGCATAACATCTGATCGATGTCTTTCAACTTGAAGTTGAGACTCAAGAAGCCGAACTGTTCAGGCAACGAGTTCGAAGAGCTGGTGCTAGCAGTGGTAGCCAGTAACTCGAACACTACATCAAGACAGGACTTTGGGGTTGTCTGAGTGTCTTCAATATAGTTTTTATCAGCTTTCCTGGAGACCAACAGGGATGTCTCACTATCTTGAACCTTATCTGCATTACTTCCTTTACCATTGCATAACAGGGTACTCTTCTCCAATATTTTATCCGCGTTCTAAAAGAGAAACAAACAAACACATCTCAGGTTTACAATGTAGTATATGAAACTCATTTTGGTAAACCAGTTCAGTAGTAAGGTGGACAGGATAACAACATGAAACAAACATATATCTATGTAGTATGGTCACTGTATGGTCTATATCATTCTAGTTTATGTTGCCAAATCAAGATAGATACAGTTCGAATCATATCTATTTAAGACAAAGCAGCATAGACAGAATATAAGTGTGGGAAACTACACAGCAATAACAACACTTGTAATGTGCATGGCATGAGAACATAACTGTTTATTCAATTGAAACTGAAATCAACATAGAGCAAGTTACAACAGCAAACAACCAAACACGTTGAAGAAACAGGTTTAAAACATACCTGTGCGCCATTGGATTTTCAATTGCATCCTTCAAATTTAAAATTAGTTGGTATCAGTAAATACAGTGATGCAAGAGCAAAGTAGTATGAACCATAGTGTAACACCCCGGTTGTCGTGGAATTAACACGTCAGATGTCCTTAGTGTCAGGAGTTAGTCGTGAGGCCAATGCATCTATGTGGTAGCTTGAGAGGGGTTGAGCGGAATTGAGAGACGCAACACAAGAGAAGGATTTAGACAGCTTCGGGCCCCGGGAAACATCATCCGGTAACAACCCTACATGCTGTTTGAGGCTAGGTCTCATTATGATCACGGGAGAGTCGCCGGGAACCGGCTCTCGGTGTTTAGCCCTATCGATTGTTTTTCGTCCCCTCTTGGGGTGCCCTGCCCCTCCTTATATAAGTTAGAGGGGCGGGTTACATGTGGAGTCCTAGTAGGACTAGGACTAGTCTATCTTCTCTTACAAGTTAATTACAAGTCCGGGTCTTGCTTCCTCATAAAGGAAATATTCGTCATCCCTTTCTTCTTAAGCCGGCCCATCATAAACGTGAGCCGGCCTTCTGGGCCTTGGGCCTTGTCTTCTATCTGACCCACCGTTGAGGTTATCAGTAAGTCACCAAATACTCGCCGGGTCTCTGTGAGCTGCCAAGTTCGGCCGGGTCATACCGCATGGTATATCCCCGACATTAGCCCCCAGTTTAATTTGGATTTATCCGTGTTAAACTGATCCTGCAATATAAACACAAGAACAAATTTGACAGGTTGTGCTCCGGGTTAAATATTCTTGTAAACCGGCACCTGATCATCCTTGAGTCCTTGACATTTTCTCCTGGAATATCCGGGTCAATCGGCCAGCTTCAGAGTCAATTTATTCACATTAGTCTCTTGTAGAGAAATATTGTAAAAAATAACCCACTTGAATCGGCTTCCAGAACGCCGGCTTAAAACATATTGGTCTTCAAATACTCATCTGACTTTCAGTCGGCTTGAAGAGGTAAAACTTGCCGGTTTATCGTAACCAAAATTGTCGGCTTGTAAATATTGATAGCACCGGGTCATAACTGTTGCCGACACCGGGTCATGATTATTGATGTCGCCGGGTTGTAGACACAGGGTCATAATGATTGGTGACGCCGGGTCAATCTGGTTTGCTCAAAACAAAGAATTTAAAAATATTTCTCCCTTATATCCATATTACCTGTAGCCCCCAAGGGCCGGTTTAATCAGCATGAATAAGCCGGGACTTATCACCATGGCTTTAAATAAAATCCAGTTGTGTAGCCCCCATGAATCGGCTATAGTCATAGTAGTGTAGCCGGGTCATCCTAGAATTGTCTTGAATTGTTGCCAGGAGCAATTGGTAGCCCCCAAGGGCCGGCTCATTTAGAATGTGATGAGTCGGGTCTTCAATGAAGTGAGCAAAAAATGACTTTGCATTAGCCCCCAAGTGCCATGGTGCCTGCTGGCAGTGACATGGGACTTGCATATTTGATGTAATCTCAACTTGAATAATGTAGCCCCCAAGTGCCGGGTTGTAAGCTTGCAGCGACTCGGGACTATTCCTTTCATTGTAGAATAAATCATATCCATTGATAAAATAATAGCCATTGCGCCAAAGCGACTTTGAAAACCTCAATCATAATATTAGTTACTGATAACCATAATAAAAATCCAGCCATGCTGGCTATTAAACATTTGAATAACCCGGTTTGAAACCTCAGTCATTCAATATCATAGTGAAAATCCAGCCAAGTTTGGCTATTTAAGGATTCAAATACCTTATCTGTTGACAAGTAAATCCGGAGGTTAAATACCCGGCGACTCTTGGCTGATGGCAATTTATTACGCCTCCATTGTAAGCCGGAAATTTTATAACCCGGTGGCTTATAGCCTTTGAGAAAACCAAGAATTGACAACCCTTTTGAGACACCAATTTCAATCTTTGATGATGGGCTTGAACTTAATCATTTATGTAAGTCATAGCCCTGTAAATCCGGCACAGAGTTTAAACAACATAAGCCCTGGCGACTTTAACATTAAAAGCCAGGACGGGCAACCACCCAAATGTAGTCTTATCCTGCACACAAGTAGATCACAAAATCCCTTGGCGGTTTACCGCAGGGCGGGTCATAATATCTTACATATAACCACTGTGATATTGAATTTGTACTGCCGGTTTACATGACCTGTGCAGTAAGGGTGATAACCCAATCCTTAGAAGCCAATGCTTCCACATAGATGATGATTGTCATAAGCTGGCGATTTACCATTGAAAATCAAGCCGGGTTAAATAACAACCACTCATATACACTTTAGATATGAAAAAGAGCTTCAAATAAAATCCAAAAATTGTTTGCAAAAAGAGACTTCAAAATTTTTGAGGCTTCTGATTCGAATACGATCAGAAAACCGTCCCAAAGGGGTTAAGCTAAGATTCGAATACGATCATATAGCCCCCAGTGGCCTTGGCGTTGCCGATCAAGAGGGTACCGACAGCTATGTTCTCTTTGGTTCGAATACGACCTATGTTTGAACAGGAAGCCCCCAAATGACCTTGAGAGTTGTTTAACGACGCTGATTCGAATACGATCCACGTCGGTTCCCAAAGGGGGTTGAGCTACGGTTCAAATATGACCAAGAAACTCCCCAATGAGCTCAGCAGTGCGCCGATCAAAAGGGTATCGACAGCTATGTTCTCTTTGGTTCGAATACGACCTATGTTTGAACAGGAAGCCCCCTAGTGATCATGAGAATATTTAACGACTCTGATTCGAATACAATCAGGGTCATACCAAAAGGGTTAAGCTAAATTCGAATACGATCAGCTCCCAATGGTCATTAAAGCAGGGTACCTTGAGCCGGATGTTTGAACCGGATATGAAAGCTTCAAAACCTTGCGGGAGAGAGAAATCTCTTGAACCGGATTTTAAACCGGAATCATTATTTTGAACCGGCAATTTTCTGACGGCCTTTAAATTTTCATCAATATGGTAGCAGCCTCCGGAACCGGGTTATCATTCCCTCCAACGACCCGGGGTTCCCGAGTCATGCCATTGTAGCCCCCGAGTCTTAAGTCGACTCAAGGAGTTGGCTTAAGATTCTCCGTAGTTGACCGTGATATAGACCGGTTTGAGTCCTACATGGGAGAACTTGCAAGCCAAAGTAATTGCTCTTTTTAAAGAAAATAATATGCAATATAACATATACTGGATGGATTTCACCTGATATGCCAGGCTAGTGATTTATCCACCGCGGAATTGTAAGCCAGCGTGGACGGGAGAGTCGGCCGCAGAAGCGGACTGGTGAGTTATCTGTGGTATTGTAAACCGACACAAATGGGAGAGCCGGCGCGGTGTTGTTGTTGCAGACTAAGCCACAGAGGCGGCGGTTCGCACCCACATTTATTCATAACATGACATCGCTTTTATAATGAACATCAGTCCTGGATGATTAAAATATACTGGCCGGAATATTTATTCCTCAAATAAAATAACCTGTTATGAAACAGTTTGGACAGATATCACCTGAGCGGACGACAGATGATTTGGTCCACGCGCAGTCTGGCGCAGATACATGTACTTTGAACTCCGTACATTGTAATTAGTAGTATGTATCGAGGTATTTTTGTGTTGACCTGTGAGAATCCTGGCAGATACTGCCACAACTGACCGGCCACTGATTTTTGTCCTCATTAGAGCCAATGAACAATTTAATATTGTGCCCTTCGATGAAAACCTTATAGGGCCCGCCTTGTCTGGTGATATGCTAACAGTATTGTTACCAACAGCAAGCGGAATCTCCAATATATCCCTTGACTTCTTTTTCTCCTAACCCGCCCCCTCCTGGCCCTACCTTAATTCAGCAGAGGAGTGGGCGAGAGCAGGGACAAGCAGTTAAGCCGGCGGTGAGGGCGGTGACCAGGCGGAGGCAAAGCAGCGCAGCTGGACTCGGTGTAGCAAGCACGGGCCCCGGTAGGTACAAGAGACGACGCTGGGAGGCAGTTCGGAAGCGCTGGCGACGTGAGGCCACATCGGTGAGACGGGGCCACAATCGCGACGGGTCGCAGCGGCGGCAGATGTGGTTCGGTGGCCCGGGTCGCAGCGGGATGGCGGCTCAGATGGGCCATGGGATCAGCGGCTCGTCGGCAGCCGGCGACGGGTCGACGGAGTGATGACTGGTCAACAGAAACACAACAGCAGCTCGGCGCCGGGGGGCGAGCTTAATGGCAGACAGGTCGGGTCACGGTGCAGCAACTTGATGGCGACTTAGAGACCGACAAGGCGGCTTACAGCAGGGGCTTGATCCGGCGGCGGTTCAAGGGAGCATGCGGCCGGAGTGGAGGTGGCAACGGGGAAGCCGGAGCCGGCCAATCAGGGGCGCGAGCCAGTGCGGTGATCCGGCGATGCGAAGATGGCAAATTAGCGGCAACGCGGCTGACAGGTGACGCAGGGCGTGCGGTGGCTGCAGCAACACCTCGCCTCCTCGCCTGGCAGCGCAACACGGCGGGTTAGTACGCCGGTGAAGGGGACTCCTGGTGCGGCACGAGGCCTTGGCGAATCGAAGACGGGTTGAGCTTTTGAACCGGCGGGTGCGGTTGACGGAGTGAGGCGGCGCTTGGCAGCTCGTCTCACAGTGGTAATTGCAGTAGAGGGCCGGCTCGGGGCTCAACAGCCGGCGGCGACGATGTAGGCGACTCTCCGGCGGTGGCGACTCGCGTCCAAAACCGAGGCGGTGACTCGGCGAAGGCAGGCGAGCGGCGGAAAGCCATGGCGGCTCAACCGCGGTGGAGATCAGGCGGCGACTCAATGGAGGCGGACGAGACGGAGATGGCGGAGATGAGCCGATGCGATGGCTCATAGTAGTTCTGCGAGGACGGCGACTTGAGGCCGGCGGTCTGAGGTTGTGGCGACTTGCGACACAAGCAGGCGGGTCGTGGCACTTGGCGGTTTGGGGACGCATCCAGAATGGCCCCGCGCCGGTTCATTGGCAGCGAGACGAGCAGGGCCGTCTCACGGGGCTCGGGAGCCGGGTCGCCTGAATGGAGGCGCGGCGCAGAGGACCACGGCGGTCTGCGCGTCGAGGGTTAAGAAGCCGGTGCAGAGCAAACCGGCGCCGTGGCAGAACAACAGAGGTCGGCGGCGGTTCAAGGGCGGTTCGTCCGGCCTGCAGGTGACGGCCGGGGCACGTGCACGACCCGCCGGTGTGGTGAAGCGGAGGCGATTCAAGCGCGGAGACCCGGCAGGACGCTGGAGGTCGAGCGCGGAGGCGATTCAGGCGCGGAGACCCGGCAGGGCGCTGGAGGTCGAGCGCGGGGCGGAGGCGCGAGGCCAGCCGCGGCCAGAGACGGCTGCGCGACCGGGCGGCTCACCGGCGGAACGGCTCAGGCGCGGAGAACCGGCAGGGCGCTGGAGGCCGAGCGCGGAGGCGGAGGCGCGAGGCCAGCCGCGGCCAGAGACGGCTGCGCGACCGGGCGGCTCACCGGCGGAACGGCTCAGGCGCGGAGAACCGGCAGGGCGCTGGAGGCCGAGCGCGGAGGCGGAGGCGCGAGGCCAGCCGCGGCCAGAGACGGCTGCGCGAACGGGCGGCTCACCGGCGGAACGGCTCAGGCGCGGAGAACCGGCAGGGCGCTGGAGGCCGAGCGCGGAGGCGGAGGCGCGAGGCCAGCCGCGGCCAGAGACGGCTGCGCGAACGGGCGGCTCACCGGCGGAACGGCTCAGGCGCGGAGAACCGGCAGGGCGCTGGAGGTCGAGCGCGGGGCGGAGGCGCGAGGCCAGCCGCGGCCAGAGACGGCTGCGCGACCGGGCGGCTCACCGGCGGAACGGCTCAGGCGCGGAGAACCGGCAGGGCGCTGGAGGCCGAGCGCGGAGGCGGAGGCGCGAGGCCAGCCGCGGCCAGAGACGGCTGCGCGACCGGGCGGCTCACCGGCGGAACGGCTCAGGCGCGGAGAACCGGCAGGGCGCTGGAGGCCGAGCGCGGAGGCGGAGGCGCGAGGCCAGCCGCGGCCAGAGACGGCTGCGCGACCGGGCGGCTCACCGGCGGAACGGCTCAGGCGCGGAGAACCGGCGACTCACGGCGGCTCACTTGCGGTGGAGACAAGGCCGTCCGACGGCGGGCGGGTCAAGGCGACCCCAGCAGAGGCAAAGCAGCGGCGCAGCAACGACCCGGCGGGTTGGATGCGCGAACCGGCGACGGCGGGGGCGCAGTGGGTCGATGAGCCTGATGTTGGAGGAGTCCAAGCCCGTGGATCACCCGGGTCCGGGTCGCTGACTGATTTTGTTAATAGAGATGATGGTTACTGCCCATAAAATTTCTGATCTCAATCCAGTGAACTCGAAGTTGATGCAGATCCCTCCAAAAAATTGGTCTTTTCTTTATCCAGACGCGAACTTCTCAATCCCTAAGATGAAATCCCTTCAAGGACTCAACACCACCGTGCGCGAGCCCCACGGTGGGCGCCAACTGTCGTGGAATTAACACGTCAGATGTCCTTAGTGTCAGGACTTAGTCGTGAGGCCAATGCATCTATGTGGTAGCTTGAGAGGGGTTGAGCGGAATTGAGAGACGCAACACAAGAGAAGGATTTAGACAGCTTCGGGCCCCGGGAAACATCATCCGGTAACAACCCTACATGCTGTTTGAGGCTAGGTCTCATTATGATCACGGGAGAGTCGCCGGGAACCGGCTCTCGGTGTTTAGCCCTATCGATTGTTTTTCGTCCCCTCTTGGGGTGCCCTGCCCCTCCTTATATAAGTTAGAGGGGCGGGTTACATGTGGAGTCCTAGTAGGACTGGGACTAGTCTATCTTCTCTTACAAGTTAATTACAAGTCCGGGTGTTGCTTCCTCATAAAGGAAATATTCGTCATCCCTTTCTTCTTAAGCCGGCCCATCATAAACGTGAGCCGGCCTTCTGGGCCTTGGGCCTTGTCTTCTATCTGACCCGCCGTTGAGGTTATCAGTAAGTCACCAAATACTCGCCGGGTCTCTGTGAGCCGCCAAGTTCGGCCGGGTCATACCGCATGGTATATCCCCGACACCGGTTGTAACTTTCCATATTTGTAACTCCAACTCTTGCCATTTTCGGCTATGTGTTATGATAATCCCTCCATGGTCGGGTTTTGTTTGTCGTTTTGAATTTTGTTCATGTCATGCTTTTTATATCATGTCATCATGTGCATTACATTTGCATACGTGTTCGTCTCAGGCATCCAAGCATTTTCCCCGTTGTCCGTTTTGCAATCCGGCGCTCCCACCTCCTCCGGCGCACCCCTCTTGTTTCTTTTCGTGAGGGGGTGTTGAACGCTCTCGGAATGGACTGAGGGTTTCCAAGTGGCCTTGGTATACCACAGGTAGACCACCGGTCAAGTTTCGTTCCATTTGGAGGTCGTTTGGTACTCCAACGGTTAACCGGGTAACCGCAGATGCCTTCTGTGTGTTGCAGCAAAAACCCACCTCAAAACCAGCCCAAAACCCCTCTAAGTCACTTCCATGCTCTAGGTCGTTCGATCACGATCGTGTGGGCGAAAACCGCACCTCATTTGGACTCTCCTAGCTCCCTGTAGCTATATATTTGCATCCCCTCCCGAAAACATTCACAGTCCAACCCTAGCCCCGCTCCCACTCCACCGCTGGACGCGTCCGGTCCGCGCCGGACAAATCCCCGCCGCCGCCCACGCCCAATCGGGACGCGCCACGTGGCGCCCGGCGCCGCCCGTACGCCGCGGCCCGGGAAGCCCGTCTCCGGCCCCCGCGGGCCCGCGCGACCTCGCCCGCAGCCGAGCCGCCACCTCCCGCCTGCCGCCTCGCCTTCCCCCGCGCCGCCGCCTCCCGCCCGCCGCCTCGCCTTCCCCCGCGCCGCCGCCGCCCCGCCTTCCCCCGCGCCACGCCCGCCCACGCCTCCGCGCGCCGGCCACCGCGCCGCCGCCCGCCGGCGACCGCGCCTCCCTCCGCCCGGCCTCCTCGTCGCCCTCTCCCTCCGGCCGCCATCCTCTCCCTCCTCCCCGTCCGACAGGAGCTCCGGCGAACTCGGCCCCGATCGGATCTGGAGCAGCACCGAACGTTGACCCCGAGATTCCCCGAAATTTTCCTGTGTGAGATTTTTCTACATTATGTTGCATACTTCCTCATATGATAACTCTCTGTATATAGCTCCGTTTCGCTCGTGTAATATATTGAAATGTTCTTCTCATGATGCTCTACATTTTGTTCCATTGCACCATGTTCATTAGAGTCCATCTTGATGCCCAAATCTCTGGTGCAAGAGTGCTAGTTGCTGTTATCTGTTGTTACTTAGCAGAACTTGGAGATTTGTTATTTTTGTTGTAATTAATCTGTGCATCTTATGGGCATGAGCTCTACATGTGTTTTGTTGTATGCCATGCCATCTTTCCAGTAGTGTATGCCGTGTATTTTTGTGATCTCTGTGGTGACTAGCACAAGCATGCAAACTAGGCCCCGTAATGTTTCTGATTTCAGGGACTTAGTAAATTTACAGTCTCTGTCTGCTGTTATTTTATTGCTATGTATCCATGTGGCTATAGAGAGATCCATGGTTATTTTGGAGATGTTCAGTAAGGATGTTTTGTAAATATTGTTGTAATTGATCCATTCCTGCCCTTGTTTGCAATTATGGAGTGTCATAGCATGACTGAATCTCGCTCTTATTTTGCTATAAAATATTTCTGGCAGATTGTTTACGTGTTATTCAATTTTGCCAAGCTTGTTGTAGTTGATCCATACATGCTATGCTTTTGTTCTTTCCATGGATAGCTTTATAAACATGCCATCTTGCTGTAGGTATGCTTGTTTTGTCATGCATTGCTTTGTGGTGAGTGAATCAAGCTCACTAAGATGCCTTCATATTATTGTTTCTACCATGCTCTGTTTTCTGCTAAGTCTGGAACTTGTTAACGAAACTTGCTATGTTTAAATGGTTGCCATAATATCTTCTGGTCCTTTTTGGCTTATGGTCAGTAAGGGACTTTTGTCATATGCATTTAGTAGAATACTGCCATGCCTTGTTTTGCCATGTTAAGAGCATGTTGATTGCAGGCTCTGGACATTGCTACCTGATGCTGTTTCAGACATGTTCAGTACTTTCACCAAGTCTGCGAACCTGTTATCTTTTGCACTTTTTCCATGCTTGTTTGAGCTTGTTATGTTATGATCTAGCCGTAGCTCAGTGTTCATCTTTTGTCAAGCATCTCCTGTAGATTACTGTCATATGCTGTGTTGCTATGTTGGGGTGCTGTAGCATTGTTACTTGTTGCATTCTAAGTGCTATCATGCTATTAATCGCAGATTCGTGTCATTCTTGTTTTGCTTGCCATTTGCAAACCGTGCATCCGTTTCCGGTGATCTTTATATCGATTTCGACCGAAATCATCTCATCTTTCCAGTGGCATGCTTGGTTTTCCAAGTTAATGCCTTGTTCATTGTTTTCCTTCCGGAGCATGCATATGCATCGCATATCATATCTTGCATATCATTCATGTTTTGCATCATGGTGTTTGTGCATTTCCCGTGATTGATTGTGGTTCCATTGCTTGTGTTCTTGTCTTGGGTAGAGCCGGGAGACAAGTTCGTGAACGAGGAACCTGTTGAGTACGCTTACGAGGATCAAGCTTTCGACAACTCTGAGAACCTTGCAGGCAAGATGACCACCCGTCGAAATCACTTCTATCTTTGCTTTGCTAGTTGTTCGTTCTTTGCCATGCCGCGCTACCTACCACTTGCTATATCATGTCTCCCATATTGCCATGTCAGCCTATAACCATCCTTTCCTAGCAAACCGTTGTTTGGCTAAGTTACCGCTTTTGCTCAGCCCTTCTTATAGCGTTGCTAGTTGCAGGTGAAGTTGAAGTTGGTTCCATGTTGGAACATGGATATGTTGGGATATCACAATATCTCTTATTTAATTAATGCATCTATATATTGGGTAAAGGGTGGAAGGCTCGGCCTTATGCCTGGTGTTTTGTTCCACTCTTGCCGTCCTGGTTTCTGTCATACCGGTATTATGTTCCTTGAGTTTGCGTTCCTTACGCGGTTGGGTGATTTATGGGACCCCCTTGACAGTTCGCCTTGAATAAAACTCCTCCAGCAAGGCCCAACCTTGGTTTTACCATTTGCCACCTAAGCCTTTTTCCCCCGGGTTTTCGCGAGCCCGAGGGTCATCTTTATTTTAACCCCCGGGCCAGTGTTCCTCTGAGTGCTGGTCCAAACTAGAGCACCGTGCGAGACCGTCCCTTGGCAACTTGGGTTATGTTGGTACCTGTACGCTTTGCTTATCCGATGTGCCCTGAGAACGAGATATGTGCAGCTCCTATCGGGATTTGTCGGCACAATCGGGCGGCTTTGCTGGTCTTGTTTTACCATTGTCGAAATGTCTTGTAAACCGGGATTCCGAGACTGATCGGGTCTTTCCGGGAGAAGGATTATCCTTCGTTGACCATGAGAGCTTATGATGGGTTAAGTTGGGACACCCCTGCAGGGTATTATCTTTCGAAAGCCGTGCCCGCGGTTATGAGGCAGATGGGAATTTGTTAATGCCCGGTTGTAGAGAACTTGTCACTTGACTTAATTAAAATACATCAACCGTGTGTGTAGCCGTGATGGTCTCTTCTCGGCGGAGTCCGGGAATTGAACACGGTTTGAGTTATGAATGACGTAAGTAGGAGTTCAGGATCACTTCTTGGTCATTACTAGTTGACGACCATTCCGTTACTTCTCTTCTCGCTCTCTTTTGCGTATGTTAGCCACCATTATGCTTAGTACCTGCTGCAGCTCCACCTCATTACACCATCCTTTCCTATAAGCTTAAATAGTCTTGATCTCGTGGGTGTGAGATTGCTGAGTCCTCGTGACTCACAGATTCTACCAACACAGTTGCAGGTGCCGACGATGCCAGTGCAGATGATGGGATCGACCTCAAGTGGGAGTTCGATGAGGAACGTGGTCGTTACTATGTGTGTTTTCCTGATGATCAGTAGTGGAGCCCAGTTGGGACGATCGGGGATCTAGCATTTGGGGTTATCTTATTTTCATTTGGATCTTGACCGTAGTCGGTCTATGCCTGGATTTTGGATGACGTATGAATTATATTTATGTATTGTGTGAAGTGGCGATTGTAAGCCAACTCTTTATCCCATTCTTGTTCATTACATGGGATTGTGTGAAGATGACCCTTTTTGTGACAAAACCACAATGCGGTTATGCCTCTAAGTCGTGCCTCGACACGTGGGAGATATAGCCGCATCGTGGGCGTTACACATAGCTACGGAACCTGACCTAAGAACAATTCTTCTTCTGCTTTAAGCGTTGACTTCGGGTTCGGAGTGGTGGTCCTCGTGATTTGGGCACTGCAGTTGCCTTACTAACTGCTCGTGTTTGGGTGCTCTGTGGTGGAGACGGTGTTGTGTCAACGGGAATTGGGTTTCTATCTGCTGGGGTTGGGGTTAGAAGGGGTGTAGCTGGTTCTCTGTCCAACTGGGTAGGGGTACAATCTGCATGAGTGTGGGTTATGTGTGGTGGGGCTGGTTCTTGGGCAAGTACAACCGTGGTTCTATCTGCATCGACAGGTAGCACGATATTTTCTGAAGACCGTGTTTTTACTCCCACAGATACTGCTATCACTCGCTCCAATTGAAATCGCTGATAAACAAGAAAAGTAATTGAATGTACAGACATTGTAAGATAGACAGGTGCAATGGATAGTAGGGAAGAAAACAGGGCGTGAAATAATTCACATTTATGTTGCCTAAGCATACAGAATAGCAGGACATAATTTCACATATATGATGGCTAATTAAACAGGATAGCATGACACAATTTCACATGTATGATGGCTAACTAAACAGGATAGAATGACATACTTCAAAATATGATGACTATGTAAACAGGATGACATGATATAACTATACGACGTGTCTATTAAAGTGGTTGGAATGCCATAAATCACAAACATGCCGTCGATGGAAACATGATGGCATGATATAATTCACGGATAGAATGACATAATTTAAAATATGATGACTATGTAAACAGGATGAGATGATATAACTATATTATGTCTTTACAAAATGGGTTGGCATGCCATAATTCAGATACATGTTGTCTATGTAAACATCATGGCATGACATAATTCAAATATATGATTTATATACTAAGAAGTGAGCAGAGGGCAATCGCATATATGATGCGTCAACTAAGGAGATGGCATTCAATATTGTGTATATGATGTAAAAACTAAGCATTGAAATACAACATATGCATTATATGAGTAATATAACCCTGCCAAGTTTGAGCATACACCTCAGGGGGATAATAGGACTGGTCATCTGCCTCTGAGTCCTCCTCTGAAGAGCTATCTGTAACCAGCAAGATATCTGCTTCAGCAGGTAGCATTGTCTGCTCAGAAGACGTTGTTTTCACTCCAGATTTCTCCATCACCAATTCAAATGGCTCATGCACAGGAAGAGCAGTTGAATATACAAACATTGTCGACAAAAGCAATGAGAAATACAAAAAAAGGACGGCATGATATAATTCACATATATGACGCTTGCCTAAACAGCATGGCATTGCATAGTTCACATACATAATGCCTTGCAACAAGATAACATTGCATAATTCACATATATAATGTCTTGCAACAAGATGGCATTGCATAATTCACATATATGGTAATTAGACACTAAACAGGTGGCATTCACACAAAGCATGTCTAAACTAAGAAAATGACATAGCAATGCAAGATACCATACGCACGATATGAGCAACATAACTCTGCCAAGTTAGGGCATGCACCTCGGGGGGGGATATGACTGGTCATCTGTCTCTGAATCCTCCTCTGAGGAGCTATCGGTAACCAGCAAGACATGCGCTTCGTCAGATAGCATTGTCTGCTCTGAAGATCTTGTTTCCACTCAAGATTTTTCCATGACCGTGCCGAATGGCTGATGCACAGGAAGAGTAATTGAATGTACTAAAATTCTTGACAAATTTAACACCTAAGAAAAAAATGATGGCATGATATAATTCACATATAAGATGACTGGCTAACCAGGGTGGCATTGCAAAATTCACATATATGATGCCTGGCTAGACAAGATGGCATTGCATGATTCACATATACGATAAAGAAACTAAACAGATGGCATTGACACAAAGCATGTCTAAACTAAGCAGATGACATCTTTAATGTATACAGTAAGCAATGCAAGGCACCATATGCTTGATATTACCAACATCAGCATGCCAAGTTAGAGCGAAGACCTCATGGGGTAAATAGGAGTGGTCTTCTCCTTCTGAATCCCCCTCAGAACAGTTATCTTCCTCTTGATTACGATCCGAAATGGGTGGAGGGTGGCTGCCTTTGCGCCCACCATTGTACGATGTCTGAATGAAATTTTATTTCCATGCAAGGCTCGTCTCTTTTGCTCTACATGATCAGTTCCATTGTGTACAATAACTGGCATGCATAGGAATAAAACATAGTGAGATTATGTAAGGAGTGCATGCACAAATCCAGAGTGATGGTAGCAAACTGTGGATAGACCCAAAACCAATGATAGCAGGCAGATAATAGCTTTAGTTAAAAAATACAGATAATGGCTCCTTTAATGTTTGTTTCCACCCAACATGAAACTCATAGTAGACACCGGAGATTAACCAGATAGTAGACAGATAGTACTGATTGCTACCCCAATATGTACCCCACAACCATTTAAAAACTCAAGTTTCAGCATTAGTTTGGACCTGACTCGGAGTCTAATAGGTGAACACGACGATAATGTAGCATGTCATCATATTAAGCGACGCATAACGTAAGCAGACACGGAAGAGTGCGACCTCTCTTGCAGACCCGTGTAGTCCTTAAGGTCATCTGCTCAGTTGATGATGGTAATGCAGTTGCCGTGGCTGCCGGCGGCGGGGAAGAAGATCTGAGGCGGCGAAAGACAGTCTGGAGAGTGGATCCCTACTGTGGTGAACCCTTCCGTCGTTGGAGCTGCTAAGCTGGCGTGGTACACAACGCCGCAGGAGGAGGACAAACCACACAAGGTTTTCTTTGACACATATATGTAACAGAAGTAATTGAGTAAGGGCTTGTTTGAATTTGAGGATTCTAACAATGCAGGGATAGGAAATAGACAGGAATAGGGTAGGAATGCACGTGCAAAACAGAGAATTTAAAAACGCAGGATTTCTGCCAATCTGGGTGTTTGATTCACAACAATTGGAAGATCACATGATGCAAAAAAGCATGGTGAGATTAAGTCAAACCACAAGAAAATGTACGGTTATAATGCTATTATGCTACTATATCTTAGTCTTGTGCTTGATGAATAGGAATATGAAAAGGAGGAGAAGTGGAAATTAGAATTCCTATGGTTTTTCTTTCAAGGAGACACTAAAGGAACAAATCCTACAGTTTTCCTCTGCTCCATTCCTTTGCACCAAATTCATGAAAAGTAGTACCATAGGAAACTTTCCAATTCCGATGTTTTTCATTCACTTTTCCTTTCAAGCACTGGCGATTCTAGTAGGCAGGCTTGAGCAAGGAAAATCCTACACTAAAAAAATGTTTTTGTGCTACTTCTATTACTTTGGACCCAGGCCGCTCCCATACTAGCTCAACTCCCAGGCCCATCGACAAATGCACAGCTCAAACGCGCAGAGATAAATAATGATGGCGTTCAAGAGACTCCATCACGGATAGCTAAGTTGCCTGGTACCTCACTGCTTGTCATATAGTAGGATAAAATAATCGTATTTCCCGTTACTACGAGTGCTCAGTGGACAATATATATAACATGTAGAGTAAAAAAGAGATGCAACAAGTGTACAACCTATTTGGCGAAGCCATGTCGATCTCAGCGTGATTGGGTTGGCCGGTGAGGATGCTCCGACTGACTTGGCTGTCGGAGGAGGGGAAGAAGATCTTAGGCGTCTGGAGATGGAGCCCAAGGTACTGCTCTGCTGTGATGGAGGGTTTCGTCGTTGGAGCAGCTCCGGTGAGTTGTACGACGCCGAGGCTGAAGCAGGACAAGAGAGACAACGAACAACGTTAACCTGAGTGAAATTCTAATAGCATCTCCAATACATGACGTAAAATACATAACCACAAAGTGCTAGATGTAAAATACATCAGCCGCTCATCTCTGAACTTAACTGTCGAAACTGAATTTAACAGTCGAAACTGAACTTAACTGTCGAAACTAAATTTTGCTGTCGAAACTGAATTTTGTTGTCGAAACTGAACGCACTAGCAAGGTGAGGCTACACGTCGGTCGACTGAATTTTTTCATCTCTGGTCAGTCGATTTTGCAGCCGTTGGATACGAAATCATGGGCCTGCGGTTCATCTTCAACCTCCACCCCCTGAGCCGCCAGCCACCACCGGCCAAACAGCAGCCCACCACCACCCGCGGCCGGCGGTGCGCCGCCCCGCCCGCCCCGAAAACACTCCCCACCGCCGGTCCGCCGCCGCCCCGGCCATCCCTCTAGGCCCCCCGTGACGAGCTTTTTCTCCGGCGATCCCCACGCCACCATCCCGCCAACGCCCCGCCAGCGCCGGCGACCACCGCCCCCATCCTGAACCCTAAGATAGATAGTGGGGTACCTCTCCGACGAGCCCCCCTCCCCGCTTCGGATGGTTCTTCCTTCACCCCGGCGAGCCCCCCCACCCCCTGAAAATCGACTGACCCAAAAATCGATTCAGTCGACTGAAGTGTAGCTAAATCGGAGCAGCATCGCAAGCAAGAGCAAGAGCGAGAGCAGCAGCGCGAGCAAGAGCAATAGCAAGAGCAGACCAGGCAGGGGACCGAGAGCAAGAGCAGAGCAGCAGCGTGAGCGAGAGCTAAAGCAGCAGCAGCTCCTACTGATGTGGACGTCGCCGCCGAGGGAGCGACGCCGTGGAGGAAGTGGCCGGCGACGCCGCCGTGGATGGAGCCGCGCCGTGTCGGCTCGGGACCGAGTGCCGACGGCATCGTGAGATTGAATCAAGAAGAAAATGCGGCGATTAGTGTACAACCTCTTTGGTGGCGCCGATTCGGCCGCAGCTTCATCCGAGGAAACGGTGATGATGATGCTCTTCCGGTGGTGCAGGTGAAGACGGCGGTGTGGGAATGGAGGTGGCGCGAAAGACGAGGGGAACATCGGGGCAGCTCATTGGAGGTGGAGGACGGGGTGGCTGAACCGGCGGGATGAGATCGACGACGGATCCTCATCCGGTACGGTGGATGAGGGACGTCGAGGTGTTGCTGTGGACGACGTTGTCGGGGAAGAGGCTCCGGCTGGGGGCAGACGGAGCAGGGTGTGGGGTTTCGTCACGGGTTTACGCGGCCTCGGCGTACGAATGGGTGGGCGGATGGGATGGCAGTGGGGAACCATGGCTTAGAGACGCGCTTGTCCGAAATGTGGGGTAAGTTACGAAAGTACCCCCACCGATTTGAGGCGGTTCGTTCGGTTCAGGGGTACCACGGGCATTTCGCGTGTCGGGATTTCACAGGAGGTGGGAGTTTTCGCGCGCGTTGTAATTTCGGAATAGCAATGCGCGGGTTGAGATGGAGGGAGTTGTCGGAGCACAACGAGACAAAGATATATCTTAAATATTTCGGGCTAACAAGGCGCGGTGTCAGGACCCCGATTCTAAGTCACACCGATCTAGCCTGTAACACCTCATATCACTTTGCGGCCTCACGCACGGTATTCCCACGGGTGTCGCCTTACCATGGCCCGGGACCGTTTGCGCCTTTTGGCTCACGTATATGATAGTGTCGCTAGCATCCATATGACAGAGAACCCGGGCCGACATGACTAGTCGTGAACCCAAAGTGGCACTAACTTACGGGGACAGGCATACATGAATCAACATCGAGCATGTCGGTCAGTAGCGTGCGAATCCGGGCTGTAGCACTGGGCTAATAGGACTCCGGGAACCCGGACTGTAGCAGGCTAGGCAGGACTCCGGATGTCACCGCGTGACATTTCCCCGAAGGGACAGACACAGGAACGAAGTGAATCACATGCCGGCCAGCCAAGTGTTCCGGAGCAGTAGTGCTGGGCTAGCAGGACTCCGGTGAACCGGGCTGTAGCGGACTACTATGGCTCATGGAAGCACAAGACTACATTTCCCCATAAGAGAGGCTACCAAGGATAAACAACTAGGTTGTCGGATCCCACACATACCAAGCATTTCAATCATACACACAATATGCTCGATATGGGTAAATACAACATGGCATCACAACATAACTCTACGACTCAAGTATTTATTCTTTAGGCTCCGAGGAGCGAGATATTACAAACATGGGTCTTATGACCCAACATTCAGAGCATACAAGTCAAACACATGCGGAAGCTTAACATGTCTGAGTACAGACATCTACAAATGAAAAAGGCTGAGAAGCCTGACTATTTACTAGATCCTGCCGAGGGCACAAGATCGTAGCTGAGGTAACAAGCTAAACATCGAAGTCCACGCGGAACTACTAACGAGACTGAAGTCTCTCTGCAAAAACATAAATTAAGCAAACGTGAGTACAAATGTACCCAGCAAGACATACATCAGAACTAGCTACATATGCATCGGTATCAACAAAGGGGGGGGTGGTGGAGTTTAACTGCAGCAAGCCAGCTTTGACTCGGTGGCTATCCTAGCTACGACTGCAAGTAACTCTTTGAGGTGGCACACACGAGTCCACATATTCACCATATCAATACTCCACTATGGATCCGCTCCCGTCTCCCTACGAGAACGCCATCCATAGCACTCACGCTTATCTTGCACATTTTAGAGTATCCACTTTCACTTGTCTATGAACTGTTATAGGCAACCCAGAAGTCCTTTACCGCGGACACGGCTATTCGAATAGATCATGTTAACCCTGCAGGGGTGTACTTCGACACACACGCTCTCACCACTTACCGCCGTTTACACGACATGTACTCGGCAACCTTCAAGCGGAAGCCCAGCGAGGGTGTCGGCCACAGCCTACCTAAACACTCAAGTCTCTAGTCCAGGTTTATCGCTTATTCAGGTTCCATCCGCAGGGAGTCCGGCCGAGGTTTCCACATACGGCCCCGAACGATGTGTGCAGGGTTCCCGAGACACGAAACGGGCGCCCGGTACACCGTGCCATGTGCCTACCGCATCACAGCCCCACCCTTCCGGTCAGCGCTGCCCATGGCCTCCAGCATACTACAAACACCCGAAACTACTTGCAACTCCTAGACAGAGGACAAGGGTGATTAAGAAGCCGAGAGGGTCCATTGGTTTCGGGCCCAATGCGTGGTAGTAACTGTATCATGGATCACAAACACAGAACTCAGTTCCTGAGGACGGCTTCAATGAGACAACCCACCATGTACTCCTAAATGGCCTCTCACCGCTACCTTTACCAAATCGTGTTCACACACTTAGCTCACACACAGTAGGACATGTTCATCACCATTCCAATTCATCCCCGACGAATCAGACCCGGCTCAACTCTAAGCAGTAGCAGGCATGACAAACAAGCATGAATGAGTAGGCACATCAGGGCTCAAACAACTCCTACTCATGCTAGTGGGTTTCATCTATTTACTGTGGCAATGACAGGTCATGAAGAGGAAAAGGGGTTCAACTACCGCACCATGTAACAGTTGAATCGATGTTGTCCTAATGCAGTAGAAGAGAGCAAGAGCGAGAGAATGGGATTGTATCGGAATGAACAAGGGGGTTTTGCTTGCCTGGCACTTCCGAAGATCATATAGCTCTTCATCAGTGTCATCGAACTCATCATCGGAACCACGTCTATCGAGAGGGGACAACCACCGGCAAACAAGGAAGAACACAATCAATGCAATGCAACAATTATGATGCATGCTAAGACATGGCAATATGAATGTGTTTTGGCTAATGCAACTACAAACAGATGGGTTTGGGTCTTTTTGAACCAAAGGTTCAATCCCAAACTCAAATTATGAATTTAAATAGTGCCTTATCATGTTTTGAACTAAACAGCAAGCTTAAGTTGTTTAGACATGCATGAAACAAGTACAGATGGATAGATTGGATTTTTCTGATCATTTTTCATATATAAATTATTTCATTCTGAGCTACGGTTGATTTTATATGATTTTTAGAAGTTTATAATATTTTCTGGAATTTCCTGTATAAGAATAATTCCAGTAATTAAGTTACTGCGTCAGCATTGCGTCAGGGTGACGTCAGCATTGACCGAAGTCAAATCTGACTGGTGGGACCTACCTGTCAGTGTAACAGTGCTAATTATGTGGCTTATTAAATCCTAACTAAAAATAATTAGCTCGGCGGGGCCCACTGTCAGTGACTCTAGGGGGGTTAGTTAGGCGCTGATGACGGTGCCATGTCACCAGCGACCGGAGTCCAGCCGGCGGCGACCATAGAACACGGCGGGGCACGCCGGACTTGCGCTAGAGGCGTCAGCTTGGCACGCTGAGGGCACCAGGGGATAGCCCTTGATCTTGCGCATCCAAAGGACCAAGTGAGAGGTCGCGGGGTCACCAGAATTCATGCCGGCGACGAGCTTTGGCGGCGGTGGTGTTCGGTGGTGCACGGGCGCGTCGCTACGGTGTATCAGTGAGCAAATGGAGGGGCTGGGCAGCACCTGCTAGGCACGGGGAGCACTAAGAGCAGCACGGTGAGGCCAGGGGAGCACGAAGGCTATGCGTGCAGCGGCAATGGCGGACGACGGCTTCGGTGCTCGTGGGGAACGGTGCTACGGCAACAAAAAGGGGGCAGGGTTAGGGGGAAATGACCGGGGGCTCACCGCGGTCACGAAGAGGTTCTCGGCGAGTTCGGGGAGGCACGGACGGCGTCGAATCAACGGTGGGGTTGCCGGCGGCCGAAGGTTGAAGACGAGGTCGGGGACGACGCTGCAGGGCTTCCGGCGGGGCGTGACTCGGTGGGGAGGAAGAGGGGGGTCGAGGCGAAGCTTCGGAGCACATCGACGAGGCGAGGCAGTGGCTCTGGGCGCGGTGGTGCTCGTCGGCGGCGACGGCGCGCTCGGGCGTTCGCGGGAGAAAGAAACAGAGGGGGGAGGAGCACAGGGAGAGTGAGAGGGAGCCAGAGGGGTTGAGGGGAGTGCGTGGCGCCCTCGGGTGCCTCCAGCGGCGAGCAGGTAAGCACGAGGTGGCCGGCGCGTGCCGGCGCGCGGTGGGCACACGCCCTCGCGTCCTTCTGTCAAGAGGAGGACGATGACTGGCAGATGGCTGCGTGGGCTGGGCTGGCCAGGTGGGCTGGCCAGCTGGGCTGCGACAGGTGAGGCCAGGTAGGTTTCCTTTCTCTCTCTCTTTTTTTATTTGTTTCTGTTTTCTAATATTCTGTAGTCTTTAGGGCTTTATTAAAAATACTTAGACACTTCCAAAAATCATGAAACTACTCATGATCACTGTTGGGAATATATCCTACAGTAAACATTTTAGTTTATGATTATTTGAGCATTTAAAATATTTAATAGCATTTAAATGCCCAAATGCAAATAGAGTATGATTTAATCCAGAGCCCAAATATGTCATGGAAAAATGTGCATCACCTCTGGTTACTGTTTCCAGCATTTTCCAAGAATGATGAACATTTTTGAAAGCCATTTGGATTTACTGGAAATATTTTGGTTGAACCTTAGTGAATTCCTTTAATGCTAGGGTTTAGGCAATCCCCATTTCAAGTTTCTTTCAAAGTTTAAACATGATGCACACATGAAGTTAGCCTAGTGCAATGTCAGGAGCTAGGGATGTGACAACTCACCCCCACTAAACAAAAATCTCGTCCCGAGATTTAAGCGTAGGGTAAGAGGAAAAGGGGACACAAAAGCTAACACAATCTTCATGATCCAAGTTGCACTTCATAAGAACGTTGATTCGATCACCATCTTTGTCTCGATGTCTTGCTCTGAGAACTCCAACCGACAAGACAACAAGAGGAAAGGGAAAACTCTAGAAGGATCGATCTTCTCGAATATCGAACAACTCAGGATCAACTCATGGAGGGAGGCATTGAAACATCTCTCGAGCTGAGAGGCAAAACATGCACCAGGAGGGACGGAAGAAACAATTTGACGAGGGTTTCAAAGTAGCGAGGAAAAATTGCCATGATTCCATAACGGGGCACCTTGGGGAAGGTGACTCGTAGAGTTATTACCTTAAGTGGCAAAAAGAATTACTTTTGATATAGAGATCATTGAGACTTTCTAAACCGGCCCAAGGAAAATCGCAAACGATCATTTGAAGGAGTTCAGAGAAATGGCATACTCAGATCGGAAAGGAAACTATGGTTATGGAGCAACTCGGCGAACGGAAGGCACATTCCCGTTCATATCGGGGATATAACCTAGTGTCTGAGTATGCTCTCCAGAAATTGAGCATTTCCATATTCATCAAGGTTTTACCAACATCCGTGCCGAGGATCCTGGCAACACATCATACTACCATGATGAACGGTGATGGAGGATGCAGGTGCAAAGGAGGACAACACTTTCTCAGATTTCACCTTAGCGAAGCCAAGGGAGCAAAATCTGGATGATCGACCGAGAGACATTTAGCACTCCACTTCTAATGTTCTCCTTGATGTGCTAGCGTAACCCATTTATTGATATGGTTTGGTATCTAGAACATCAAGTAAAAGGTCGGACTTCGGGAGCGCAGGAATCCATAAGGAATAACTAGTGGAATAAATCCTAAGAAATCCTTATGGGGAGGTGGCCAACTTACTCAATCAAGATACTACCATAATAGGTCTTCCAGCTGGGTGTGTTGGCCACGACATCCACTTTACTGGTTATCGAGAGACCAATATTATAATTCTTGGAAAATGTTACAACCATCATATCTGCCCGAGATTCAGATCTGGTTGGTGTCAGGATATTCCAGACTCATCAAGTCTAGAAGGAAAAATGAAAGTTTGCAACACAAATCGACGAGATGACGTTGCGAGATTCTCAGGGGATGAACTACGATAGCAAGCTCCAAAACATGAGCTGGTTCTGCTACATACATGTGAGCACGTTGTCCCAGACAAGCATGATCACATGGTAGTCTTATAATAAAACACTACCGAGTTCAGGAGGGGAACCATCATCGCAGATAATGATGTTCTCAATTAAGCCCGGGTTAGCTCTTAAAAGGAACTCCTTCTCCTGGAACAAACAATCAGTGGCTTGGTATGCTAGGGATACATATAGAATGAAGGTTGCAAGTCTCCAAACCACGGTATACTTCGCACATATGCATGACTGACTTGGGATGATTCCAGAGGAAGCAAAACAAACTTTCTCGAATTCACGGCGGCAACTTGCATCTAATGCACATGAATTAGAGTAAGTCACTTCTTTCATCCAACATATGCTTCATGAACGAAACACGAAGATAATGCTTATAAAGTTTCCAATACTAGCTGGATGTTCAACACGAGTCATGGAGAAGGTAGCAGTGTTGCTGATGGGCTCAACAACAATTCATCCAGGTTTCCATGGAGATGGAATTCCATAATTATGTGAACAAGTGATAGCATTGGTCAGACCCAAAAGATATAATGGTGTATGCTCGAGGGATCAACCACGAGTAAGATAACATTATGAACATCATTGGTTCTGCTTTGATTTGATGATAGCCCATACTCAAATCAAAGTCTTGATACGACAATAGGTCCAACAACTGATCACAGGGGCCAATCGATGAAGGTATCATCTATCTTCAACACACGCAAATATATCCCTTGAAATGAACTAAGCTGGCAAGCTTTTATCTTCCAACTCTCCAAGTTGTTGTTTAGCTTGACCAACTAGCTCAGGGGTATCCAACACCGATTCTTGAAGAAGGGGTGGTTTACAGGAAACCAACTTGATCACGAATTCAACATAGCAGTCAGGTGACAACCTCGTGATACTTCCGAGAAGATATTCGGGAAATCACGTACCACCGATATGTTGCTAAGCGAAGACAATCTTGCTTTTCAGGGCAAGACGATATGACCGAATAAGCAAGGACTGACACTATCCTAACTCATTGATTGAAAAGTGCACCAGAAATAAGGACTAGGTAGCACGATCAACCTTAGGATGTGATTCAGTAACCAACACGCTAAGGATGAAATTATTGTCCTTTAACTACCAAGCAACAGAGTTGCTAGGAGTATTGATTTCACACATCATAGTTCACTTGTCGGCATTCCGGTTGCAACAACACGGGACCAAGAAATGAGTGATGATGGCGAGGAGTATCACTGCGTCAAGAATTCATAAGAGGTGGTGCAATTCCTACGATATTCTCGACATAAAGGGGGTAATACTCGAAGGTAGAACAGAACAAAAACTGGTTAGGCATTTGATCTACGTAATACAACTACTTTGACCCAATCCCAGAGATGGACGAGGTACTGGAGTTTGTTTCTCCTAGTCATTCCGGATTAGAATGGCTTGACAGACCACAAGAATAATAGGCATCGATAACACAAATGCACAATTACTCCTGACTATCAATTGATAGACGAGGGCCAGAAAATAACTAAAGAGGAACAACCCAAAGGAACATATGTTTTTCTGAGTTGCGGATGCATGAATTAGTATGTCGAACAAATTCAACATATTTCTTCCGGATAACCCATGCAGAGGAGGAAGGACTGGCAGAGTCACAATATGAATGGAGTACTCCTCAAGAGCGCCCTGGTTGTGATCTTTTGGTTAAAAGAACTTCTGCCATAATGGTTCATGGTATTTGGAAGAAGGAAATACCATGGACCTCGAGGACTATCACAAGGATTACTAATATCTTAAGGGAGCTAGCAAATACTATCAACAGGATGTGAGTGGAGTGAATCTCGGGTTCAAACCCAGGAATAGAATACCTACTAACTAAATGGCATCACGGATGCTTTCGAGAATAATGGCCAGAATCATCACACTAGGGATGCAAGCATTGCTAGATTACTAAGTGGTCCTCTAAGACACCTAGGGTCATAATAATAACTCCAACATATATGTCAAGGCAGCAGAGTACCTCAACTCAACGATTAGTGTGGTTAATCTGGCCCAAAGGAACATCGAGAACGGAAAGAAGGGATTTGCAAATGCGTCAGATTATTTAGAAGCCTGGGATGACTCGGACAGCATAACGGTTGTAAATGCTCAAAGGACTTGAGACATCCTGCAAAAATGGTGGCATAACCACTTAGAAGCACAATATCAAGGTTCGGAGACCAACTATGAACACACGGAAGTAGTAGAAACTGAACTGGGGCTTAAATCGGTCAATCCTATAAGTCTACAGAGTAGTAACACGTGATCCTAATAGAAAGATGAGAAGCCTAGTTCTTAATCCCCGTAGAAAAGAAGAGGTTGACTCAGATCAGAAGGGCATAAGGTAAAGGAGTAAAAAGAGCCTTACGTTCCCTTCCACAATCAATTCCCTTATATAACTAAAGCACTTCTAGACTCAACTTCGACCAGTTTGGCTTGGTAATCCTACAGACAGTCAGGCTCTGATACCAACGCCGTCAGGACCCCGATTCTAAGTCACACCGATCTAGCCTGTAACACCTCATATCACTTTGCGGCCTCACGCACGGTATTCCCACGGGTGTCGCCTTACCATGGCCCGGGACCGTTTGCGCCTTTTGGCTCACGTATATGATAGTGTCGCTAGCATCCATATGACAGAGAACCCGGGCCGACATGACTAGTCGTGAACCCAAAGTGGCACTAACTTACGGGGACAGGCATACATGAATCAACATCGAGCATGTCGGTCAGCAGCGTGCGAATCCGGGCTGTAGCACTGGGCTAATAGGACTCCGGGAACCCGGGCTATAGCAGGCTAGGCAGGACTCCGGATGTCACCGCGTGACATTTCCCCGAAGGGACAGACATAGGAACGAAGTGAATCACATGCCGGCCAGCCAAGTGTTCCGGAGCAGTAGTGCTGGGCTAGCAGGACTCCGGTGAACCGGGCTGTAGCGGACTACTATGGCTCATGGAAGCACAAGACTACATTTCCCCATAAGAGAGGCTACCAAGGATAAACAACTAGGTTGTCGGATCCCACACATACCAAGCATTTCAATCATACACGCAATATGCTCGATATGGGTAAATACAACATGGCATCACAACATAACTCTACGACTCAAGTATTTATTCTTTAGGCTCCGAGGAGCGAGATATTACAAACATGGGTCTTATGACCCAACATTCAGAGCATACAAGTCAAACACATGCGGAAGCTTAACATGTCTGAGTACAGACATCTACAAATGAAAAAGGCTGAGAAGCCTGACTATTTACTAGATCCTGCCGAGGGCACAAGATCGTAGCTGAGGTAACAAGCTAAACGTCGAAGTCCACGTGGAACTACTAGCGAGACTGAAGTCTCTCTATAAAAACATAAATTAAGCAAACGTGAGTACAAATGTACCCAGCAAGACTTACATCAGAACTAGCTACATATGCATCGGTATCAACAAAGGGGGGTGGTGGAGTTTAACTGCAGCAAGCCAGCTTTGACTCGGTGGCTATCCTAGCTACGACTGCAAGTAACTCTTTGAGGTGGCGCACACGAGTCCACATATTCACCATATCAATACTCCACTATAGATCCGCTCCCGTCTCCCTACGAGAACGCCATCCATAGCACTCACGCTTATCTTGCGCATTTTAGAGTATCCACTTTCACTTGTCTATGAACTGTTATAGGCAACCCAGAAGTCCTTTACCGCGGACACGGCTATTCGAATAGATGATGTTAACCCTCACTATTAGGAAAAGGCCTACTAATGGCGCACCTAATTTGGCCATTAATGGCGCATTAGTGGTGCGCCATTAGTAGCACGCCATTAGTATATTTTACTAATGGCGCACCACTGGTGCGCCATTAGTATCTGGTATACTAATGGCGCACCCCAGATGCGCCATTAGTATATACAATAGTGCGCCATTAGTATGCCTCCCAGGGGGCCATGTATACCCAGGTGCTTTGGCATACTAATGGCGCACCATCCCACGGTGCGCCATTAGTAATTTTTTTTTCAATTTTTTTCAATTTTTGTCAAAAAAAAAATTTCAATTTTTTTTTAATTTTTTTTCAAATTTTGTCAAAATTGTTTTTGTTTTTTTCTTAATCTCGGGTCACTATGGCTTAATCTCGGGTCAATATGCTTAATCTCAAGTCAAATCGCAACTAAGTGGTCAAACTTCCCGAAAGGTCACCCATCCTCACACTACTCCAGCCCGAGCACGCTTAACTTCGCAGTTCTATCCAACCCCAACACCACCTCCCTTAACAGCCACTTGTTGATATATCTATCATATCAATCCTATTAAACCTTGTTGATGTCTAGGACTTTGTTCATATTCATGAGTATGATGAAATTTTGAAAAATATTTGAAACTTCCCTGTCATATTACGAATCATTTTTTGAAAAAAAATCCAAAAAAAATTCAAAACAAATATTTTTTTTCTGTTACTAGTGGCGCACCTAGCAACCGGTGCGCCACTAGTAAGTTTGAAATTTTTTGCCTCTAGATCTTGAAAGCCCCGTATCTTTTTTTCTGTTAGGTTTTTGAGGATTTTGAAAATGTTTAACGGGGTTCCCCCGGTTAAATTCGGATGTAACTTTTCGAGTAGATGATTTTTCATATAAAAAACTTTTTCATCCGAGTTCGTATGCAAAAGTTATGCCCATTTTAAGAAATTCCAGAGAGATTTTGCAAATAAAGTCGAAATTCATATTTGTTAATTTTCCCAACAACTAGACCACATATCACATGGGAATCTTATTTTATTTTATTTTTTTGACATTTCCATCATTTTCTTTTGTTTTTTTTAAAACAGAAAAGGTGGTCCACGGGGGGGGGGGGGGGGTGCATTCGGTGGAATGGGCCAAGTTACTAATGGCGCACCGTGGGGGTGGTGCGCCATTAGTAGTTCACCTACTAATGGCGCACCACCCCAACCGTGCGCCATTAGTAGTTTTTCAAAAAAAAAATTTGAAACAAACAAAATTTGTAACAAAATTACTAATGGCGCACCTGTGGGTGGTGCGCCATTAGTAGTTGAAGTACTAATGGCGCACCACTCACAGGTGCGCCATTAGTAGTTTAAAAAATAAAAATAAAAAAAATTTGAAAAAAAATTTGAAACATAATTACTAATGGCGCACTTTGGGCAGGCTGTGTCTGGATGCGCCATTAGTATGTTTGGACAGGCGCACTAGTTAAAAAAAATTGATACTAATGGCGCACCGTGGGCCAGGTGCGCCATTAGTAGTTTCAACTACTAATGATGCACTGTGTCTGGATGCGCCATTAGTATGTTTGGAAAGGCGCACTAGTTAAAAAAAAATTGATACTAATGGCGCACCCTGGGCCAGGTGCGCCATTAGTAGTTTCAACTACTAATGGCGCACTGTGTCTGGATGCGCCATTAGTATGTTTAGATAGGCGCACTAGTTAAAAAAAAATTTTGATACTAATGGCGCACCCTGGGCCAGGTGCGCCATTAGTAGTTTCAACTCTAATGGCGTATCAGAAGGTGGTGCGCCACTAGTATATACTAATGGCGCATAGCTTGTCTGGTGCGCCATTAATGTCAATCCCATCTATAGCCCTTTTTCTAGTAGTGCCTGCAGGGGTGTACTTCGACACACACGCTCTCACCACTTACCGCCGTTTACACGACATGTACTCGGCAACCTTCAAGTGGAAGCCCAGCGAGGGTGTCGGGCACAGCCTACCTAAACACTCAAGTCTCTAGTCCAGGTTTATCGCCTATTCAGGTTCCATCCGCAGGGAGTCTGGACGAGGTTTCCACATACGGCCCCGAACGATGTGTGCAGGGTTCCCGAGACACGAAACGGGCGCCCGGTACACCGTGCCACGTGCCTACCGCATCACAGCCCACCCCTCCGGTCAGCGCTGCCCACGGCCTCCAGCATACTACAAACACCAGAAACTACTTGCAACTCCTGGATAGAGGACAAGGGTGATTAAGAAGCCGAGAGGGTCCATTGGTTTTGGGCCCAATGCGTGGTAGTAACTGTATCATGGATCACAAACACAGAACTCAGTTCCTGAGGACGGCTTCAATGAGACAACCCACCATGTACTCCTACATGGCCTCTCACCGCTACCTTTACCAAATCGTGTTCACACACTTAGCTCACACACAGTAGGACATGTTCATCACCATTCCAATTCATGCCCGACGAATCAGACCCGACTCAACTCTAAGCAGTAGCAGGCATGACAAACAAGCATGAATGAGTAGGCACATCAGGGCTCAAACAACTCCTACTCATGCTAGTGGGTTTCATCTATTTACTGTGGCAATGACAGGTCATGCAGAGGAAAAGGGGTTCAACTACCGCAGCATGTAACAGTTGAATCGATGTTGTCCTAATGTAGTAGAAGAGAGCAAGAGCGAGAGAATGGGATTGTATCGGAATGAACAAGGGGGTTTTGCTTGCCTGGCACTTCCGAAGATCATATAGCTCTTCATCAGTGTCATTGAACTCACCGTCGGAACCACGTCTATCGAGAGGGGACAACCACCGGCAAACAAGGAAGAGCACAATCAATGCAATGCAACAATTATGATGCATGCTAAGACAAGGCAATATGAATGTGTTTTGGCTAATGCAACTACAAACAGATGGGTTTGGGTCTTTTTGAACCAAAGGTTCAATCCCAAACTCAAATTATGAATTTAAATAGTGCCTTATCATGTTTTGAACTAAACAGCAAGGTTAGGTTGTTTAGACATGCATGAAACCAGTACAGATGGATAGATTGGATTTTTCTGATCATTTTTCATATATAAATTATTTCATTCTGAGCTACGGTTGATTTTATATGATTTTTAGAAGTTTATACTATTTTCTGGAATTTCCTGTATAAGAATAATTCCAGTAATTAAATTACTGTGTCAGCATTGCGTCAGGGTGACGTCAGCATTGACCGAAGTCAAATCTGACTGGTGGGACCTACCTGTCAGTGTAACAGTGCTAATTATGTGGCTTATTAAATCCTAACTAAAAATAATTAGCTCGGCGGGGCCCACTGTCAGTGACTCTAGGGGGGTTAGTTAGGCGCTGATGATGGTGCCACGTCACCAGCCACCGGAGTCTAGCCGGCGGCGACCATAGAACACGGCGGGGCATGCCGGACTTGCGCTAGAGGCGTCAGCTTGGCACGCTGAGGGCACCAGGGGATAGCCCTTGATCTTGCGCATCCAAAGGACCAAGTGAGAGGTCGCGGGGTCACCGGAATTCATGCCGGCGATGAGCTTTGGCGGCGGTGGTGTTCGGTGGTGTACGGGCGCGTCGCTACGGTGTATCTGTGAGAAAATGGAGGGGCTGGGCAGCACCTGCTAGGCACGGGGAGCACTAAGAGCAGCACGGTGAGGCCAGGGGAGCACGGAGGCTACGCGTGCAGCGGCAATGGCGGACGGCGGCTTCGGTGCTCGTGGGGAACGGTGCTACGGCAACCAAACGGGGGAAGGGTTAGGGGAAATGACCGGGGTCTCACCGCGGTCACGAAGAGGTTCTCGGGGAGGCACGGACGGCGTCGAATCGACGGTGGGGTTGCCGGCGGCCGAAGGTTGAAGACGAGGTCGGGGACGACGCTGCAGGGCTTCCGGCGGGGCGTGACTCGGTGGGGGGGAAGAGGGGGTGGAGGCGAAGCTTCGGAGCACATCGACGAGGCGAGGCAGTGGCTCTGGGCGCGGTGGTGCTCGTCGGCGGCGACGGCGCGCTCGGGCGTTCGCGGGAGAAAGAAACAGAGGGGGGGAGGAGCACAGGGAGAGTGAGAGGGAGCCAGAGGGGTTGAGGGGAGTGCGTGGCGCCCTCGGGTGCCTCCAGCGGCGAGCAGGTAAGCAGGAGGTGGCCGGCGCGTGCCGGCGCGCGGTGGGCACACGCCCTCGCGTCCTTCTGTCAAGAGGAGGACGACGACTGGCAGATGGCTGCGTGGGCTGGGCTGGCCAGGTGGGATGGCCAGCTGGGCTGCGACAGGTGAGGCCAGGTAGGTTTCCTTTCTCTCTCTCTTTTTTTTATTTGTTTCTGTTTTCTAATATTCTGTAGTCTTTAGGGCTTTATTAAAAAATACTTAGACACTTCCAAAAATCATGAAACTACTCATGATCACTGTTGGGAATATATCCTACATTAAACATTTTAGTTTATGATTATTTGAGCATTTAAAATATTTAATAGCATTTAAATGCCCAAATGCAAATAGAGTATGATTTAATCCACAGCCCAAATATGTCATGGAAAAATGTGCATCACCTCTGGTTACTGTTTCCAGCATTTTCCAATAATGATGAACATTTTTGAAAGCCATTTGGATTTACTGGAAATATTTTGGTTGAACCTAGTGAATTCCTTTAATGCTAGGGTTTAGGCAATCCCCATTTCAAGTTTCTTTCAAAGTTTAAACATGATGCACACATGAAGTTAGCCTAGTGCAATGTCAGGAGCTAGGGATGTGACACGCGGGTTGAAGAGGCGGGAGTTTCGCAGCACGATAGACAGATACGCTAGCTTGAATTTTCGGCATAACAAGGCGCGGCTTGAAATTTTGGAAGAACAAGCTTAACGTGTACCAAAAAAAGACAATTTGCACCTCAACACACACAACACACACACAAACACCATTTAGACTAGAGTAAGGTACACGTGCATTGCACGCATGAGATTTGGCGACCAAATTATGAATAAATACCACATTATAGCATGCAACCTTTGAGTCATATATGCATGATGTAGATGTTCGTTTAATTCTTATAGTTCATTTCATTCAAAATCATCTAGTTTTTATAAGAAAGCTAATCTATTTTAACATTCATGGAATTGTGCGTCATAAGACATAAAGTAAAAGCAAATAATGGCAAATCATGTAGAAAAACATTTGGGCAATTCTGATACGGAACATTCTAGAACAAATAAGAAGTGCTTGTGTTTTGATGTTTGTGCATTATGCTTAAGTTCAACCATGGAGTCTTCTAGATTATACATGTGGCGAAATCTGGTGGAATCTAGATGATATCCAATGGCCAGTAGTGCTCAAATTTGCCATCTTTGGACCATCGGATTCGCCTCATCGAAGGACCATCTTTCAAAGTTAAAGTTACCCGCACACAATATAAAAAATATAAAATATGAAAAATATATATAGGGGTATAGATATAGATATGTGATGCGAAAGCCGCCCATCATCTCCAATTAGAATAGTGTGTCCATGCATGGATGCGACATGGCCAAATGATGTCTGCCATCGGTATCTCAAATTCAAATCAGTCTGACCTTGTTCAATGTGTATACATTACAACATGCTCGTTTCCAAACCACACCGCGCAGATCTCCGTTATCTTCATGCATGCATGGGTTTCAAATATCAGGATCTCTTATTCAAATATTTGAATTCAACTTTACATTGATTATGACCTCACCTATTCTTTTACACCCACACAGTAGTCTTCTCTTTATAATTGTACCACTAACTTTCTCTCGTGCATGCACACACACACACTACCAGTCGGCATTATCCATCGCACGCATGCAATCTTTTTCTTCAGGTCGGTCTCCCATGAAGGCACACAGCCACACACATCCCCCTCTCCATCATATCGGGCATTCTTTATCTCTCACGCGTGCATGCGCAATGATCGATGTTCCTCTATGTATGTGTGTATATAGCTAGGTCTTTCATAGTTTTCCACACAAACCGATCAATCGATATATCCAGTGAGGTCTCACCCTCTTTCCCACGTCCACATCGATCAATCTATACCTCTCTATATAGGATTAACATATATAGCTAATACACCCACATTAATTATATATCCAACGTCCCCCTCTCATCATCCATGCCTTCCGCTTCTTCTCTCAGACGCGTGCACAATGGCGAAGACAGGGGCAGTAAGGGCCCTGCCCCCCTCCCCCCTAACATCACTATATATCGAGGCTAATATGAATGTGATCATTAGACAATTGCTGCTAAAAATGGTTTAAGTTCATGAATTGTCCCTCCTCGTAAAGGATTAGCAATGCTTGGCCCCCTAGCTCATTTATTTTTCATGGCTCCACCACTGCGCGCAACAGCGCACGTGTTCGCCCCCTCTCTCTAAATATCGATCTCGCACTTGTGCATTCCTTCATAGTCTCCCTCCACTCAGCCCCTCGCACCATCTTCTAGCCCCCCACCGGATTTTGCCACATGTACAATCTAGCAGACTCCATGGTTGAACTTAAGCATAATGCACAAACCTCAAAACAACAGTGGTTCTCTTTTGTTCTAGAATCTTCCGTATCATAACTGCCCAAACTTTTTTTCTAGTTGAATTGCCATTATTTGTTTTTACTTTATTCTTTACAACGCACAATTCCATGAATCATAAAATAGATTAAGGGCTTCTTTGATTCAAAGGATTCTCAAAGGAATTTTGGAGGATTCTAATCATTAGGAATTTTTCCTATCTTGGTTGTTTGATTCGTTAGATTGTAAACCTGTAACACCCCAAAAATTTGACCTTGTTTTATTAATTAAAATTTTGCCAGGAAATTAAATTTTTATTTTTCTGGATTTCTCCTTTGATTTCAGAACCCCTCTTCTCTTTAATATTGTGGGTTTTTACCTCAAGTGGAAACTTTCCAAAATTATTATTGGACTTGTATGCTCTCTTTATAAAAACAATTCTTTATCAGTTTATTTGCATAATTGTTTTTCATGAGCTTTATTCTTCTAAAATGATCTTTCAGAAATTTGGAGCCCCTTTTGCACTGCAACCTTTTGATAAATGCATTTAAAATTTTCACCAAAATTTGGGGATGTCATGTGAGGTTTCCACGTCACATTTATGCAAAAATATCTTTTGGTTATTGGAGATTTTGAGCTCTACATCAATTTTCAAATCTGGGCCAGTAGGTATTTTTGCACTACAACCTATTTAAATATTCTTCTAAAAATTCTTCCAAGTGTTTGGAGATGTCAGTAGATGCATATAATTCAACTTCATGCAAAAACCCAGTGTTGTTCTATGAAAAATTTGAGTGAATCATCCTCATCTTCATTCTGCTCCAGTTTGGTGATTTGTACTGCAACCCTATTTTATTTTGCTCTAGTGCCCTTGAGCTTTTTCCTACTTATAGTCCTCCCTACCAAACCCTTAAGTCCAGGAGATTGGACCCATTGGAGTATTTTTAGTGCATGCAATGATAGCCTTTAGTTTCTGCCCAAAACTGGTTTTCTCAAAAACTTGCACTAACAAATTTCTGTTTTTGCCAAACTAACCTTACCACCTTCTTTAGCTCCTAAAGAGACTAGGAACTGGAGAGTTTGTCCACCCCAAGAGTTGCCTACATGCCCATGGCATTCTGTCGAACACCCTGTGTGCAGGAACAGTTTTGGCATGTTTTCTAGTTTGCATTGTGAGCTTGAGCCCCTGACCCATCCAGCATGTACACTAACCTCCTAGCTATCCCTAACACTGGCCTGTTAACTACCAGCATCACCCTAGCTCTCTAGCACGCGCTGGCTTTTCGTCGAACACCTGGTGTGCGTGCTCTGGGCGCGGCCAGAGCGCGCGTTTTGCACGTGCGTGCGCTCGGGACGCCGCGTCGCACCCCTGGCCCTTGCTTGCCTGCAGAGCCACGCCCTGCCCTCGCCCACTCACCAGAACCCTCCAGGCCTCCCTGGCGCCCTACAGCGCCACCGTCAGGGCTCCCTCGGCGGCACGCCAGCTACGGCAGCGGGCTCTGCCGTGGACGGCGCCGCCCAAGCCACCCGCGCGCGCCAGCTGCCCCCCTGGGAACAGCCCGAGCCTATCCACAAGCTTGTCGGCACGCGCTCGTCGCCGCCACGTAGTCCTGCAGCTACAAAACAGCGGTCGCCGGCGATCCTATCCACGGCCGCCGCGGGACCGACCTCGAGCGCCTATATAAGGGGACCCCAAGCTCAACCTAGCACTTAGGCAACCTCATTCTAACCCCCTCGTGCCCCAACACCCATCAATCGACGTCGGGAAGCTTTCTTCCCCGTCTCCGGCCAGTTCGGTCGCCGCCTCAATCCAGTGCAGTGCATCGCAACCGGACCCTCCCCCGCCCATCCAACGCCACCAACCGTCTCCCCTTAGTCTTGCCGAGCTGCTTAGCGCCTCAGCCTCGACCAAGGACCACCATAGCCCGAAGCCCCCTTTGCTCCCGAACCACCGTCCGCCGCGGAGCTCGCCGCCGGTGAATTCCTCCGTCCCCACCTGCCTAGCACCCACCGGGAGGACCGCCCTAGACTGGCGGATCCATCCCTGCCCTCGGGGCCCCGTGGGGAGCTGCCGTTCGTCGACGGCGATCGCCGGAGTCCCGCCACCGTTCGGGCAGAGAGAGAGGAGGGAGGAAAGACCAGTCAAACCTGACCAGTGGGCCCCCTAGACCCACTGTCAGTGACCCGCGCGCCCGTCCACTCTGGTTAAGTGAAAGCGCAAAAGTCCCGAGTACGTCTCCTCTGCTTCGAAAGCGTATTTTCCCCCGAAACGTTTTCTTTTCTGGTTTTATTTAAAAACAGAACTTTGACTAATCTTTGACTGGCTCTATCTTTTAAAATAAAACTCCAAATGAGTTGATTCTTTTTCCTACCTCTTTCAAATTTCATCTAGTTTATTTTGAGATTTATTTCAAAAAAATTTGGGACAACGTTTTGTACATTTTTTGAAATATGTGTTATTTGAATATTTCTCATAATAGGATTTTGGAGAAAAAGGCAACCTTCAAAAAGTGCACCCCCACATGCATACACTTGAAGGCAAGCATTCTGAACCCTGGCATAATATTTTTGGATGTTGTTGGTACGGTTACAACATCACCTTGACTTGGAGCATACGCTATTTTATGTGACGATAAAATCATACGCATGAGTGCATAATGGAGATTTCTTTGCTGT
This sequence comes from Triticum aestivum, assembly GCF_018294505.1. Taxonomy (NCBI): domain Eukaryota; kingdom Viridiplantae; phylum Streptophyta; class Magnoliopsida; order Poales; family Poaceae; genus Triticum; species Triticum aestivum. The sequence goes on from NC_057796.1 coordinate 61,439,390, forward strand.
TATAAATGGATATGCTGGTGATAGTGATCATCCTCGTAAGCTTCTCATGCATACCGGAAGGGAGTCAGGAAAGTAGCGGTCTTGGGTAGACGCGAGCTTGTCCCTAGTTCCTCGTTGAGACGAGTATGTCCGGTATGGCATGGTGAGGCTTGATGAGTGGTGAGCTTACCTGTTAACGGAAATAATTTTGTTATGATAATCATGCAGAGAATGCTTGAACCTCCTGAGTCGGCCGTAGATCGAGTCTTGTTCCAGTAACCCCCATACTTGCTTCGGACTACCACTTGTCCCTGCCATAGGTAGGGTACGGTTCAGTAAGTTGTCAACCCCTTTCTAGCACACACCGTACAGAGAGGCCGTGATGAGGGTCCCATGGCCATGGATTAAAGCCAGTCATCCGGTCCGGGGGCGTGGGTGTTTCGGTTGTAGCCGAAGGGGTAGCTCCCCTAGTTTGCGCGCGGTATAAATTTTGTGATCCCATGCTACGTCGAGGTTGTAGCCTCCCCACTTAGAGTTTCGCTTGACAGGTGTCGTGGGTGATTTCAGACACCGGTAAGTTAAGCTGGTGTGTGCAGGTCAGGCGTGTTTTCAATTAAAAGACCGTAGACGGAATTAGTCCCGATGGACTAAAGAAATCCGTTACCCGTGGGTAAAGAGTACACCCTCTGCAGAGATTATACATCTATTCGAATAGCCGTGTCCATGGTTAAGGACTACAGTCTGGGATGGGTCAAGTGTCGGTCTTAGTGTCGGTCTCCGGAGGAAAAACTGTTAAACCAGAACTTGGATCATGACTTGTGACTTGTGATGATTATGATCATTATTATTGTGGACTAACCATTTCCCTTATTTGTATTATTGAGTATCCCTGGGACGGTTCTACCTCCTGGATACCCACTGCAACTATTCTATTATAAGCCCTTTATGTGGTGTCGCATAGACGCCCGACTGTGGCATGCCTGCTATTTTCTTTATATTGTAAGCCCTTTATGTGGTGTCGCTCAGACGCCCGACTGCGGCATTGTTAATTTATTTGCACCCTTTTCGAGGAGTCATTTCAGACACTCGATCACTACATTCTATTTCTATATTGCATATTCATATTTTACCCACATGCGTACATCATGGATTTCGTATATTTCGTGACAGACGTTATGATCATAGAATATTTCGGAGCATGTTTTGATATATTATACCCGTGTTCTTGATGTTTGCGAGGACATTCAAAAGTACTCACTGGCTTGTCCCTGGCTATTGTCTTGGTCAGATTTCTTGCGTGGAGAGGAGCGTTACGACGACAGCCCCGGAACCCATGTAAAGGTGATAGCAGCCTCGCGAACATAGGAGTTATCCTGGTCAGCTGTTCTTGTGGGAAATGGAGTCCCATAGACGCAGATGAACCGCAAACCGCTTCCGCCATCAACCACTAGAAACCAAGTGTTGTACTCATAGGCCACAATGGTCTTGTACTTCATATTTTGTACTTTGGTTGGAATTCTTGCATCAAGTTGGTGCCTCATCAGCTAACAGTAATCCTGGGGCTGGTGAGCACAAGGGCCATTTTCTGGAGAATTAATATCCCGAAAATCCGGTCCTGACAAAACCATAGGAATTTTTCCATATGATTCATTTGCACTAGATTTCATAGGAAACATCCCATCCACTCAAACCTCTTTGAAAGAATTCTGCGTTTTTTCTATGCACAATCAAACACTCGTACAATCCTGTAGGATTCAAGACGACATTCCACTATAATCCCATGTTTTTCCTATTCCCGCATTCTTAGCTTTTTTATAAAAACTAATTGATTTTGAATGAGTTGAACTATAAGAATTAAATGAAGGGCTACATCAGGCATATATGACTCAGAGCTTACATGCTATAGTATGGTATTTATTCATAATTTGGTTGCAAAATCTGATGCGTGCAATGCACGTGTACCTTACTAGTACTTCGAGTATGTGCAAAACACGTAAATTAGAATACCAATGGCACGCTACACAGTGTCTCTCTTACAGTTCATGAAGCCACGTGGCACATGTGGAGGCGTTGTCGCGACCTCCTTGCGTGGATTGATCACAGTGATGTGCTGCTGGTTCCAGAAGAATGTACTCGTCCTCCCTGAGCCATACTGGCGGTACATGAACGAAGCGAAGATGTGCACGCACGCCACGCACGCACTCATTCCCTCGCACGCACACGCGGGTACGCGGGCAGACGCAATTTTGTACCAAGATCCACCCCATGTGATAATTTGACGCGTGTAAAGTCGTTCACTTCATTGATGGTCAATTAATACAGCGCATGCCAATTGAGTGGACGTGAGGGCGGAAGAAAGACATTATTACTCCATTGCGCGCATGCGAGTAGTTAAATCGTGGGTTTCTAGTAGTACTTCCATTGGTCTCCTTCGTATTTTGTGCCAATTTTTGACAGTAACATAATATTTACGCATTTGAGAAGTGTAGTACTTGAAATTTATGTTCCGCTAAACTCATCGGGAGCCGTTTCGGGCCTCAAAACCAAAACCATCAATTAATCTTTACCTTGTTCCCATCACATTCGAAAGCCTGCTCACACCTACTAGTACGTACCAAACATGAACGTGTTCCCACTATGCAGGTATTAGTTCTAGTGCTAGTACTTAGGTTATAAAAGGGGGAACTACCTAACCGAAAATTACTCTTACCTTTCTTCCTCATAAGTGCTTCTTCTTCGTCCGCCGTTGCCATGGCCGGTGAGCAGAGCTCTAGGTCGACAACTACTCGTAACAAGGGAGCGGCAACCAAGGCTGCAGAAAAAAAAGAGAGGGCTCGCCGCCACGCAGAGACCTCGAAAGATCTCTCACGGGCAGGCGATGGCTCCTAGGAGTGCCCTAGCCGCGAAGGCAAACATGCGGAGCCGGCGGAGCTGGAGTCGTTATCCCTCGACGGCATGCCCGATCAGCTCAATAAGCAGAAGGAGTTCATCCAAGGCTTGATGGAATTGCTGAAGGAGAGCCTCGACAACATGCCCGCTGAGCTCAATCAACAGGGGGAGTTGACCGCCGGCTTGGTGATGCTGCTGAAGAAGAGCATTGCCTCGGAGAAGAAGGCAACCGGCGAAATCCTGCGACTTCGGGAGGACAAGGTGAAGCTCTACCACGAGATCGACCTGTTGAAGGAGAAGAACGCCGGCTGGAAGAAGCTGCATGAGAATAGTAGTTCCTTGATGAAGATGCTGCAGGCTCTCGTCATGGAATAGAAGGAGGAGTTGGCGAAGCTCCGCATCGAGCACCCGGCTGCTGTCAAGGTACGTAATGCGGGCGTGGAACAGATGATGAAGGCTCGCATCAAGAAATCCCGCGTCATGGACAAAATGAAGAAGATGGCAGAGGAGACGTGCAAGGAGATGGAGGTCGTGGAGGCGATGAAGAAGCAGTTACGACTCCGCGGTGAATTAGATCATTTGGGGTGCTAATCTTCCTTCTTCTTTTGCTCCTGTGTTTCATCTTTTGCTTCGGGTGTTTCGCCGCACGTGTCACGTTCTCTGCGAGGCATGAATAGAACAATGGTTTTTTGAGGGAATGAATAGAACAATGCTAACAATGAGATGACTAGAAAATTAGATCATTTTTTATCGCCATATGGCACTGGGCTGCCGTGTTTCGTGCTCCTTCGTCGCAATACTACTCCAGTGGAAAACTTGAGTATACCGCACGGTTCTTTGCTCCTCCTCGATCAGGTCGTCGGCGCATTTATACGAGCAGTCAAATCACAAGGCCCCGCCTTCCAGCAGTAATGAGCCGCCAAATCACAAAGGCCCTCACCTCTCGTGAAACCGACCAAGCTAGACTGCCCCGCCCTCTAGCCTTTTAAAAAATGTATACTTTTGTACAGCAGTAGTATCGATGGATTGCGCCATGGAGCAAAACTTGAAATTAAAAAAAGGTGGTACATATAGAGAGCGCTCGTCGCCAAATTATGCATATAGTACTATTAAAAAGGCTAGTCATAATAATGGTGTCCAGCACAACCCACCCCTCAAATAAAACTAAGAGGGTGCTTGGATACGTTTTAGTCCCATGACTAAAAGTAGTGGGACTAAAACATGCTAGCCTCACCCATGCTTGGATCCAAATACTAAAAAGGCTAAAATCAAGTTAATGAGCAATTATTATCCTCCAAACCCTCCAATCCAGAACTCGCCTGTGTTAAAGGAGAGGAGTTAAATGAGTAGAGAGAGGACTAATCCACATTTTAGTAGGGGTACCCCTGACTAAAAAAATTTAGTCTCAAGACTAGTTTTAGCCCCTCTTTAGTCAGGGGTGCTTGGAACTTTAGCCTCTTAAAGAGACTATTTTTAGTCAGACTAAAATAAGTCCCTTGGATCCAAGCACCCTGGAATTCTTTGACAAAACTAAGCACCATGAAATTCTTTGACAACTAAACTGCTGGCTATATGATGTTGGCCATATATATTGTACGTATATAATGTGAAGAAACGAGTGGTAGTACTATACCAACTAAAAGATGAAATGTAAGAAATACTAGTATGTACGTACTGAAGAGTTAAAGTAACGAGAAGAAACATAACATAGTTCTGCTGGGGGCTCAGCACAACACACCCCTCAAATTAAATTAAGCATACCTGAAATTAAACTTTGCAACTATTCCGGTAGACACTGCATTAGAACCACCATGAGCAACGACACTGCCAGCATGCGAACGGCAGGGTAGTGGCTTTCCATTCTCCCATGATACGGGCTTCCGAGAGCCCTTGGATCTAAGATCGAACGGTTGCATGGCGTGATTCTAGACCTATGGGTGAATATCCTATCCTGGAGGGTTATTCTGTGAAATTTTCAGCAACTTAGCATGCGACCGTTTGATCTCAGATCCAAGGGCTGCCAGCAGCCCGTATCATGGTCGCGCCTACCACGACCGTTGCGTCGCTCGCGCGGTCGCGCCCTTGGAGATTTAACACGGTGCGTTAGGCTATCTGATGTTGGCATGTCATACATAGTCATCACTTAGTCACTCATACTACAACAAGGTTGGCTATAAGTGTATTTTTTTACTCCTCTCTATCTCTTTTTCGTACTCCCTTCGTCCCATAATATAAGAACGTTTTTGACACTAGTATAGTGCCAAAAACGTTCTTATATTATGGGACACAGGGAGTACTAGTATTTATTGCATTTGCCAAGGAGTGACCTCTTCCAATGAAATGGTGTTGCTAAGTTTGCTTCATTGAATTAGCTATAGACTCAAAATTGTCTTTTCACCTAGGTACACGCGCTTAGCACCGTTTCTTCCTTGGGTCACCAAACTAGTCTCTCTTTTCTTGATTAACTTGCCACATCAGACTTTATGCCTATGTGGCAAGCTTAAGCACCTGTAGGAGCAAGTAAAAGTAAGTACAATAGTGCGCTTTACATGGCATTTTTGCATATGTGGAGGGAAGAGAGGCAAGGAAAAAGTGGAGAAGTGGGCTCTCATGCAAGAGCCAGCCTCTACTACATGGTGGAGCATTGGGAGAGGCACCTGTATGGAGGTGGTCAGGAATCGGGAGACTCACGCCGGTCATAGCGCCGCAGTTAAAATGATAATTGCAAGTCGAATCACGGGGCCCCACCTGTCCAGCAGTAACTCGCTGTCAAATCACACAACCCTACGTTTGCAGTAGCCTACTCCCTCGTCTTCTCGCGTCTTTGTCGAACCGACTAGGCGGAACTGCCCCGCCGCCTAACGCGCAGGAAAAGCCCCGCCCTCGACTTTTAAATAGTATACAGTATACTAATTTTGTATCCATGGATTGCGCCCGCGCCATGGAGCAAAGCGTCTAGAAAATGGCGGTACACATGTACGGAGTATACAGCACGCCCGTCGCGTTCGCGTCGCACCCCAGACGGTCGGTCAGGTCTGGCACGCTGCTCTCCGAATGGAACGCGTGTCATATTGCGTTTGCACACACATGTGGGACGGCAATTGAGAACCGACCATAGGCACACTCCCCGGCCCCGCAAGTCGGATGACTTAATAGAAGAGGGAGACAAGCGATAGTACTAGAGAAGTGTTGTAGTACGTTGGTGCCTCGACGATCCCTGCAAGACACAGAAGATCAGTTCGTCCATGCATGTGACCAGACTCCAGCAGACACGCCTGGATTGGCTATCGTCTACATATCGTGAAGGCTGTGTTGTACATGGCTGTAGTTGTGGTGAGAAATCTAAAAAAAGGTTTTTTGTCATCTCGCAAAATTAGGTGTCATGTGCTTCGAATAACTGCGAGGGTTAAACAGTGACAACTGAGTTGGGCTAGTCATTGGGAGCACATGCATGAACAGTGACTACTCGGCTGCCATCTAGGTCAAGTTGGCTATGTCAATTTGGACATCTATCGACGGACCCCTTTTCTACGAGTTTATCTTTAATTTGAGCTTTGTTCCTCGTCTAGTTTGTCCGTCGGGATTCATGTTGTCTCCTTTGGGCAGTGAGGTTATGATTTCTTGTCATGTGGCATTTTTTCGTGTTATATGTTATAATCTGGCGCTTCAGATCAAAATGACGACAACTGCGCCTCCGGGCCACGTGCATGAAGACTTCTCGACAGTCATTGACGAGGTCAAGCCGGCTCCGGTAGACAAAAGAAAACTAGTACTACTCCACTATATAGGCAGGAGCCTCCGCGCTTGGTTGCTAGTGTTGCTCTCTTCACACTGTCTCGGCCTCTCCAGATCTAAACACGACAGCGGTGGCCACACACACTCTCTCTCTCTGCTCACCGCTGGTCACAGATCCAACCGGATCCTCTCCGTCGGGGAAGGTGAGAAGGTGCAACGTTCACGCGGTCGTCCTCGGCGACGGCTCTTACCCACTGCTGGGCGCGTCCCGATCAGCCTGCCTTGCCGTTCTCTCCCAAGCACCGCTGGCGAGGGAGGGCCTCCGACCCCTTCTTCCTCGTTGCCGTAGTGTGGGCAGATCCGGCCTCCCGCCGCCCACCTAGCGACATCCCGGCGACCATCAGGTATAACTTCCTTCGAAACCGGCCTTGCTCTACTTCCCGAGCTCCTGACGTCGCTGCATTTGTATCTTTTACTATTTCTCAGGCCCCCTCGTAGATAGGATCGATCGACTGTTCGAAAACCACCTATTTTTTTACGTTTAAGAGGTAAAACTAGTTCATGCACTCGAATCTAGTACTACTTGGTTCAAACAAGGAAGAAAGGGGTGGGGGTGGGGGAGGATTTGTTACCTGAATCTAGGACTTGGTCGAAAGAGGAAATAATGGGGGCGAAAAGTAGCAGAGACTGGCTATCCAACTGGTCTCTAGGTCTAATAGGGAAATAAAGGGAAACACAGTACAAACTCAATATAAACCCGATCTATTGGTTGAAAAAGGAAAGAAAGTGGGGACTGGGGGACAAGTCAACAGAGTAAGTCCAGCACTAGATTTGCTAGCCTCACACAGTATAAGGTGGCTATACCGAACAAAAATGGGACCAACCCAGATATCCCGTTCTGATGTTTGTTGCCCCGAGCCACTCTTATGTAATGCCACTGGTCACTGTTAAAAGTAAGGACATGTTAAACCAATGTTGTTTTGAATGTAATGCCTCCAGTAATATGAATCAATGGCACTTCTTTACATGTCCTGCTAAAATTTCCCATTAAGATAAGTTGACTCTTTTCGTTAGAAATGCAACTGTCCTCGTCCGCCTACTCTCCCGTGCCCAAAGTAATGTCGTATTTAACGGTTGTCATAGTGAATCCTAATGCCCACACTAATATCTAGCAATGCTAGTGCTTTAGAAATTTCTATTGTCCTTGTAGGATTGCCATTCAGATAAGGAACATGCTTCTTTTCATTTGATGCATGTTTCATCACTTGTTAGTCACCCTCCTTTCCACCTTTTTTGTGCAAACAGAGATATACATTTCACGCTCGATCTTAGTTGAACTGCACAAATGATATCCAAATTATAGTTGAGCATTCCAGGAGCTTCACAACCAACCTTGATGTTGCTCAATTTTATTGCAACTAATGAAGAAGAAGCTCTGTGGGTTTCGTTTTCTGATGGAAATGGAACCGGGGCTGGAGCCCTTTTCTTAAAAAAAATTGAAGAAGAAGCTGCTAGCTCACGGGACATTGCATCATTTTAGGTGAACTGCACCAAAAGGTCCCATGAATTGAATCATCCATGTTGGTGACTGAAAGAGCCAGCTTCAGCATCCCAGTCTAAGCACCCCCGGCCTCCGTCCTTGCGACGCACGGTACACCTCATTTGCCACCTGCTCGGCCCTAGTGTCACTGATAAAATGAAGTAATAATACAATTAAAATAGAGCGAGTGTCATCTCTATCATTTCATTTCCAATGTAGATAAAGAAAGTGCTTTTCTTTGTTAATGTATGTTTCATCAACTAGTCCCATTGTTAATGTTTAAGCGTTTCTGCAAACTGGGGTGCTTAATTTTAGTTGATATGTACAAAAATAGAGATTTGAATGTCTCAAGGCGCCTCCTTGTACTACCGCTGTACACTGGTGTTCATCACTGGCAGAAGGTGTATCTAGGAGACTTGGGATGATGTCCAGTATGAGGCGTACCGTATGAGGCGTCGTAGGGCCCATCTCCCCCTCGCAGCATGGCATACTATGATACTATCGCAATATTTTCTTCTATTTATTTTGTGTGTTTCATCAACTACTGCCACTATAATGTAATCACGCTTTTTCATTATCTGTGCAAACAGGGTTATTCAGCTGCATTTTGGTGGAACTGCACAAATGTATGTATGGAACTGGCATATATGCAGAGTGCGAGGTGTGCCAAGTAAAAATTACCGACACCAACCATGCTGCATGCATGCATTGGCATCCACCACCACCAGTGGGATGTGTGGCGCTCTCTGTGGACGGATCTTTCTCGGCAGCAAATCAACTAACCAAATACTAGTAGCTTATATTGGCAGTTTTCTAGGGACTACTCTTTTCTGAAAGAAGCACCAATCAATTTTTCTTTATTTATACACTGTGTCACAACTTTGACCCAAAGGTCCAGAGCTATTTTAGGGTGATTGGCGTAGTACTCGGACACTGATTGTAAGCATGACATTCATTAGCTGTCACACTGATTGTAAGCATGAGCAGGTGGAAGATTAGGTTAGTGCAAAGCTTTCCTTAAACCCTACCGCCGCCGTTGAAACGAGGCGAGCGTCGAGGGAACCGTGGAGAACGGCGGGGACGCAATGTCGCGCCATCCGGCCTCCTCTTGCAGTGGGAGAATGAATAATCCTGTGGCTCCGGCTGGCTCTGCACCCTCACGAACGGCACACCATACTCGATCGATCCGTTATCCTCTGGGTGCTCGACCTTCGACCTGTACGCCCACCACCTTCGCCTGACTGTCGCCTCGGGCGAATCTGTCTACTCCATCGCCCAGAGGAGATACTCGATGAACTCGGAGGACTGCGGCGTGACTGCCGCTGAGGAGTACAAGTACATCGCCGCCCTCATCGCCGCCGTCTCCCTCTTTCGCATACATTGCCACATGGCCTACACCGTCCTCGAAATCTCCCACTCATTGTCAAACCAACTAAGGATCTCCTTCAACCTGGCTAACTTTGCCTGGTCGCCGCCGGCGATCTGCCTGATTCGCTGTTGCATCCTCTCCATAGATGTCCTTCTGAGTGGTCCGGTGCTAGCTTTGGAAGATGGGAGGAGAGACGATGGTCTTGCAATAGAGAAGAGGGAGAGGCGAGATGGTGGTTTTGGAATGGAGATGATGGAGAGGAGAGGAGGTGGTTTTGCAATGGAGAAGATCAGAAGAGGGAGAGGCGAGACGGTGGTTTTGGAATGGAGATGATGGAGAGGAGAGGAGGTGGTTTCGCAATGGAGAAGATCAGAAGAGGGAGAGGCGAGACGGTGGTTTTGGAATGGAGATGATGGAGAGGAGAGGAGGTGGTTTTGCAATGGAGAAGAGGGAGAGGAGCGTGCGACAACGATTTAGGATTGGACGAGAGGGCGGGCGCGCTGTGACTGGATCAAAATCAAAATCAATTTACCCTTCAATTAAGAAAGCGACCCCACATTAACTAGTCTCCCTTTTATTCTGGGTCATAATTGACCATGATTTTTGCACATAAAATATATGTTATACGTTGCAAAAATAATATAATTTGAAAGTACATTCAGATACGAACCAAACGATACAATTTTTGGTGACATGCATTCACATTTTGCTTGTCGAATACAGTACGTGGTCAAACTTTGACCCAAAATACGCAAAACAAAAAAATACTTCCAAGACCAGCGTCGCTCCTCCGCTCTTCTCCTCTTAAACCACCGCCGCTCCTCTCCTGTTCCAATCCAAATGCAGCGCCGCTCCTCTCCTCTTCCATTTCAAAACCACCGCCCCTCCTCTCCTGTTCCAGTCCAAAACCAGCGTCGCTCCTCTCCCGTTCTAATCCAAAACCAGCGCTGCTCCTCTCCTCTTCCATTCAAAAACAACCGCCGGCGAGTGAAGGTGCTGTGGAGAAGTAGATCGATGGAGGAGTACAACCGATACGTGAGGATCGCAGACGGTGTTCCTGTGAAGCTAGCTAGGATGTTGGAGATACAGTCTTGGTTTGACAACAAGGACCAAATAGCGGCGACGGTGACATCCATGGCCAAATATCTGCAACAGAGCGAAAAGGCAGCGATACTCCCGGAGGGAGTCGCGCCGGAGTACATAGAGCTGCTCCTCTGGGCCATGGAGCAAACAGATTCACCGAATCCGATCGTGAGGGAGCGGTGGTGGGAGTATCGATCCCAGATGGAGCATCCACCAGAGATTGAAGGATCGAGCATCTACAGGGTGCCGTTTGTGAGGGTGTCCTGCCAGAGCGAGCCGATGGAGTCTTCGTCGGCCGAGCCCAACTGCAAGAGGAGAAAAGCAGTTGGCCCGACGACGCTTCCCCGCCATCGTCTCCCTCGCCGTTCACATCATCTCACGGGGCGGCTGTCTGCCGCCGAGGAATAGGAGGGGGCTGCCCCCCAGCCCAATAGTCGGGCAGGTTGTGAATTGTTAGGAGCAGCTTAGGGTTGTCAGTATTTGCAGGTTGTGAATTGTGTTTTGTGTTGTGTATTTTGAGAGTACTTTTATATATGAATGTCTTTTGAGTTTCAGATTTGCAGTATTGAGCATATGAAGTATTTTATGAATTCTAGAGATCTTTTTTAGCACTTAAAAATGTAGTTTCATAGGAGTATAAAAGTGCAGACAATGTGATTCTCAGAGAAGAAACTGCAAGTTTCAATTTCAGATAAGAAACTGCAAGTTCAGGTTCAGATAAGAAACTGCAACTTTCAGAGGCAGAGCATTTATATTAACACGACCTTTTCAAACAGGGTTAATATCATGTTGGAAGTTTTATTCATGGTCGAAAATGGAACTACCCGCCAGTTAACATCATGCTGATCAACATTCATGCATAGCACATCTTCATATGATGCACAGTCAAAATGCCCACACAATGTCGAGTGTGCGAAACACAGAGAAAACGAGGGACGAAGTTTTGGCAAGTGTTGGACGTGGTTTTGGGCTGCCCCGTCTAGGCTTTCATTTTTAACATGCGCAGCCCACGACCTCGGATGGGAGGTCCATAGGCCTGTTTGTATTTTCTTAGGGCCGTCATGTATCGACCGGCCTATGGACCTCCCATCCGAGGTTTTATTTTTGGCAGCCCAATTTATGTATTTTTTTGAAGAAAACACATAGGTATGTTCTATTTTTCTATATAAGAATAGGAACGCCAGGTCCAGCTTATGTTTCCCTTCTAACTATATTATATATATTTAAATTATTTTATATGTTATTTTTATTGTCATCATATATTTAACAGATACTTACATATGTAAGAAAACAATATCCCACATCTTATTAACTTATAAAAACAATTTCTTAACAAATAAAATCCTGGATTGTTTTGGCACGAAAATCCTAGTGATTGTGTACAAAAGCTTGGTAAGATTTAAGGACGAATGTAATAATATCACTTATTATTTAAATATATTTATAACAAAATGCTCAGCCCCTTTTTATTTTTGATAACATTGCTGGCCCAACCCAACATTATAATTAGAATCAGCCCAGCAAAATCATGTATTTTGAGAAAGTGCAAATGGCCTGTAATTTTTTAGGAAATAAAATAAATGGGCCGCATGGACACTACATTATTTGTTCACCCAGCCCATCTAATGGGAGTAATTCAAAAAAAGAAGATCAAATTGACTGTAAATTCTACCACGCAAAAAAAAGACTGTAAATTCTGAAAAAATGGGTTGAATACGTGCCACATTTTTGGAGGCTGAAATGTGGGCCAATAGGTCGAAGCCAACGCAAGTCGTTGTCAATTTAGTCAACAAATGATTCTGACATGTTAGCCGTTGGATTTACATCCAACGACCGGCATCCATCTTCAATCTCTCGTCTTCTTCCTCCAGCGCCACCGGGGCCACCTCCCGCCTCCTGCTGCTAGCAGCTCTACTTAGCACGCTTCGCTATGAAGCGCTACTCCACCGTTGGCCAGGCCATCCCTCCACCCCTCCACACCTCCTGTTCTTCTCCACCGACTGCCGAACCACACAGCACTAGAACCAGTTAACCCTCGTACACCTCTCCGTCTGTGACTCTACTCCCGCGTCTTCCCATCTCCGGCTCGTTGCTGTCCGGGGCCTCGCCGTCGTCCACCACCTTGGATGCACATGGCGCGGCGTGGTCAACGTGGTCAACGAACGACACCATCGGAAGTAGACTGTGCGTGGAGAGGCTGACAGCTGGGTCCACGGCCACACACAAGGAAATGCCTCCTTATTACGCGCAAAATAATAATTCCTCCACCTGACATCTGGGACCCACCGGAAGGGCCTCTATATTTCACAAAAATAACGTGCCCCCCGCTGACATGTCGGACCCACCAGCTATCTTCGCACGCAAGGAAGTGCCTCCTTATTACGCACAAAAAAATTAATACTCCCCCTGCCAGCTGGAACCCAGCATAGTGGGAGGCTGACTTGTGGGCCTACCAAGTTGACGGGGATGAGGGCTTTGTCAACTTAGTCAATATGAACGATTCTAGCTCCTGTTACCGTACGATGTTCATCCAACGGCCGTAGTTCTTCTTCAACCTCTGGTCTTCTTGCTCCAGCCGCCCAAACCAGCGCCGGTCGTGCCGCGTGCTCCTGCCTCCCGTGGCCGGCTGTGATGCCGCGGAGGCCTCACCGCCCCCTACTACTCCCACCGCTGGCCAGGCCATCCCTCTACTCACCCACACCCCCTGTTATTCTGTGGCGACAGCAGCCTCACACCGCAGCCGAACCAGTGAACCCTCGTACACCTCTTCGCGTGGGCATCCACTGCTGTGTCTTCCCCGGCTCCGAGTCGTCCCCTTCCTAGTCCTCGCTGTCGTCCACCGCCGTGGTGCTCTCGGCGCGGCGTGGTCAACGTGGTCAAGGAACGATTTCCATCGGACGTGGAATGTACGTGGAGAGGCTGACAGCCGGGTCCACGGCCGCAGCAAGGAAGTGCCTCCTTATTACGCGCAAAATAATGATTCCTGCACCTGACAGTGGGGACCCACCGGACGGGCCACCGTATTTCGCGAAAAAAATGTTTCCCCCTGACTGCTGGGACCCACCAGCTACATCTTCGCACACAAGGAAGTGCGTCCGGGCAAAAAAAAAACGATTCGCCCCCCTGACTGCTGGGACCCACCAGCTACATCTTCGCATGCAAGGAAGTGCGTCCGGGCAAAAAAAACGATTCGCCCCCTGACTGCTGGGACCCACCAGCTACATCTTCGTACACAAGGAAGTGCCTGACAGTCGGGACCCACCTGGTCGAAGCGTACGCAGCGTTGTCATTCTGGTCGCGAACGTGTATGTACATATATACTGGTGGATGTAGAGGCGCGCACGTGTCGTAGTAGAGGCGCGTACATGTCGTAGTAGAGGCGCGCACGTAGCATGTACACGTACGTACAACGGCCAGGGTGCAAGAAAGAAAATACGGCCACATATGTGTACATACGGGCAGGGTCTCGCACGCCTACTCGCGCATACGTACGGCCAGGGCTCATGTACATGGCTGGGTCGGAACGAAGAAACAGCGGCGTCGTCGTGTTCATGGGGAGGCAACGGAATGCGTCGTGTTCATGGGGAGGCAACGGAATGCGTCGTGTTCATCGGGAGGCAACGGAACGCGTGCGAGCCAACCGGCTGGGTCGGAACGGAATGCGTGGTCGTGTTCATCGGGAGGGCTTGGACGGAACACGCGATGGAAACGAGGCCTGGCGTACCGCACAACGGAGGAAACGGACCTCCTACGTTCGGAACAGGGTCCTGTTGATCGGGAGGGGTCTGGCGTACCGCAAAACGGAGGAAACGGACCTCCTACGGTCGAAACGGGGTTCCTGTTGATCGGGAGGGGTGTGGCGTACCGCAAAACGGCCGAAACGGACCTCCTACGGTCGAAACGGGGGTCTTGTTGATCGGGAGGGGTGTGGCATACCGCAAAACGGACGAAACGGACCTCCTACGGGCGAAACGGGGGTCCTGTTCATCGGGAGGGGTGTGGCGTACCGCAAAATGGGACTCCACGGGATGCTGTTCATCTCCACCGTCGACCTCCTCCAGCCTCCACGGGCTACCGTCAACCTCCTCCAGCCTCCACGGGCTCCTGTTCATCCAGCCTCCACCGCGCGCTACTCCACCGGCTACTGTTCAACCACCCCTCCACGGGCACCCCTCCACCGTCTACTGTTCATCCAGCCCTCCACACCACGGGGTCCTGTTCAACCACCCCTCCACGGGAACCCCTCCACCGTCTACTGTTCATCCAGCCCTCCACACCATGGGGTCCTGTTCATCCAGAGGCAACGCCACCGCTCACTGTTCATCCAACCCTCCCCCCCGCAACGCTCACTGTTCATCCAATCGATCGGCTTCAGTTAGCAGAAGTAGCGAAGGAATCGCTCGATCGGGTTCAGTTAACAGCCATCGATCGATCGCTCGAGTTCAGTAACGCGTAGCCTGCAGTGCAATCGCTCGGGTTCAGTTAGAGCCCAACGCCTCGCTCGGGTTCAGTTAGAGCCAACGCCTCGCACACACGCGCGTACGTGTACGAGAGAAACGCGCATGGCTCGGCCCCCGACCTCCCACCATAACCGGGAACTCCCCAAAATTTTCCTCGCCCTCGCTTCTACCACGGTTTTTTCCGTCATGGACGGCCCAAAGAATGTCATGCAGCTGCGTCTCCGGCCCGCCCAGGACGAAAAGCCCATTTTCTGTCATGATTTTTTGTCATGGAAGTAGTAGCCCACCACATCTATGATGATACCGGGTTTTGTCACAATTATCGTCATAGAAGCGTCATATGTATGACAGAAAAAATTTCGTTCGGCCCAAAATGTCACGGATGTGTCTTTTTTTCATAGTGATAGCGAACGGCAACAGGCGCGTTGCCGTGAAGTACGTCCCGCTCATGCTTCAAGGCACGGCACGCACTTGGTTGAACAGACACAAGCCCTGCAGCATCAACAGCTGGCTAGACTTCACGGAAGTCTTCATCCGCAACTTCACCAGCACGTACAAGCGGCCTCCCAAGCCCCGCCAGCTCTCCTTGTGCGTCCAAGGGCCCAGCGAATCAACTCGCGACTACCTCACGCGTTGGGCCGAGCTCCGCAACTCCTGCGAAGGGGTGCACGAGGTTCAATCCATAGAGTACTTCACCGCCGGGTGCCGACAGGGCACCCTCCTCAAGCACCGGCTCCTCTGCGACGATCCGACTACCCTCGACAAGCTGCTGATCATAGCAGACAAGTACGCCATGGCCGACTCTTCAATGAAGACCGAGCTTCGAGTGGATGCCTCTGGAAAGGTGCTCGCTCCGGCTCCCAAGACGCCGGCTGGTGACTCCAATCGACGCCCTTACCAGAACGACAACAAGCGCAAGGCCCCTATGCCACCTTCCACTAGTCGGCAAGTAGCCACAGTCGAAGACGAACAACCTGAAGGGCGGCCCATGCCCAAGAAGCAGAAGGGCGGTAGGCCAGCTTTCTCCTACGAGCAAACCCTTGATGCCCGCTGCAAGGTCCACAGCGGCGCGAAGCCGTCCAACCACACGACTCGGAAGTGTCATTGGCTCACGCGGATCTCCAAAGGCGAAGGGCTGGTGCCGCCTCCACCTGCTGGCCAGCCACCTCCAGCCCCTCAGCAGCCAGCTGCTCGACCAGCAGTCGGATCCATTCAAGACGAGTTCCCGGACGAGCACGCCACCTACGTCGTCTTTACAAGCCAAGATGAAGACAGGCGCAGTCGGCGCCAACAACACCAAGAAGTCAACGCGGTCGCCTCTAACAACCCAGAGTTTATGCATTGGTCTGAGAAGCCTATCTGCTGGAGCCGGGCCGATCACCCAGAGGTGATGCCGTCTCCCGGCTCTTATGTGTTGGTGTTAGACGCCACCCTCGTGATAGAAAGGCGAGCTGCCCGTTTCTCCCATGTACTGATTGACGGTGGGAGCAGCATCAACATACTGTACCGCGACACCATGGAGAAGCTGAACATCAAGACGAAGCAACTCATGCCAAGCCGGACTGTGTTCCATGGCATCGTACCCGGCCTGTCCTGTTCACCAATAGGCAAGATCAAGATAGATGTTCTCTTCGGAGACAAGGATCACTTCCGCCAAGAAGAAGTCTGGTGTGAAGTGGTGGATCTAGAGAGCCCTTACCACGCATTGCTTGGCCGACCTGCCCTAGCCAAGTTTATGGCTGTGCGCCACTACGCCTACCTCAAGATGAAGATGCCAAGTTCAAAGGGGATCATCACCATAGCCGGAGACTACAAGAAATCCTCTGAGTGTGCTGTAGCCAGCAGCCGGCTAGCCGAGTCCCTCGTGATTGCTGAAGAAAAAAAGATGCTGGACCGAGTCGTGGCCATGGCCGGCAAGCAGCCGGCCCTGTCCCCTGACCCTAAGGAATATGATGCTCAAGGCTCCTTCCAGCCGGCCAAGGAAACAAAGAAGATACCTCTGGACCCAGAGAACCCGGAGAGGTTTGCCGTCATTGGAGCAAACCTGGACATCAAATAGGAAGGCCAGCTCGTCAATTTCCTCCGTGAGAATCGGGACATCTTTGCATGGTCCCCAAAGGACATGCCAGGTGTTCCGAAGGATTTCGCCAAGCACAAGCTACACGTCCGAGCAGACGCAAAACTAGTCAAACAACCTCTCCGCCGACTATCGGAGGAAAAGACAAGGATTGTAGGAGAAGAGATAGCTCGGCTTCTGGCAGTCGGCTTCATTATGGAGGTGTTTTTTCCAGAGTGGCTTGCCAACTCGGTCCTTGTATTGAAGAAAAACAATAAATGGCGCATGTGTATAGATTATACCAGCCTCAACAAAGCCTGCCCCAAAGATCCGTTTGCCTTACCTCGAATCGATCAAGTGATAGACTCCACAGCCGGATGTCAGCTGTTGAGTTTCTTGGATGCTTACTCAGGCTACCATCAGATCAAGTTGGATCCAGCCGACCGCCTGAAGACCACCTTCATCACACCATTCGGAGCTTTCTGCTACCTGACTATGACATTCGGCTTGAGAAACGCCGGTGCCACTTTTCAGCGTTGCATGCAGAAATGCCTCCTCAAGCAACTCGGCAGAAATGCCCACGTCTATGTAGACGATACTGTGGTGAAGACGGAGAAGCGCGGCACCCTACTGGAAGACCTCAGAGAAACATTTGACAACTTGCGCCGGTTTCAGATCAAGCTCAACCCTGAGAAATGCGTGTCCGGAGTACTAGCCAGCCAGCTTCTAGGCTTCTTGGTCTCCGAACGCGGCATCGAGTGCAACCCAGTGAAGATCAAGGCCATAGAGAGAATGGAGATTCCTACCAAGCTGTGAGACGTCCAAAAGTTTGCCGGGTGCCTGGCCTCACTGAACCACTTCATCAACCGGCTAGGAGAGAAGGCTCTCCCCCTGTACCGACTCATGAAAAAGTCCACCCACTTCGAGTGGAATGACCAAGCAGGCCGAGCTTTTCACGAGTTGAAGAAGATGCTGACCATGCCACCTGTCTTGGCGGCGCCGACTAAGAAAGAGCCCATGCTCCTTTACATTGCCGCGACTAGCCGAGTGGTCAGCACAGTTATTGTGGTCCAACGCCCAGAAGAAGGCCGGGCTCAGTTAGTCCAGAGGCCGGTGTATTATTTGAGCGAAGTACTGTCCACCTCGAAGCAAAGTTATCCGCACTACCAAAAGATGTGCTATGGAGTATACTTTGCCGCCAAGAAGCTGAAGCCCTACTTTCAAGAGCATCCCATCACGGTCGTATGTACTGCCCCGCTTGCCGAGATCATAGGCAGCCGGGATGCATCCGGCCGGGTGGCCAAGTGGGCCATTTCGCTGGCTCCTTACACGATCTCTTACCAGCCTCACACCGCCATAAAGTCCCAAGCATTGGCCGACTTTCTGGTCGACTGGGCCGAGACCCAGTACCTACCGCTGGCTCCCGACTCCACTCATTGGCAAATGCACTTTGATGGATCCAAGATGCGCACCGGCTTGGGAGCCGGCATCGTCCTCACCTCTCCCAAGGGCAACAAATTCAGATACACATTACAAATTAATTTTGCAACCTCCAACAACGTGGCCGAGTACGAGGCGCTCATACATGGGCTCCGGCTAGCCAAAGAGCTCGGCATCCGCCGGATCCTGTGCTATGGCGACTCGGATTTGGTAGTCCAACAATCATCCGGCGATTGGGACGCCAAGGACGCAAACATGGCGAGCTACCGATTCCTCGTTCAGCAAATCAGCAGATACTTTGAAGGATGCGAGTTCCTCCACGTGCCTCGGGCCGACAACGAGCAAGCAGATGCCCTGGCATGAATCGGCTCCACCCGACAAACTATACCAACCGGCGTCTCTCTCCAACGCCTCCTCAAACCGTCTGTCAAGCCGTCTCCAGAATTAGACTCCATCTTCGTACCGCCTGACCCTGATGCAGTTAGATCTGACTTGGGGAACCCAATAGGCGGCTCGGGGACTTTGGCATGCGGCCCGGGGACTGCCGTAGTCGCACCCGGCTCGGGGACTTCAAAACCCGGCCCGGGGACTGCAGCAGTCGGCCCGGGGACTACAACAGTCGGCCCAGGGACTGCAACGACACAACAGGCGGTGGCCGACTCCAACTCTTCACCACCCAACCCACCCACCCTGGTCGCAGTAGCTATATTGGCAATAGAAGAAGTCACAGCTCCATCATGGGCCCAACCCATCCTCAACTTCCTGGTAAACAGAGAGCCGCCAACTGACGAGATCTCGGCAAGACAAGTTCAACGCCGAGCCAGAGCATACACAATAATAAACAGAGAACTCCTTAGGCGCAGCGTCACTAGAGTCTTCCAGTGCTGCGTCAAGCCAGAGAAGGGCATAGCAATCCTCAAGGACATCCACCAAGGCGAATGCGGCCACCACGCGGCCTCAAGATCACTTGTCGCCAAAGCTTTCCGCCATGGGTTCTTCTGGCCGACTGCTTTGGAAGACGCCAAGGAATTAGTCAAATGTTGCAAAGGGTGCCAAGTCTTCAGCTCCAAGCAACACCTGCCGGCTTCTGCACTCAAGACCATCCCCCTCACCTGGCCCTTTGCCGTCTGGGGATTGGACATGGTGGGCCCATTCAAGACGGCGCGCGGCGGCATGACACATCTGCTTGTCGCCGTGGACAAATTCACCAAGTGGATTGAAGCGAAGCCAATCAAGAAGCTGAACGGGCCGACTGCCGTGACATTCATCGCAGATATCACCACCCGGTATGGCGTACCACACAGCATCATCACCGACAATGGCACGAATTTTGCCAAAGGAGCACTGGCACGTTTCTGTGTGACACAGGGCATCCGACTGGACTTAGCGTCCGTTGCCCACCCGCAGTCAAACGGCCAAGTCGAGCGAGCAAACGGCCTCATCCTCTCCGGCATCAAGCCCCGACTGGTTGTACCACTGGAGCGTTCGGCCGGCTGCTGGCTCGACGAGCTGCCGGCCGTCCTCTGGAGTCTGCGTACTACCCCGAACAAGTCAACCGGCTTCACCCCTTTCTTCCTTGTATATGGTGCCGAGGCTGTCATCCCAACTGACATTGAGTTCGACTCACCTCGGGTCACCATGTACACGGAGGCGGAGGCCAAGGAAGCGCGAGAAGACGGTGTTGACCTGCTGGAAGAGGTCCGGCTGTTAGCACTCAGCCGGTCCGCCATCTACCAGCAGGGTTTGCGCCGTTACCACAACCGGAAGGTCAAGCCAAGATCCTTCCAAGAAGGCGATCTTGTGCTCCGGCTGATCCAGCGAACAGCCGGCCAGCACAAGCTCTCGGCCCCTTGGGAAGGCCCCTTCGTCATCAGCAAGGCCCTAGGCAACGACTCCTACTACCTGATCGACGCACAGAAGCCGAAGGCACGCAAGAGAGATGATTCCGGCAAGGAGTCGGAACGACCATGGAACGCCAATCTCCTCCGAAGATTTTACAGTTAAAAGCAGTATGTACCACGCTACCTTTTGTATTAAGTACAAGACAACGGGCCCCCCGAGGAGCACTCGGGGACTACCATCTTTTATCTATGTATGACGAGTGTCATACCTATGAATGTATTACTACATTTGTTTTTCTGTCCGGCACCGGGTTCGATCAGTCGGCCCGGGGACTTGCCGCCTTGAGTTATATTAAAGTTCTACCTGCAGTCAGACAAGTAGTGTGCCGGCACCCAAGCCCTCTCTTGTTGAAAGTCGCAGCTCGAAGAATCGACTGTCCGACTGGCAAGAGTCAAAGGCAGGAAAGGATGCCCACACGAAAAACGGCTAAGGACTAACGAACTTATATAACACAAGCCGGCCTCCCACCCCGCCAACCGGCTGTCAGAACAGCCGGCTGGCCGGCTTCCCATTCACCTTGCTACAATCTAAGAAAGCTAGAGTACTTGCCCTCCCAAACGGCCAAGCCCTTCCCCAGCCACAGACTGCAGAGCAGCTGTCCGGTTGGGAAGAAGGCGACCAAGGGAGGGCGACAAAGGAAACAACCAAAAGGATGAAAAGCAAATACAATCGGAAGCCAAGCACATGCATGATTATATTTACACAAAAGGCCTTCGAAAGGCCGGCATTCAACATAGTTTTAATACACCCCCAGTGGGTGGAACTGCGCAAACTTAACAAGTATTGTTCAAAGAGTAATAAACAGGAAAGCAAAGGTGGCGGATTAGGCTAAAGGTGCAACAGGCGAGCCAGGCAGGTCAGTGGAGACGGCAGTGCTGGCTGGAGGAGTGGTCGGCTGGCGAGTCTCGGCTTGATCATCACCGGCTGCAGGCGGCGCGCTCGCACGCGCCTCGTTGCTGGAGGCACGATCAAGCTGAGGCTGGCCGGTTGCTCCACCGTCTAGCACGACGTCTTCACCATCCTCTCCCTCCTCCTCTTTGCCCTCGTCGCTGGAGTCGATCTCCTCTGCCGAGTCCTCACCATCCGCTGGGTTCAGCCCAAACCACTCCTCCGGCTGAGCAACGCCCTCATCATCCACCTCAGGGGCAAAGACACTGGTGTCAGTGTAGTCGGCGATCGCCGAGGCGCGTTGGATAATAGCCGGCCGCACCGCCTCCAGCTCCTCGTCGGCCTCCTGCCGCCAGGTGGCCAGCTGGTCCATTTCTAGCCCAGGATACCAAGCTCGAATGAACTCGAGCGCCCGCCTGGCGCCTGACCGAGCTGCAGAAGCTTTCCAGGCCTCGAAGCGGCCAACCGCTACCTCCAGCCAGTCGGCAGTCCGACTGGGGGTACGGGGAACCACCTCGCCGGGCCAAAGGGCGGCCAGCACTTGCGCCCCAACGCGCTGAAGACGGCGGACATGCGGTGAGCTGGCTGGAGGCGGGCATGGATCGCCAGAAGCTGCTCCTCAAGCGACCCGCGAGCATCCGGCGCGATCTCAGCTCCAGCCTGCCTTTGCGCCTCGCGGTGGGCCTCGATGACTTGGCTGGCGGCAACAGAGTAACCAGGAAGTACTCTGTACAAGTAAGAAAGGAAGAGAAAAAACACAAAGTCAGAAAATGGACCAAATGGTAGGTGGCAAGCAAAGGAACGAAGAAGAAGGCGGCCTACCGTCAACCAAATCTTCGATCTGGCCGTAGCCGTTGATCAGCGATTGCCTTGCCTCAGCCCGCCTCGCCGCCTCGGTCTCGTATTCGGCTTGGAGGGCGGCCTCGCTGTCCTGCGCCACCTTCAGGGCCGCCTTATGGCTCTCCTCCTGGTCGGCCAGCTTCTTGACCAATCGGTCACGCTCCTGAGCCAAGGCGTTGCACTCGGCTTCCTTGGCACGAAGGGCGGTCTGGGCCCCACCCAACTGCTCCCTCAGGTCGGCATTGGCCTCTGCAGATATGGCAAAGAAGAAAAGAGCAATAAGAAATAAGTCGCCAGGAAAGATCCGGCCCGACTGCTCAGCAGTCGGCCCGAATCTCGGGGACTACACCCAGTGGGTGCGCTGACGCGCCCCCACGTGAGATAAAAGATGAAGCACTTACTCCGGCTCTTAGTCAGATCAGTGGTCTTCTAGTTCAGCTCGCGGGCCTGGGAGTTGAAGGTAGCCACGCGGAGGTTGTGATAGTCCTGCAAATAGGACAGAGGAGCGGATAAGAACAAGATAGCAATCGAAGTCTACTAAGAAGTTCCAAGCCGCCTGCTTAGCAGCCAACTTGGAACTCGGGGACTACACCCAGTGGGTGCGCTGACGCGCCCCCACGGAAGAAATCAAGAAACAAAAAAGCGGGAAGACTCACCTGAATGGCCGTCCGTGTCGCGAGGAACTCTTGAGTATACTGCTTCAGCACGGTGGCCTGGGATTGAAGCCGGTTCCGGACTTCTTGCGCCGCCACGTTCAGCACGGCTGTCCCACCACCCGGCGTCCAGCCCGAGCTGGCGCTGGCCGTCTCCAGATCCTGGGCCGACGAGCTAGAGCCCGCGGCCTTCTGCGGGTCCGGCGCCGAAGTCGCCTTCCCCGTGCGCTGGCGCGATGGCGAATCGGACCACAAGGTCTGCCCTCGCAACCGGCTCGCCCCCAGCCGGTTGCACGGGCGGCGCGCTAGGCCGGCTGCCTTGGTCCGCCCCAGTCGGCGATGGCGGTGCCGCCTCCCTCTCCCGGACGACGACGTCGTCCTCCTCCCTCTCCATCCCCGGCTAGTCGCCACCGGCTTCTTCCGGCGGGGGCTCCGGGATCTCGGGCGCCACAGTTCGCAGGGGGACGACAAGCTGCGGAGGCCGGTTACGCAAGGCCTCCGCCGCCCTCTCTGCGGCTGCAGCCTCCGCCTAAGCCTTGTCCACCGTGTCGGCTTGTGCCTCCGCCGACTCCTCCGCCGTCTCCTGCATCGCCTTGGCAGCGGCCGCCCTCAGCTCCTCCGCCTCCCGCTCCTCCCGCGCCTCCCGCGCATTCCGCTTCATCGCCGATTGAAGCTCGGCACGGGGGTCCACGCGGCGGGCGCTTGTAGATCCTCCCGCCGCTCCAATCACGGAGGCGACAGCGGTCCGCTCAAGAGAAAGCGGAGCCCTATTTTTTAAGTCAAGACATGGACTCAGAAGAATATCGACAAAAAAG
This sequence comes from Triticum aestivum, assembly GCF_018294505.1. Classification (NCBI taxonomy): domain Eukaryota; kingdom Viridiplantae; phylum Streptophyta; class Magnoliopsida; order Poales; family Poaceae; genus Triticum; species Triticum aestivum. The sequence goes on from NC_057796.1 coordinate 61,463,039, forward strand.
AAGAAGGAATACGCGAGAGAATTGACACTTACGCCGAAACCATTTGTGGCTGCTTCACCACCTTGCGGAAGCGGGCAGCCTTCGCGGATGCCTCGTCCCGCTTGGTCGCCGCCGCGTGCTCTTGGGCTTCTTCGGCCGACTGCCGAATAGGCTCGGCGCGGCCCGGCGCTTCTGCGCGCCGCCTCGGGCAGCCGGCGCGGCAGATGACCCGCGCCATGATCGGACGCCGGCTGGCGGCGCGGGACGACTTCTGCCTCGTCATGATCCGGCCAGTCGTCGAAGCTGGCTCCAAGCTCGGAGCCGCCTGCCTCGCCGCCTCCCCCCACGGTGTCGTCGTCCAGAGCGGCCGCCCCCAAGTCGGGGTCGTCCAAGTCGTGCGTCGTTCGGTCGGGGAGATATTGGTGCTCCACCCCCGCTGCCCCGGCTGCCGGTCGAAGGAGGGGGCTCTGTCAAGACCAACCGACTGGTTAGAGTCGGCCAAGACAAACTTGGTCACAAAAGAAAGAAGAGAAGAAAAAGAAAGCTTACCATAGGCAGGGGATTGGCACGGGAGTACGGCTCCATGCCAAACTGCCACTCATCGGTGAGCTTGCAGTTCGCGAGGTAGTTCACCATGAGAGCTACCTCGGCATGAGGCATCTCCTTGTTACACAGCCGACTCGGATCGAGTTGGCCGCTAATTTGACAAATCATATGAGGGCGGCCTTGGAGCGGGAGCACCCGGCGCACCACGAAGGTGGCCAGCAGGTCGGGCCCGGTCAGGCCCTCCGACTGGACCATTACCCGGAGTCGCGCGACGGCGGCGGCTCCAGCAGGCGACAGCGTTCTGGCCCGATAGGACCACTGGGGCCGCCTCCCAGCTGGCGGGCCAGCTACATAAGCCGGCAAGTTGACGAAGTCACCTTGCGGAGCGACATTCTTCACATAGAAGTAGGATTTCTGCCAGAGCTTCACCGACTGGATCAGCGTGATGGGAGGAAAAGGGTTGTCGGCTACCGGCCTCCGCACTGCGATGAACGCGCCGCTCTGAGCCGGCACGCCCCTCATAGCGGTGCCGAGCTTGGACTGGAAGAATTCCCCCCAGAGCTCGAGGGAGGGAAGGACGCCGAGGACGCCCTCGCACAAAGTGACGAAGGCAGACAGCAGCACCACCATGTTTGGAGTGAGGTGGTGCGGCTGGAGCTGGTAGAATTCGAGGAAGGAACGGAAGAAGCCGCTCGCAGGCAGGCCGAGGCCGCGCAGGAAGTGCGAGCGGAAGATTACCCGCTCGCCCTCCTCCGGCGCTAGCGAGATCTCCCTCTCCAGCGCAAGACGGACCCGCACATGGTCCCTGCCGGGCAACCGCCGCGTCCTGCGGAGGAAGTCGATGTGGTCCACGTGGACGTTGGAGCCGTCCCATTCTCCGCCGCGCAACATGAGGGCAAGAAGTCGATGAGAAAGGCGCGGCGACGGCGAAACCACGGCCCCGCGGTGGCGAAGCTGCGGGGTAGTGCGATGACTAGAGGGACGGCGCGGCGGCGAGGGGCTGCAGCGACGGAGAGGAAGAAGAAGAAGATGGCGGAGCGAGGGCGAGCGTGCGAGCGTCTGCCGCTCCCCCTCCTCCCCCTATTTATAGCCTCGTGCGGCGAAGCCGAGGAGGTGAGGTGTAGGGGGACGTGGGATTAACTGCGCCCACTCCCCCACGTCCCACGATTATTGCGCCCAAACGGCGTGCGGAAACTGCCGTTCAAAGGCGAATGGCCCGTTTTGGGCCACAGAAGATCCACACCTGGGCCTAGGCGTGGAAGTGGTGGGCCCCGGCCTACGGCGGCGTCCCGTCACGCGCGTGGGCTGGCAGGCTCTTCCAGCCGGAGGGTTCCACGTGGCGCGCGGGCGGCAAGCGGCCGGCCAACAACCCGGCGTGCGCGCCCGCTGGCTCCCACCTTCAGACTTCAAAACTTCACCAAGACGGTGCACCTGATCAAAGCCGGCTCCTAGCTGCTGGCTCTTCAAGATAGGAAGCTGATTGAGCTTCTCGTCCTCCTTTCAGCCTCGAAGCCCAACCAGCTTCGGGGACTACTGTCGGAGTAAATGACCACGGGTAGCCTAACCGACTCCCCCTGGCTCTTTGAAAATTATCGGGCCGATCGAGCCTTCAAGCACCCAAAGCAGAGGGCCGCCTTCCCCTGGCCGGCTGTCTCACAGGCCGACTACTGGAAGGCGACCCGGCCCTAAAAACCCTCCCGAAGAGAGTCGCAAGAAGGACAACTCCAAGAAGCCGGCCACAAGAGGACCGACTCCCTGAAGCCGGCCACGAGAAGACCGGCTCCAGGATGCCGGCCACAAGAGGGCCGGCTCCCGGCAAGCGGCCAAGAGTGCACCCTCAAGGACTGCAACCACATAACGGTGACGAGACGGGGCGTGGCTACAGTAAAGCCTGCCACCCCCGAATCCCGGAGCACGCGTCGCCACAGTGCGTCGTACGGGTCGGCCATCCCCCGTCCGGCACGACACTGTTGCCATGTTGACCATGACGCCACCCACGACAGGCTGTCAGTACGGCCTGCGGGCGGCGGGCCCCTTCAGCCAGAGAGATGCTCGAAGACGGCCAAGCCTCCCCCAGTCGGCCTGGGGTGTAGCCGGCTCCCAATAGCTGGCTACCTCCCTCCCTCAAAGTATGTGCATCATTAAGGAGACAAGACGAGGTAAGGCTACAGTGAGAGCCCGCCAGGCGCTGGCACTGGAGCCATGCTTACCTCGGCAAAGCCCTTGTCATCAGGGGCGAGGCTACAGTAACCAGCCGCCGGCAAGACCCCCAGGTAGTGGGGCCGGCCTGTCGGCCAAGAGGTCGGCAGCCGGCGGGACCCACCAGTCGGCGGGCCCCAGCGGCCGGCGGAGAAACCGGCGAATACAGACACTGACGGCTAGGACCCGCGTCCAGCCAGATTACCATTGTACCCCTGGGGGTAGGCCTATATAAACCCCCCGGGGCACCCATGCAAAGGGTTGATCTCTGAGAGTTTTAGACACCACATAGGGAGAAGAGGAGAGCTTGCCTTGCCCTTCTTCTTCCTCTAACCAAACAGCTCAAGGAGCCACTTGTAGCCACTTGTGTTGATCTAGTGATCATGCGGAGACCCTGCAGAGCAGGACTAGGGATGTTATCTCCACGGAGAGCCCCGAACCTGGGTAAGATTCGCCGGCGTGCATGTCTTCGCCTTATCCCGTTTCCAGGCACCGGCGATGTCTTACTGGCTCCCACAATGATAAGCCACCCGTTGGCATATGTCGCACCTACCACCCGACAATTGTGGACAAGCACCGTATCCTTATGGGTACGGTGATTGAGAGGGTCCAGTCCGCCAAGAGCGGGCTGACCGAAGCCTACAGCAGCCTGCTGACAGGTTTTGAGGTAAGCGACGCAAAAATCCCAATATAGTCAGTAGCCCCTGAGACACTGTCCCGTGTCTGGAAAGAAAAGCCGGACAGAGGGTCGATCCTTACTAGTAGGAAACTAACTAAATTTGTCGGGAATGAATATGCAGGCGTCGCTGCTGTCCGCGGCCTCACATGCTGCCGAAGTCTCCGAACTTAAGCGAAGACTGGAGAAGGCCGAGGAAGAGCTCGGCCAGGTGAAGAGGCAGCTCCAGGAGAATCAAGGTATGTAATAACCCGAGAAGTATACGAAAAGAGTAGGATGTTATATATTGACCGAAGTGTCTTGATATAAATAGGAGCAACGACCGAGGTCGAGGCCCTGGGCGAAGCCGAGGGGAAGGCCGTCAAGGAGCAGGCTGCCCGTAAGAAGCTCAAGGCCCGGATCAACGAGGTCCAACAAGAGCTCCAGGACGCGGTGAAGAAGTGTAAGACCTTGGAGCATAACGCGTCGGCTAAAGAGGCCGAACTCTCCAAGGCTCGTCAGAGCACGGAGACGGTCCGGAACGGGGCCAAGGGCGCCCTCCAAGAGGTCCAGGAGGCGAGGAAGATTGCGGCGGGTAAGGCATTCAGTATGCATAGCAAATATGCGAAGAGGAAGTATCTTTTACTAACCCGGATTCGGAGTGTTGGGGAACGTAGTAATTTCAAAAAAAATCCTATTAACACGCAAGATCATGGTGATGCATAGCAACGAGAGGGGAGAGTGTTGTCCACGTACCCTCATAGACCGAAATCGGAAGCGTTAACACAACGCGGTTGATGTAGTCGTACGTCTTCACGATCCGACCGATCAAGTACCGAACGCACGGCACCTCCGAGTTCAGCACACGTTCAGCTCGATGACGTCCCTCGAACTCCGATCCAGCCGAGTGTTGAGGGAGAGTTTCATCAGCACGACGGCGTGGTGACGATTATGATGTTCTACCGACGCAGGGCTTCGCCTAAGCACCGCTACGATATTATCGAGGTGTAATATGGTGGAGGGGGGCACCGCACACGGCTAAAAGATCGTTGATCAATTGTGTGTCTATGGGGTGCCCCCTGCCCCCGTACATGAAGGAGCAAGGGGGAGGCCGCCGGCCAAGGAGGAGGGCGCGCCAAGGGGGGAGTCCTACTCCCACCGGGAGTAGGACTCCTCCTTTCCTTGTTGGAGTAGGAAAAGGGAAGGGAGAAGGAGAAAGAAGGAAGGGGGCGCCCCCCTCCCTAGTCCAATTCGGACTAGTCCCTGGGGAGGGGTGCGGCCACCCTTTGGGGCCTTTCTGTCCTTTCCCGTATGGCCCATTAAGGCCCAATACGAATTCTCGTAACTCTCCGGTACTCCGAAAAATACCCGAATCACTCGGAACCTTTCCAAACTACGAATATAGTCGTCCAATATATCGATCTTTACGTCTCGGCCATTTCGAGACTCCTCGTCATGTTCCCGATCTCATCCGGGACTCCGAACTCCTTCGGTACATCAAAACACATAAACTCATAATATAACCGTCATCATAATGTTAAGCGTCCGGACCCTACGGGTTCGAGAACTATGTAGACATGACCGAGACACCTCTCCGGTCAATAACCAATAGCGGAACCTGGATGCTCATATTGGCTCCCACATATTCTACGAAGATCTTTATCAGTTAGACCGCATAACAACATACGTTGTTCCCTTTGTCATCGGTATGTTACTTGCCCGAGATTCGATCGTCGGTATGTCGATACCTAGTTCAATCTCGTTACCGGCAAGTCTCTTTACTCGTTCCGTAATACATAATCCCGCAACTAACTCACTAGTCACAATGCTTGCAAGGCTTATAGTGATGTGTATTACTGAGTGGGCCCAGAGATACCTCTCCGACAATCGGAGTCACAAATCCTAATCCCGAAATACGCCAACCCAACAAGTACCTTTGGAGACACCTGTAGAGCACCTTTATAATCACCCAGTTACGTTGTGATGTTTGGTAGCACACAAAGTGTTCCTCCGGTAAACGGGAGTTGCATAATCTCATAGTCATAGGAACATGTATAAGTCATGAAGAAAGCAATAGCAACATACTAAACGATCGAGTGCTAAGCTAACGGAATGGGTCAAGTCAATCACATCATTCTCCTAATGATGTGATCCCGTTAATCAAATGACAACTCATGTCTATGGCTAGGAAACATAACCATCTTTGATCAACGAGCTATTCAAGTAGAGGCATACTAGTGACACTCTGTTTGTCTATGTATTCACACATGTATCTAGTTTCCAGTTAATACAATTCTAGCATGAATAATAAACATTTATCATGATATAAGGAAATAAATAATAACTTTATTATTGCCTCTAGGGCATATTTCCTTCAGTCTCCCACTTGCACTAGAGTCAATAATCTAGTTCACATCGCCATGTGATTTAACATCAATAGTTCACATCACCATGTGATTAACACCCATAGTTCACATCGTCATGTGACCAACACCCAAAGGGTTTACTAGAGTCAGTAATCTAGTTCACATCGCTTATGTGATTAACACCCAAAGAGTAGTAAGGTGTGATCATGTTTTGCTTGTGAGATAATTTTAGTCAACGGGTCTGTCACACTCAGATCCGTAAGTATTTTGCAAATTTCTATGTCTACAATGCTCTGCACGGAGCTACTCTAGCTAATTGCTCCCACTTTCAATATGTATCTAGATTGAGACTTAGAGTCATGTGGATCAGTGTCAAAACTTGCATCGACGTAACCCTTTACGACGAACCTTTTTGTCACCTCCATAATCGAGAAACATATCCTTATTCCATTAAGGATAATTTTGACCGCTGTCCAGTGATCTACTCCTAGATCACTATTGTACTCCCTTGCCAAAATCAGTGTAGGGTATACAATAGATCTGGTACACAGCATGGCATACTTTATAGAACCTATGGCTGAGGCATAGGGAATGACTTTCATTCTCTTTCTATCTTCTGCCGTGGTCGGGCTTTGAGTCTTACTCAATTTCACACCATGTAACACAGGCAAGAATCTCTTTCTTTGACTGTTCCATTTTGAACCACTTCAAAATCTTGTTAAGGTATGTACTCATTGAAAAAACTTATCAAGCGTCTTGATCTATCTCTATAGATCTTGATGCTCAATATGTAAGCAGCTTCACTGAGGTCTTTCTTTGAAAAACTCCTTTCAAACACTCCTTTATGCTTTGTAGAATAATTCTACATTATTTCCGATCAACAATATGTCATTCACATATACTTATCAGAAATGCTGTAGTGCTCCCACTCACTTTCTTGTAAATACAGGCTTCACCGCAAGTCTGTATAAAACTATATGCTTTGATCAACTTATCAAAGCGTATATTCCAACTCCGAGATACTTGCACCAGTCCATAGATGGTTCGCTGGAGCTTGCATATTTTGTTAGCACCTTTAGGATTGACAAAACCTTCTGGTTGCATCATATACAACTCTTCTTTAATAAATCCATTAAGGAATGCAGTTTTGTTTATCCGTTTGCCATATTTCATAAAATGCGGCAATTGCTAACATGATTCAGACAGACTTAAGCATAGATACGAGTGAGAAACTCTCATCGTAGTCAACACCTTGAACTTGTCGAAAACCTTTTTGCGACAATTCTAGCTTTGTAGACAGTAACACTACTATCACTGTCTGTCTTCCTCTTGAAGATCCATTTAATCTCAATGGCTCGCCGATCATTGGGAAAGTCAATCAAAGTCCATACTTTGTTCTCATATATGGATCTTATCTCAGATTTCATGGCCTCAAGCCATTTCGCGGAATCTGGGCTCATCATCGCTTCCTCATTGTTCGTAGGTTCGTCATGGTCAAATAACATGACCTCCAGAATAGGATTACCGTACCACTCTGGTGTGGATCTCACTCTGGTTTACCTATGAGGTTTGGTAGTAACTTGATGTGAAGTTACATGATCATCATCATTAACTTCCTCAGTAATTGGTGTAGGAGTCACAGGAACAGATTTCTGTGATGAACTACTTTCCAATAAGGGAGCAGGTAGAGTTACCTCATCAAGTTCTACTTTCCTCCCACTCACTTCTTTCGAGAGAAACTCCTTCTCTAGAAAGGATCCATTCTTAGCAACGAATGTCTTGCCTTTGGATCTGTGATAGAAGGTGTACCCAACTGTCTCCTTTGGGTATCCTATGAAGGCACAATTCTCCGATTTGGGTTTGAGCTTATCAGGATGAAACCTTTTCACATAAGCATCGCAACCCCAAACTTTAAGAAACGACAACTTTAGTTTCTTGCCAAACCACAGTTCATAAGATGTCGTCTCAACGGATTTAGATGGTACCCTGTTTAACGTGAATGCAGCTGTCTCTAATGCATAACCCCAAAATGATAGTGGTAGATCGGTAAGAGACATCATATATTGCACCATATCTAATAAAGTACGGTTACGATGTTCGGACACACCATTACACCGTGGTGTTCCAGGTGGCGTGAGTAGTGAAACTATTTCACATTGTTTTAACTGAAGGCCAAACTCGTAACTCAAATACTCTTCTCCACGATCAGATCATAGAAACTTTATTTTCTAGTTACGATGATTTTCCGCTTCACTCTGAAATTATATGAACTTTTCAAATGTTTCAGACTTCTGTTTCATTAAGTAGATATACCCATATCTGCTCAAATCATCTGTGAAGGTCAGAACCTGCTACGAGCCTCAATATTCATCGGACCACATACATCTGTATGTATGATTTCCAACAAATCTGTTGCTCTCTCCATAGTTCCGGAGAACGGCGTTTTAGTCATCTTGCCCATGAGTCACGATTCGCAAGCATCAAGTGATTCCAAAATCCCATCAGTATGGAGTTTCTTCATGCGCTTTACACCAATATGACCTAAACGGCAGTGCCACAAATAAGTTGCACTATCATTATTAACTTTGCATCTTTTGGCTTCATTATTATGAATATGTGTATCACTACGATCGAGATCCAACAAACCATTTTATTGGGGTATGACCATAGAAGGTTTTATTCATGTAAACAGAACAACAATTATTCTCTAATTTAAATGAATAACCGTATTGCAACAAACATGATCAAATCATATTCATGCTCAAGGCAAACACCAAATAACACTTATTTAGTTTCAACACTAATCCCGAAAGTATAGGGAGTGTGCGATGATGATCATATCAATCTTGGAACTACTTCCAACACACATCGTCACCTCGCCTTTTACTAGTCTCTGTTTATTCTGCAATTCCCGTTTCGAGTTACTACTCTTAGCAACAGAACTAGTATCAAATGCTGAGGGGTTGCTACGAACACTAGTAAAATACACATCAATAATCTGTATATCAAATATACCTTTGTTCACTTTGCCATCCTTCTTATCCACCAAATACTTGGGGTAGTTCCGCTTCCAGTGACCAGTCCCTTTGCAATAGAAGCACTTAGTCTCAGGCTTAGGACCAGACTTAGGCTTCTTCACTTGAGCAGCAACTTGCTTGTCGTTCTTCTTGAAGTTCCCCTTCTTCCCTTTGCCCTTTTCTTGAAACTAGTGGTCTCGTCAACCATCAACACTTGATGTTTTTCTTGATTTCTACCTTCGTCGATTTCAGCATGACGAAGAGCTCGGGAATTACTTTCGTCATCCCTTGCATACTATAGTTCATCACGAAGTTCTACTAACTTGGTGATGGTGACTAGAGAATTCTGTCAATCACTATTTTATCTGGAAGATTAACTCCCACTTGATTCAAGCGATTGTAGTACCCAGACAATCTGAGCACATGCTCACTGCTTGAGCTATTCTCCTCCATCTTTTAGCTATAGAACTTGTTGGAGACTTCATATCTCTCAACTCGGGTATTTGCTTGAAATATTAACTTCAACTCCTGGAACATCTCATATGGTCCATGACGTTCAAAATGTCTTTGAAGTCTCGATTCTAAGCCGTTAAGCATGGTGCACTAAACTATCAAGTAGTCATCATATTGAGCTAGCCAAACGTTCATAATGTCTGCATCTGCTCCTGCAACAGGTCTGTCACCTAGCGGTGCATCAAGGACATAATTCTTCTGTGGAGCAATGAGGATAATCCTCAGATCACTCCAATCCGCATCATTGCTACTAACATCTTTCAACATAATTTTTCTCTAGGAACATATCAAAATAAACATAGGGAATCAACAACGCGAGCTATTGATCTACAACATAATTTGCAAAATACTATTAGGACTAAGTTCATGATAAATTTAAGTTCAATTAATCATATTACTTAAGAACTCCCACTTAGATAGACATCCTTCTAATCATCTAAGTGATTACGTGATCCAAATCAACTAAACCATAACCGATCGTCACGTGAAATGGAGTAGTTTTCAATGGTGAACATCACTATGTTGATCATATCTACTATATGATTCATGCTCGACCTTTCGGTCTCAGTGTTCCAAGGCCATATCTGCATATGCTAGGCTCGTCAAGTTTAACCTGAGTATTCTGCGTGTGCAAAAACTGGCTTGCACCCGTTATACATGGACGTAGAGCTTATCACACCCGATCATCACGTCGTGTCTGGGCACGACGAACTTTGGCAACTGTGCATACTCAGGGAGAACACTTTTATCTTGAAATTTTAGTGAGAGATCATCTTATAATGCTACCGTCAATCAAAGCAAGATAAGATGCATAAAAGATAAACATCACATGCAATCAATATAAGTGATATGATATGGCCATCATCATCTTGTGCTTGTGATCTCCATCTCCGAAGCACCGTCATGATCACCATCGTCATCGGCGCGACACCTTGATCTACATCGTAGCATCGTTGTCGTCTCGCCAACTATTGCTTTTACGACTATCGCTACCGCTTAGTGATAAAGTGAAGCAATTACATGGCGATTGCATTGCATACAATAAAGCGACAACCATATGGCTCTTGCCAGTTGCCGATAACTCGGTTACAAAACATGATCATCTCATACAATAAAATATAGCATCATGTCTTGACCATATCACATCACAACATGCCCTGCAAAAACAAGTTAGACGTCCTCTACTTTGTTGTTGCAAGTTTTACGTGGCTGCTACGGGCTTAGCAAGAACCGTTCTTACCTACGCATCAAAACCACAACGATAGTTTGTCAAGTTGGTGCTGTTTTAACCTTCGCAAGGACCGGGAGTAGCCACACTTGGTTCAACTAAAGTGAGAAAGACAGACACACGCCAATCACCTTTAAGCAACGAGTGCTCGCAACGGTGAAACCAGTCTCGCGTAAGCGTACGCGTAATGTCGGTCCGGGCCGCTTCATCTCACAATACCGCTGAACCAAAGTATGACATGCTAGTAAGCAGTATGACTTATATCGCCCACAACTCACTTGTGTTCTACTCGTGCATAACATCAACGCATAAAACCAGGCTCGGATGCCACTGTTGGGGAACGTAGTAATTCAAAAAAATTTCCTACGCACACGCAAGATTATGGTGATGTATAGCAACGAGAGGGGAGAGTGTTGTCCACGTACCCTCGTAGACCGAAAGCGGAAGCGTTAACACAACGCGGTTGATGTAGTCGTACGTCTTCACGATCCGACCGATCAAGTACTGAACGCACGGCACCTCCGAGTTCAGCACACGTTCAGCTCGATGACGTCCCTCGAACTCCGATCCAGCCGAGTGTTGAGGCAGAGTTTCGTTAGCATGACGGCGTGGTGACGATGATGATGTTCTACAGACGCAGGGCTTCGCGTAAGCACTGCTACGATATTTTCGAGGTGTAATATGGTGGAGGGGGGCTCCGCACACGGCTAAAAGATCGTTGATCAATTGTGTGTCTATGGGGTGCCCCCCTGCCCCCGTATATAAAGGAGCAAGGGGGGAGGCGGCCGGCCAAGGAGGAGGGCGCGCCAAGGGGGGAGTCCTACTCCCACCGGGAGTAGGACCCCTCCTTTCCTTGTTGGAGTAGGAAAAGGGAAGGGAGAAGGAGAAAGAAGGAAGGGGGCGCCCCCCCTCCCTAGTCCAATTCGGACTAGTCCATGGGGAGGGGTGCGGCCACCCTTTGGGGCCTTTCTCTCCTTTCCTGTATGGCACATTAAGGCCCAATACGAATTTCCGTAACTCTCCGGTACTCCGAAAAATACCCGAATCACTCGGAACCTTTCCGAAGTCCGAATATAGTCGTCCAATATATCGATCTTTACGTCTCAGCCATTTCAAGACTCCTCGTCATGTTCCCGATCTCATCCGGGACTCCGAACTCCTTCGGTACATAAAAACACATAAACTCATAGTATAACCATCATCATAACGTTAAGCGTGCGGACCCTACAGGTTCGAGAACTATGTAGACATGACCGAGACACCTCTCCGGTCAATAACCAATAGCGGAACCTGGATGCTCATATTGGCTCCCACATATTCTACGAAGTGTTCCTCCGGTAAACGGGAGTTGCATAATCTCATAGTCACAGGAACATGTATAAGTCATGAAGAAAGCAATAGCAACATACTAAACGATCGAGTGCTAAGCTAACGGAATGGGTCAAGTCAATCACATCATTCTCCTAATGATGTGATCCCGTTAATCAAATGACAACTCATGTCTATGGCTAGGAAACATAACCATCTTTGATCAACGAGCTAGTCAAGTAGAGGCATACTAGTGACACTCTGTTTGTCTATGTATTCACACATGTATCTAGTTTCCAGTTAATACAATTCTAGCATGAATAATAAACATTTATCATGATATAAGGAAATAAATAATAACTTTATTATTGCCTCTAGGGCATATTTACTTCACGGAGTTCTCCAGGGGCTTTTGCTGATCTGCCGTGAAGTGTGTCCGACACCGCGGAGTTCTTTCGAGCCGAAGAAGGGAGCTCCATGGAGAAGCTATTTTGGTCGCAATATCTTGCGCCACAGCATCCTGTGCCCTTCACCGATCAGCTGAAATAGCTGGTGGAGCTACATATGGTGGCCGAACTAGCCATGAAGGTTTTGATAATCCGGTTATAGCCAGCCGAAGCTATGCCCGACTGCTCCTTTGGACTTGTGAGGCGGATGGTGAACGCCTGTCCTCGGCTGGACATCGTCAAGCGATCAGCCTGTATTGAAGGTTCTCGTATGGCCTTCGCTCGTTGCAAGATGTGGTGGGTGAAGATGAACATCGTCGAGCTGGCCCGGGGGCCGCCAGAGTGCAAGGAGCACCGCACACCCGAGCGCTATTTTGCGGATGTCCTGGAGGGGTCTCGCATTGTAGCAACGCAGTGTCGGAAGGACATTATTTTTGAATGAATACATTTGTGTTGTCTTTGCCTTGTATGGTGAAACAAAGTGGGTTTGTAATATAATGATTGTTATGTTTTTAATTTTACCTCCTGTGCGGCCGTGTTTATATGAAATCTGAGGGTTGGCCAGTCATCGGCTTCTGCCCCCACGTAGGTAGTACGGAGGTGTTCGGGATGGAATCTAAACAATCTTGATCCAATTATATGGTCCTTGAAGGAGTTGTTTAGCGCAACGAACCAAGCAACCAGACTATTCGGCTTTAACGCCCTCACTTAGCCATAGGAGTTCGACAATAAAAACATTGACGCAGCCCCTAGTTTTCGAACTAGAGTGCTATAAGTGTCTGATCGGGAAGTACCGGTCCTTCGTGCAACGCGGAAGAAATCTCCAACGATTTGCAACCTCCGAACAGCTGACCGGCTCTCGCTGCATCATGACAGTCAGTTTTCGGCTTTCTCTACTGAGGTGCTCCTTTGGATAAACCAGGGCACAATCGCAGTAGTTCTCCCTTTACTACCTTAGCCGATGTAGCGGAACGTAAGGTAGCAAGCACAGGAGCCGGGCAACCCAACTATTGAACAAAGACATGATTCGGAGCCAATGCATATAATGCTAAATTCGGGGTGCCGAACTATACTATAAGAAGTGTTCGGACTTTGTTGCCGTAATGTAGGGCGCCTGGTAGCCCCTGGCAAATATGATACGTACCAAAGTGTACAGGTGCTAGAAGATAAGTTATTAAAGGAAAACAGAGAGAAAGCAGAGGTCATATCTTGGGCCCTTAAACTTGAGCCACGAATTGTTTCCATTATAATTGGGTTAATGCGTCAAAGCGCATTGATGCAAATAGTGCGATAAGCAACCGGCTATTTAACATGCCATCACCAAGGGCGAGCTGCGTGTGGGTCCTGACAACAGGTAGGGTGGTCGTTGAATTTACCTCTAGAGCTTCCCCTATACGTCTTTGCTTCTTGCCATCCTGGTGTTTTTATCCTTTGACAGGACTGGTAGTGGTGTTGTCGAAGAAGGCCTATGTAAAATAAACCTGGAGAAGGAAAAAGGAAATATTGACAGTATATGTGTGTCTGGGATCGGCCGAGCCAAACTGTGGATCACAAGCTACTTGTGCCTCCGTCGATGCCCATGGGATTTCTAGTGCGTAATTATGCACACGTGGTACGAATGCCACAACCTGATCGGGGCTGGGACGGAGGCCAAATTGCTAGTCGAGCTCTTGATGAGCCGAGCTGTCCTGTTGTAGCGTAGTCCGGACCCTTTTTACGATGTCCAGGGGCTCGGCAGCCGGATTACGGTTCTGCTTGAGAAGGCCGCTCTGTACTTCTGCTGCTAGGGCAGCGGTGTGCTCCTCTGTGCGGAGGGAGCGTTCCGTGTTTCCGTTGACCGTTATGACGCCCCGTGGACCCGTCATATTAAGCTTAAGATAAGCATAGTGTGGGACCGCGTTGAACCGAGCGAATGCAGTCCGTCCGAGCAGTGCGTGATAACCACTGCGGAATGGGACGATGTCGAAGATTAACTCCTCGCTTCAGAAGTTGGCGGGGGATCCAAAGACAACCTCTAGTGTGATTGAGCCCGTACAGTGGGCCTCTACACCTGGTATGACTCCTTTGAAGGTAGTCTTTGTTGGCTTGATCCTTGATGGATTAATGCCCATTTTGCACACTGTGTCTTGATAGAGCAGATTGAGGTTGCTACCACCGTCCATGAGGACTCGCGTTAGGTGGAATCCATCAATGATTGGGTCCAGGACTAGTGCCGCTGATCTGCCATGCCGGATACTGGTTGCATGATCCCGACGATCAAAAGTGATCGGGCATGATGACCATGGGTTGAATTTTGGGGCGACTGGTTCTATCGCATAGACGTCCCATAGTGCGCGCTTGCACTCCCTTTTGGGGATGTGTGTAGCATATATCATGTTCACCATTTTGACTTGAGGGGGGAACTTCTTCTGCCCCGCTAAGTTCGGTTGCCGGGGCTCTTCGTCATCGTCCTCACTTTGTGATCCCTTTTCCTTGTTCTTGACGTTTAACTTTCCGGCCTGTTTAAACACCCAGCAATCCCTATTGGTATGATTGGCTGGTTTGTCTGGGGTGCCATGTATCTGGCACGGACGATCGAGTATGCGGTGCAAGCTGGATGGTCCTTGATCGCTCCTTTTATACGGCTTTTTCCGCTGACCAGACTTGGAGCCGCTGAATCTGGCATTAACTGTAGTGTCATCGGTATTATCACCATTGCTTCGGCTCTTGTGTCTATTACGTCGGAGCTTGCCGTTGCTGTTTTTCACCTCAGAGGGGCCCGCCTCACTGGCCGTGTTTTTCTATGAGCCAACCAACTGTCCTCACCCGTGCAAAAGTGGGTCATGAGTGTCGTGAGGGCTGCCATAGATTTGGGCTTTTCTTGGCCGAGATGGCGCGCGGGCCATTCGTCACGGATGCTATGTTTAAGGGTCGCTAGGGCTTCGGCATCCAGACAGTCAACGATCTGGTTCTTTTTAGTTAGGAATCTAGTCCATAATTTCCTGGCTGACTCTCCAGGCTGTTGGAATATGTGACTTAAGTTGTCGACGTCTGGTGGCCAGACGTATGTACCTGGGAAGTTGTCAAGAAAAGCTTCTTCCAAGTCTTCCCAGCTGCCGATGGAAATTTCAGGCAGGCTGTTTAACCAGTGTCGGGTTGGCCCTTTGAGTTTTAGTGGAAGGTATTTGATAGCATGGAGGTCATCTCCGCGGGCCATGTGAATGTGGAGAATAAAATCCTCGATCCATACCGCGGGATCGGTTGTTCCATCGTATGATTCAATATTGACGGGTTCAAACCCTTCGGGGAATTCATGGTCCATTACTTCATCAATTAAGCAGAGAGGGTGTGCGGTGCCTCTATATCTGGCTGCATTGCACCGTAGCTCCGATGGACTTCATCTGCGATTATCGGCTCGGGTGTGACTAGGTTTGTCACGCCCGAATAGGTAGCCATCATCGTGTGTCGAGGGACGTCCTCGCGATCCATAAATCGATCGGGTATGTCCTGCTCTACTATCCAGGGTCTGCCGAAGGTCGTATGTGTGACCCCGAGCTGTTTCGTCTCTATTTTTACGCGGTGGTGGGGCAGGCTGCTGTTCGTCCTGAGCTGCCACTCTGTCCCGACCACGTGGTGGTCGGTCCGCCGCACTGTCCCGACCGCGTGGTGGTCGATCAACCACGTTACGCGGGGGGGGGGGTATGAGCTCCGTCGCCTCTTCATCGAAATGGGGTAGCAGCCTTCGCTTTTGGTAACTCTTGGCTGGGCGTCTGAAGCCATATTCTTCGGCTGCCAGGACATCGGTCCATCTGTGGACGAGCAGATCTTGGTCAGCTTGAAGCTGCTGATGTTTCTTTTTCAGGCTCCTCGCCGTTGCTATTAGCTGGTGCTTGAAGCGCTCCTGCTCGAGAGGTTCCTCAGGCACGATGAAATCTTCGTTGTCGAGGCTTTCCTCATCCTTGGAGAGCGGACGGTAACTACCGTCCTCCGAGTCGTTGGGCCTGGCCTGTTCGTCGGGGCTGGCTTTCCTATTTTCTTGCTCCTCCTGCTCGGATGTTACCTCAGCAAGGTCTTCATTGTTTTTGGTATCGTCCGGAGTATTATTTTCACCGGTGCCAGCATTGCTGTCTTTTGAACGAAGTGACTTAGAGCGGCGCCGAGGACCCCGTCGTTTTTGCTGTGTCTCAGGAGGTTTATTCTCGACTGGATTTTCTTTGTCGTCATCGTTGGTTGTTTTGGGTGTATCAACCATGTACACATCGTACGAAGAAGTGGCCGTCCACTGTCCGGTAAATGGCGGATTTTGGTCTTGCTCCTCATCGGCATCGTCGTCCATACCGTCGATGTCTTCGGAGTCGTAATCAAGCGTGTCGGTAAGGTCCTCGACAGTGGCTATGAAATGGGTGGTGGGTGGGAAGCAAAATTCTCGATCATCAGCCCCCAGTCCGGCCCGGATAGAGTTCAGCTGTGAGTCCCCCGCCAAGGACAGGCGTTTTAATGAGTTTAGCATATCGCCCAAAGGCGAGTGCTAGAAGATGTCTGCGGTGCTGAATTCGAAGATCGATGAGCGATCCAGTTCGGCGTCCGCAGGCTCACATAGTTCGAAACTTATAACCAGAGACAAGTCCACAGTTCCGGTGACATAGATATGGTGTGGGGTTAAATCCATGTGCGGCTCCAACGCCGGGGAATCTGTGGCCTCCGTGGTGGGGTCGAGCCTCCGATCCTTGGATGCCGCTATGTGCTCTGGATCTAAGGCCTGAGTGGTCACTGGAGCTATCTCCTGGATGCGGTCTGACGACTGATTTAAGTCATGTTCATCAAGGTGGACAGGAGCGGTTGCCGCGGTCTCGAATCTGGTGAAGATAAAATCTCCACGGATATCCACAACGTAATTCAAGCTCCCAAACCTGACCTGATGGCCAGGGGCGTAGCTATCTATCTGCTCCAGGTGGCCAAACGAGTTGGTCCGCAGTGCGATGCCGCCGAACACGAAGATCTGTACGGGGAGGAGGGTTTCTCCCTGGCCAGTGTCATTGTTGACGATTGAAGGGGCCATCGAACCTTTCGTCGACGGCACAGTGGAACTCTCAATGAAAGCACCAATGTCGGTGTCAAAACCGGCGGATCTCGGGTAGGGGGTCCCGAACTGTGCGTCTAAGGTCGATGGTAACAGGAGACAGGGGGCATGATGTTTACCTAGGTTCGAGCCCTCTCTATGGAGGTAATACCCTACTTCCTGCTTGATTGATCTTGATGGATATGAGTATTACAAGAGTTGATCTACCACGAGATCGTAGTGGCTAAACCCTAGAAGTCTAGCCTGTATGACTATGGTAATGAATATCTCCGTTTTCGGACTTAGTCTTCCGGTTTATATAGACACCGGGAGGATCTAGGGTTACACAAGGTCGTTTACAAAGAAAGGAATCTACATATTCGATCGCCAAGCTTTCCTTCCACGTCAAGGAGAGTCCCATCCGGACACGGGTTCAGTCTTCGGTCTTCGCATCTTCACAGCCCATCAGTCCGGCCCATGGCTAACTGGCCGGACGTCCGAGGACCCCTTAGTCCAGGACTCCCTCAGGTATTACCTCCATAGAGAGGGCCCGAACTATTGTAAATATCGTGTCCCCGTCTCCTATTACCATCGACCTTAGACGCACAGTTCGGGACCCCCTACCCGAGATCCGCCGGTCTTGACACCGACACCCCTGCAAACTTAAATAATACTAGCAAACGTGCCCGTCTGTTGCAACGGGAGAGTAAACTTTTTTTCATCTGAGCCACTATTTTCATTACGATTCAATTTTGACTGACTCGTCATATTGATGGCGTGCACCTACGACCATACTCATGCAACATCTGGGTCGTGTTCTTCGAAAATGAGGCTGCATCTATAAATTAACTTTATTTAAGAATTCCTATATGTATCACCGTCACATGCAACAGATATAGCATAAACTAAGATCGTATTTATCGGTTCCAATATCAACGTTGGTGACTATCACATGAATAGTTTGGATATTTTCAAAATAAACCTTCATGTACTTATGATGTTCATGAATTTTATAAATGTATGTACATCCTATAAAAATTGTTTGTGTACTCACTAAAATAAATTGTATTGTCCATTGGTAAGTATGTGCGTGGATTTCACCAAGAAAAGGTACATACGTAGGATCTTAGATCATGAAATATGTACAAATAGAGAACACACTGAAAGTATAGCATGCCCAAAGATTTTTTAGCGCCTCCCCTTGCTCTCCTAGCGCCTCCTCCTCCTAGCGCCCCCTCCTCCTAGCGCCAGCCGCTACTCTAGCCGGTAGCCACCACCCCCCTACCAGCGCCGGCCGCCACTCCGGCGCCGGCGACCACCCCCTCGGCCCCCCATGGCTTCGCGTGTCTCTCTCTTGACAGCCTCTTCGGGCTCCCCTTCCCCCTCCCCTCCCCCCTCCACCACCAGCCCTGTGCTCCCTCGTGCTGGTCCCAGATGTGGTGGGCACGACCAACGGCCCAATCTTCCTGGGAGGGCCTTGCGGCGCGTGCCGGCCGACTGCTCCGGCGGGGGCGGGCTGGCAGACCACGCGGAACTGCAGCGACCAGGGCCAACGGCCTTCTTCCCCTCGGCGGTGCGGTTCGGCGGACCTCGACGTCTCCTCACCACCCCCTGCCGACCAGCCAGCCCAGTCCGGATTCGCTTATCCCAACAACGTTGTACGGCTGCTGCTACAACTGCGGTGGCCCCGGGCACATCTCAGCCAAGTGCACCAATGACACCCTGTGTCTGAGGTGCGGTGGGGAGGGCCACATCGAGCGGGGCTGCACCTGGCACCGCAGCCCCTCTCCGGTGGACCAACCACTAAAGCTGCCCCCGGCGATCCGTCAGCTTCAGGCCCTGGTGGACGCCCTGTTAGGGAATGCAGTAATTTCAAAAAAGTTCCTACGCACACGCAAGATCCATCTAGGTGATGCATAGCAACGAGCGGGGAGAGTGTGTCCATGTACCCTCGTAGACCGAAAGCGGAAGTGTTTAGTAATGCGGTTGATGTAGTCGAACGTCGTCTCGATCCAACCGATCCAAGTACCGAACGCACGGTACCTACGCGATCTGCACACGTTCAGCTCGGTGACGTCCCTTGTACTCTTGATCCAGCTGAGACCGAGGGAGAGTTTCGTCAGGACGACGGCGTGATGACGGGGATGATGAAGTTACCGACACAGGGCTTCGCCTAAGCACTACAATGATATGACCGAGGTGGAAATCTGTGGAGGGGGGCACCGCACACGGCTAAGACAACTTTCAACTTGTGTGTCTATGGGGTGCCCCCCTCCCCCGTATATAAAGGAGTGGAGGAGGGGAGGGCCGGCCCTCTCTATGGCGTGCCCAAGGGGGAGTCCTACTCCCGATGGGAGTAGGATTCCCCCCTTCCCTAGTTGGAGTAGGAGAAGAAGGAAGAGGGAGAGGGAGAGAATGAAAGGGGGGTCGGCCCCCTCCCAATTCGGATTGGGCTTAGGGGGCGCGCCCCCACCTTGGCCGCCTCCTGCTCTATCCCACTAAGGCCCAATGACTCCTCGAGGGGTTCCGGTAACCCCCCGGTACTCCGGTAAATGCCCGAACTCACCCGGAACCATTCCGATTTCCAAACATAGCCTTCCAATATATCGATATTTATGTCTCAACCGTTTCGAGACTCCTCATCATGTCCGTGATCACATCCGGGACTCCGAAAAACCTTCGATGCATCAAAACACATAAACTCATAATACCAATCGTCATCGAACGTTAAGTGTGCGGACCCTACGGGTTCGAGAACTATGTAGACACGACTGATACGTCCATTTTGCATCATGCTTTTATATCGATATTTATTGCATTTTGGGCTGTTATTACATGTTATGTCACAATACTTATGCCTATTCTCTCTTATTTACAAGGTTTACATGAAGAGGGAGAATGCCGGCACCTAGAATTCTGGGCTGGAAAAGGAGCAAATATTAGAGACCTATTCTGCACAGCTCCAAAAGTTATTTTTGGAATTAATAAAAATATTGGCGAAAGAATCCACCAGAGGGGGCCCACACCCTGGCCACGAGGGTGAGGGGCGCGCCCTACCCCCTGGGCGCGCCCCCTGCCTTGTGGGCCCCCTGGCAGGCCTCCGGTGCGCATCTTCTGCTATATGAAATCTTTCGTCTGAGAAAAAATCATAAGCAAGCTTTCGGGAAGAAACTCCGCCGCCACGAGGCGGAACCTTGGCAGAACGAATCTAGGGCTCCGGTAGAGCTGTTCTGCCGGGAAACTTCCCTCCGGGAGGGGGAAATCATTGCCATCGTCATCACCAACGATCGTCTCATCGGGAGGGGGTCAATCTCCATCAACATCTTCACCAACACCATCTCCTCTAAAACCCTAGTTCATCTCTTGTATCCAATCTTTGTCCCAAAGCCTTAGATTGGTACCTGTGGGTTGCTAGTAGTGTTGATTACTCCTTGTAGTTGATGCTAGTTGGTTTATTTGGTGGAAGATCATATGTTCAGATCCTTTATGCATATTAATACCCCTTTGATTATGAACATGAATATGATTTGTGAGTAGTTACGTTTGTTCCTGAGGACACGGGAGAAGTCTTGCTATAAGTAGTCATGTGAATTTGGTATTCGTCCGATATTTTGATGAGATGTATGTTGTCTTTCCTCTAGTGGTGTTACGTGAACGTCAACTACATGACACTTCACCTTTGTTTGGGCCTAGATGAAGGCATTGGGAAGTAATAAGTAGATGATGGGTTGCTAGAGTGACAGAAGCTTAAACCCTAGTTTATGCATTGCTTCATAAGGGCTGATTTGGATCCATATGTTTCATGCTATGGTTAGGTTTACCTTAATACTTCTCTTGTAGTTGCGGATGCTTGCGATAGGGGTTAATCATAAGTGGGATGCTTGTCCAAGAAACGGCAGCACCGAAGCACCGGTCCACCCACATACCAAATTATCAAAGTAACGAACGCGAATCATATGAGCGTGATGAAAACTAGCTTGACGATAATTCCCATGTGTCCTCGGGAGCGCTTTTCTTTATATAAGAGTTTTTCCAGGCTTGTCCTTTGCTACAAAAATGATTGGGCCATCTTGCTGCACCTTATTTACTTTCATTACTTGTTACTCATTACAAATCACCTTATCACAAAACTATTTGTTACCGATAATTTCAGTGCTTGCAGAGAATACCTTACTGAAAACCGCTTGTCATTTCCTTCTGCTCCTCGTTGGGTTCGACACACTTATTTATCGAAAGGACTACGATAGATCCCCTATACTTGTGGGTCATCAAGACTCTTTTCTGGCGCCGTTGCCGGGGAGTGAAGCGCCTTTGGTAGGTGGAATTTGGAAAGGAAAAATTTATATAGTGTGCTCAAATTTACTGTCACTTGTTACTATGGAAAGTAATCCTCTGAGGGGCTTGTTCGGGGCATCTTCACCCCGACCAGTAGAGCAAAGAGTTGCTCCTCAACCTACTGAACCTACTGAAAATGTTTACTTTGAAATTCCTTCGGGTATGATAGAGAAACTGCTAGCTAATCCTTTTACACGAGATGGAACATTACATCCTGATTTGCACCTAATCTATGTGGATGAAGTTTGTTGATTATTTAAGCTTGCAGGTATGCCCGAGGATGTTATCAAGAAGAAGGTCTTCCCTTTATCTTTGAAGGGAGAGGCATTGACATGGTTTAGGCTATGTGATGATATGGGATCATGGAACTACAACCGATTGAAATTGGAATTTCATCAGAAGTTTTATCCTATGCATCTTGTTCATCGTGATCGCAATTATATATATAATTTTTGGCCTCGCGAAGGAGAATGCATCGCTCAAGCTTGGGGGAGGCTTAAGTCAATGTTATATTCATGCCCCAATCATGATCTCTCAAGAGAAATCATTATTCAAAAAATTTATGCTCGGCTTTCTCTCAATAATCGCTCCGTGCTCGATACTTCTTGTACTGGATCTTTTATGATGAAGACTATTGAATTCAAATGGGATTTATTGGAAATAATTAAACGCAACTCTGAAGATTGGGACCTCGACGAAGGTAAGGAGTCAGGTATAACACCTAAGTTTGATTGTGTTAAATCTTTTATGGATACCGATGTTTCCCGTGAATTTAGCACTGAATATGGACTTGACTCTGAGATAGTAGCTTATTTTTGTGAATCCTTTGCTACTCATGTTGATCTCCCAAAGGAGAAGTGGTTTAAATATAATCCTCCAATTGAAGTAAAAGTAGTTGCACCTATTAAAGTTGAAGAAAAGACTATCACTTATGATGATCCTGTCGTTCCTACTGCTTATATTGAGAAACCACCTTTCCCTGTTAGAATAAAGGATCATGCTAAAGCTTCAACTGTGATTAGGACACCCAAACCCTCTGAGCAAATTAAAGTTGAACCTAGTATTGCTATGGTTAAAGATCTCTTGGCTGATAATATTGATGGGCATGTTATTTACTTCTGTAATGAAGCTGCTAGAATTGCTAGACCTGATACTAAAAATAAACGTAGACCTGTTGTAGGCATGCCTGTTATTTTTGTTAAGATAGGAGATCATTGTTATCACGGCTTATGTGATATGGGTGCTAGTGCAAGTGCAATACCTCACTCTTTATACAAAGAAATTATGCATGATATTGCACCTACTGAGATAGAAGAAATTGATGTTACAATTAAGCTTGACAATAGAGACACTATTTCACCAGTTGGGATTGTTAGAGATGTTGAAGTCTTGTGTGGCAAAGTTAAATATCCTACTGATTTTCTTGTTCTTGGTTCCCCACAAGATGACTTATGTCCCATCATATTTGGTAGACCCTTCTTGAATACTGTTAATGCTAGGATAGACTGCGAAAAGGATGTTGTTACTATTGGTTTGGGGGATATGTCTCATGAGTTTAACTTTGCTAAATTTCGTAGACAACCCCGTGATGAGGAATTGCCTAGTAAAGATGAAATTATTGGTCTTGCTTCTATTGCCGTGCCTCCTAATGATCCTTTAGAACAATATTTGCTTGACCATGCAAATGATATGTTTATGAATGAAAGAAGGGAAATTGATGAAGTATTCTTTAAACAGGGACCTATTTTGAAACACAACTTGCCTGTTGAAATCCTAGGGGATCCTCCTCCACCCAAGGGTGATCCCGTGTTTGAGCTTAAACCGTTACCTGATACTCTTAAATATGCTTATCTTGATGAAAAGAAGATATATCCTGTTATTATTTGTGCTAACCTTTTAGAGCATAAAGAAAAGAGATTATTGAAAACTCTGAAGAAGCACTGGGCTGCTATTGGGTATACTCTTGATGATCTTAAGGGCATTAGTCCCACTTTATGCCAGCACAAAATAAAATTGGAGAAAGACGCTAAACTAGTTGCTGATCACAAACGAAGGTTAAATCCTAAGATGAAAGAAGTGGTAAGAAAAGAAATACTAAAGCTTCTGGAGGCAGGTATAATTTATCCCGTTGCTGATAGTCAGTGGGTAAGTCCTGTCCATTGTGTCCCTAAGAAAGGAGGAATTACTGTTGTTCCTAATGATAAAGATGAATTGATCCCACAAAGAATTATTATAGGTTATAGAATGGTAATTGATTTCCGCAAATTAAATAAAGCTACTAAAAAGGATCATTACCGTTTACCTTTTATTGATCAAATGCTAGAAAGATTATCCAAACATACACATTGTGCTTTCTAGATGGTTATTCTGGTTTCTCTCAAATACCTGTGTCAAAAGAGGATCAAGAAAAGACCCGTTTTACTTGTCCTTTCGTTACCTTTGCTTATAGACGTATGCCTTTTGGTTTATGTAATGCACCTGCTACCTTTCAAAGATGCATGATGGCTATATTCTCTATTTTTTGTGAAAGGATTGTTGAGATTTTCATGGATGATTTCTCCGTATATGGAACTTCTTTTGATGATTGCTTGAGCAACCTTGATCCAGTTTTGCAGAGATGTGAAGAAACTAATCTTGTCTTGAATTGGGAGAAGTGCCACTTTATGGTTAATGAAGGTATTGTCTTGGGACATAAAATTTCTGAAAGAGGTATTGAAGTTGACAAAGCTAAAGTTCATGCTATTGAAAAGATGCTGTGTCCCGAGGACAATAAAGGTATAAGAAGTTTCCTTGGTCATGCCGGTTTTTATAGGAGGTTCATTAAGGGCTTCTCCAAAATCTCCAAGCCTCTGACTAATCTCTTACAGAAAGATATTCCTTTTGTCTTTGATGATGATTGTGTAGA
This sequence comes from Triticum aestivum, assembly GCF_018294505.1. Classification (NCBI taxonomy): domain Eukaryota; kingdom Viridiplantae; phylum Streptophyta; class Magnoliopsida; order Poales; family Poaceae; genus Triticum; species Triticum aestivum. Next base: position 61,487,574 of record NC_057796.1, read on the forward strand.
AGCATTTGAAATACTTAAGAAAGCATTGATTTCTGCACCTATTGTTCAACCACCTGATTGGAATTTACCCTTTGAAATTATGTGTGATGCTAGTGATTATGTTGTAGGTGCTGTTCTAGGGCAAAGAGTTGATAAGAAATTAAATGTTATTCAATATGCTAGTAAAACTCTAGACAGTGCCTAGAGAAATCATGCTACTACTGAAAAAGAATTTTTAGCAGTTGTTTTTGCTTGTGATAAGTTCAGACCTTACATTGTAGATTCTAAAGTAACTGTTCACACTGATCATGCTGCTATTAAATATCTTATGGAAAAGAAAGATGGTAAACCTAGACTTATTAGATGGGTTCTCTTGCTACAAGAATTTGACTTGCATATTATTGATAGAAAGGGAGCTGAGAACCCCGTTGCAGACAACTTGTCTAGGTTAGAGAACGTTCTTGATGACCCACTACCTATTGATGATAGCTTTCCTGATAAACAATTAGCTGTCATAAATGCTTCTCGTACTACTCCATGGTATGCTGATTATGCTAATTACATTGTTGCTAAATTTATACCAGCAAAAGAAAAAGTTTTTCTATGATTTAAGACATTACTTCTGGGATGACCCACACCTGTATAAAGAAGGAGTAGATGGTGTTATTAGACGTTGTATACCTGAGCATGAATAGGAACAGATCCTACGCAAGTGTCACTCCGAAGCTTATGGAGGACACCACGCTGGAGATAGAACTGCGCATAAGGTATTGCAATTCGATTTTTATTGGCCTGCTCTCTTCAAAGATGCCCGTAAGTTTGTATTATCTTGTGATGAATATCAAAGAATTGGTAATATTAGTAGACGTCAAGAAATGCCTATGAATTATTCACTTGTTATTGAACCATTTGATGTTTGGGGCTTTGATTATATGGGACCGTTTCCTTCCTCTAATGGGTATACACATATTTTAGTTGCTATTGATTACGTTACTAAGTGGGTAGAAGCTATTCCAACTAGTAGTGCTGATCATAACACCTCTATTAAGATGCTTAAAGAAGTTATTTTCCGAGGTTTGGAGTCCCTAGATATTTAATGACTGATGGTGGTTCACATTTTATTCATGGTGCTTTTCGTAAGATGCTTGCTAAGTATGATGTTAATCATAGAATTGCATCTCTGTATCACCCGTAGTCTAGTGGTCAAGTAGAATTGAGGAATAGAGAGCTCAAATAAATTTTGCAACAGACTGTCAATAGATCTAGAAAGAATTGGTCCAAGAAACTTGATGATGCATTATGGGCCTATAGAACTGCATATAAAAATCCTATGGGTATGTCTCCGTATAAAATGGTTTATGGAAAAGCATGTCACTTACCTCTCGAACTAGAACTTAAGGCATAATTGGCCATTAAAGAACTCAATTATGATTTCAAACTTGCCGGTGAGAAGAGGTTATTTGACATTAGCTCACTTGATGAATGGAGAACCCAGGCCTATGAGAATGCCAAACTGTTTAAAGAAAAAGTTAAAAGATGGCATGACAAAAGGATACAAAAGCGTGACTTTAATGTAGGTGATTATGTGTTGCTATTCAACTCTTGTTTAAGATTTTTTGCAGGAAAACTTCTCTCCAAATGGGAAGGTCCTTACGTTATCGAGGAGGTCTATCGTTCCGGTGCCATAAAAATCAACAACTTCGAAGGCACAAATCCGAAGGTGGTGAATGGTCAAAGAATCAAACATTATATCTCAGGTAATCCTATAAATGTTCAAATCAATGTTATTGAAACCGTAACCCCGGAGGAATACATAAGAGACACTTTCCAGAACGTTTCAGACTCCTAAAAGGAATAGGTATGTGGTACGGTAAATAAACCGACTCCAAAACAGTTCTCATGGCAATTTTTCTCCGTTTTGGAATATTTAAGAAAATAGGAAAATAAGAAGTAGTCCGGGAAGGACACAAGGCGTCCAGAAGAGTGGAGGGCGTGCCCTACTTCCCTGGGCGCGCCCCCTGCCTCGTGGGAACCTCGTGTGCTCTCCGGACTCCATTTTTTTTCACGATACTTCTTTTGGTCGGTAAAAATTCATTATATAATCTGCTACCTCTTGAGCACTGCGTTGGTTTTCCCTTGAAGAGGAAAGGGTCATGCAGCAAAGTAGCGTAAGTATTTCCCTCAGTTTTTGAGAACCAAGGTATCAATCCAGTAGGAGGCCACGCACAAGTCCCTCGCACCTACAGAAACAAATAAATCCTCGCAACCAACGCAATAAAGGGGTTGTCAATCCCTTCACGGTCACTTATGAGAGTGAGATCTGATAGATATGATAAGATAATATTTTTGGTATTTTTATGATAAAGATGCAAAGTAAAGAAAGTAAAATAAAAGTGGCGCCAGAAATAGCTTGTTGTCGGGAGATTAATATGATGGAAAATAGACCCGGGGGCCATAGGTTTCACTAGTGGCTTCTCTCAAGAGCATAAGTATTACGGTGGGTGAACAAATTACTGTTGAGCAATTGACAGAATTGAGCATAGTTATGAGAATATCTAGGTATGATCATGTATATAGGCATCACGTCCGAGACAAGTAGACCGACTCCTGCCTGCATCTACTACTATTACTCCACACATCGACCGCTATCCAGCATGCATCTAGAGTATTAAGTTCATAAGAACAGAGTAATGCTTTAAGCAAGATGACATGATGTAGAGGGATAAACTCATGCAATATGATATAAACCCCATCTTGTTATCCTCGATGGCAACAATACAATACGTGCCTTGCTGCCCCTACTGTCACTGGGAAAGGACACCGCAAGATTGAACCCAAAGCTAAGCACTTCTCCCATTGCAAGAAAGATCAATCTAGTAGGCGAAACCAAACTAATAATTCAAAGAGACTTGCAAAAATATCCAATCATACATAAAAGAATTTAGAAGATTCAAATATAGTTGATAGATAAACTTGATCATAAACGCACAATTCATCGGTCTCAACAAACACACTGCAAAAGATATTACATCGAATAGATCTCCACGAGAGAGGGGGAGAACATTGTATTGAGATCCAAAAAGAGAGAAGAAGCCATCTTGCTAATAACTATGGACCCGAAGGTCTGAGGTAAACTACTCACACATCATCGGAGAGGCTATGGTGTTGATGTAGAAGCCCTCCGTGATCGATGCCCCCTCCGGCGGAGCTCCGGAACAGGCCCCAAGATGGGATCTCACGGGTACAGAAGGTTGCGGCGGTGGAATTTGTTGGGGAACGTAGTAATTTCAAAAAATTTCCTACGCACACGCAAGATCATGGTGATGCATAGCAACGAGAGGGGAGAGTGTTGTCCACGTACCCACGTAGACCGATAGCGGAAGCGTTATCACAACGCGGTTGATGTAGTCATACGTCTTCACGATCCGACCGATCAAGTACCGAACGCACGGCACCTCCGAGTTTTGCACACGTTCAGCTCGATGACATCCCTCGAACTCCGATCCAGCTGAGTGTTGAGGGAGAGTTTCGTCAGCACGACGGCATGGTGACGATGATGATGTTCCACCGACGTAGGGCTTTGACTAAGCTCCGCAACGGTATTATCGAGGTGTAATTTGGTGGAGGGGGCACCGCACACGGCTAAGAGATCACAAGGATCAATTGTTGTGTCTCTGGGGTGCCCCCCTGCCCCGTATATAAAGGAGCAAGGGGGAGGCAGCCGGCCAAGGGGAGAGGCGCGCCATAGGGGGGAGTCCTACTCCCACCGGGAGTAGGACTCCTCCTTTCCTTGTGGGAGTAGGAGAAGGGAAGGGGGAAGGAGAAAGAAGGAAGGGTGCGCCCCCCTTCCCTAGTCCAATTCAGACCAGACCATGGGGAGGGGTGCGGCCACCTTTTGAGGCCTTTCTCTCCTTTCCCGTATGGCCCATTAAGGCCCAATACGAATTCCCGTAACTCTCCGGTACTCCGAAAAATACCCGAATCACTCGGAACCTTTCCGAAGTCCGAATATAGTCGCCAATATATCGATTTTTACGTCTCGACCATTTCAAGACTCCTCGTCATATCCCCGATCTCATCCGGGACTCCAAACTCCTTCGGTACATCAAAACTCAATAAAACTGTCATCGTAACGTTAAGCGTGCGGACCCTACGGGTTCGAGAACTATGTAGACATGACCGAGACACGTCTCCGGTCAATAACCAATAGCGGGACCTGGATTCCCATATTGGCTCCCACATATTTTACGAAGATCTTTATCGGTCAGACCGCATAACAACATACGTTGTTCCCTTTGTCATTGGTATGTTACTTGCCCGAGATTCGATCGTCGGTATCTCGATACCTAGTTCAATCTCGTTACCGGCAAGTCTCTTTAATCGTTCCGTAACACATCATCCCGCAACTAACTCATTAGTCACAATGCTTGCAAGGCTTATTGTGATGTGCATTACCGAGTGGGCCCAGAGATACCTCTCCGACAATTGGAGTGACAAATCCTAATCTCGAAATATGCCAACCCAAAAAGTACCTTTGGAGACACCTGTAGAGCACCTTTATAATCACCCATTTACGTTGTGACGTTTGGTAGCACACAAAGTGTTCCTCCGGTAAACGGGAGTTGCATAATCTCATAGTCATAGGAACATGTATAGGTCATGAAGAAAGCAATAGCAACATACGAAACGATCGGGTGCTATGCTAACGGAATGGGTCAAGTCAATCACGTCATTCTCCTAATGAGGTGATCCCGTTAATCAAATGACAACTCATGTCTATGGCTAGGAAACATAACCATCTTTGATTAACGAGCTAGTCAAGTAGAGGCATACTAGTGACACTCTGTTTGTCTATGTATTCACACATGTATTATGTTTCCGGTTAATACAATTTTAGCATGAATAATAAACATTTATCATGATATAAGGAAATAAATAATAACTTTATTATTGCCTCTAGGGCATATTTCCTTCACTATCCCACTTGCACTAGAGTCAATAATCTAGTTCACATCGCCATGTGATTTAACATGAATAGTTCACATCACCATGTGATTAACACCCATAGTTCACATCGTCATGTGACCATCACCCAAAGGGTTTACTAGAGTCAGTAATCTAGTTCACATCGCTATGTGATTAACACCCAAAGAGTACTAAGGTGTGATCATGTTTTGCTTGTGAGATAATTTTAGTCAACGGGTCTGTCATATTCAGATCCGTAAGTATTTTGCAAATTTCCATGTCTACAATGCTCTGCATGAAGCTACTCTAGCTAATTGCTCCCACTTTCAATATGTATCTAGACCGAGACTTAGAGTTATCTAGATTAGTGTCAAAACTTGCATTGACGTAACCTTTTACGACGAGCCTTTTGGCACTTCCATAATCGAGAAACATATCCTTATTCTAGTAAGGATAATTTTGACCGCTGTCTAGTGATCTACTCCTAGATCACTATTGTACTCCCTTGCCAAAATCAGTGTAGGGTATATAATAGATCTGGTACACAGCATGGCATACTTTATAGAACCTATGGCCGAGGCATAGGGAATGACTTTCATTCTTTTTCTATCTTCTGTCGTGGTCGGGTTTTGATTCTTACTCAATTTCACACCTTGTAACACAGGCAAGAACTCTTTCTTTGACTGTTCTATTTTGAAGTACTTCAAAATCTTGTTAAGGTATGTACTCATTGAAAACTTTATCAAGCGTCTTGATCTATCTCTATAGATCTTGATGCTCAATATGTAAGCAGCTTCACCGAAGTCTTTCTTTGAAAAACTCCTTTCAAACACTCCTTTATGCTTTGCAGAATAATTCTACATTATTTCCGATCAACAATATGTCATTCACATATACTTATCAGAAATGCTGTAGTGCTCCCACTCACTTTCTTGTAAATACAGGCTTCACCGCAAGTCTGTATAAAACTATATCCTTTGATCAACTTATCAAAGCGTATATTCCAACTCCGAGATGCTTGCACCAGTCCATAGATGGATCGCTGGAGTTTGTATATTTTGTTAGCACCTTTAGGATTGACAAAACCTTCTGGTTGCATCATATACAACTCTTCTTTAATAAATCCATTAAGGAATGTAGTTTTGTTTATCCATTTGCCAGATTTCATAAAATGCGGCAATTGCTAACATGATTCAGACAGACTTAAGCATAGATACGAGTGAGAAACTCTCATCGTAGTCAACACCTTGAACTTGTCGAAAAACCTTTTTGCGACAATTCTAGGTTTGTAGATAGTAACACTACTATCAGCGTTCGTCTTCGTCTTGACGATCCATTTATTCTCAATTGCTTGCCGATCATCGGGCAAGTCAACCAAAGTCCACACTTTGTTCTTCATACATGGATCTCATCTCAGATTTCATGGCCTCAAGCCATTTTGCGGAATCTGGGCTCATCATCGGTTCCTCATAGTTCGTAGGTTCGTCATGGTCAAGTAACATGACCTCCAGAACTGAATTACCCTACCACTCTGGTGCGGATCTCACTCTGGTTGACCTACGAGGTTCAGTAATAACTTGATCTGAAGTTCCATGATCATCATCATTAACTTCCTCACTAATTGGTATAGGCGTCATAGAAACTGGTTTCTGCGATGAACTACTTTCCAATAAGGGAGCAGGTACAATTACCTCATCAAGTTCTACTTTCCTCCCACTCACTTCTTTTGAGAGAAACTCCTTCTCTAGAAAGGATCCATACTAAGCAACGAATGTCTTGCCTTCGGATCTGTGATAGAAGGTGTACGGTATCCTATGAAGACACATTTCTCCGATTTGGGTTTGAGCTTATCAGGATGAAACTTTTCCACATAAGCATCGCAACCCCAAACTTTAAGAAACGACAACTTTGGTTTCTTGCCAAACCACAGTTCATAAGGTGTCGTCTCAACGGATTTTAGATGGTGCCCTTATTAAACGTGAATGCAGCTGTCTCTAATGCATAACCCCAAAACAATAGTGGTAGATCGGTAAGAGACATCATATATCGCACCATATCTAATAAAGTACGGTTACGATGTTCGGACACACCATTACACTGTGGTGTTCCAGGTGGCATGAGTAGTGAAACTATTTCACATTGTTTTTACTGAAGGCCAAACTCGTAACTCAAATACTTTTCTCCACGATCAGATCGTAGAAACTTTATTTTCTTGTTACGATGATTTTCCGCTTCACTCTGAAATTATATGAACTTTTCAAATGTTTCAGACTTCTGTTTCATTAAGTAGATATACCCATATCGGCTCAAATCATCTGTGAAGGTCAGAAAATAATGATACCTGCTACGAGCCTCAATATTCATCGGACCACATACATCTGTATGTATGATTTCCAACAAATCTGTTGCTCTCTCCATAGTTCCGGAGAATGGCGTTTTAGTCATCTTGCCCATGAGGCACGGTTCGCAAGCATCAAGTGATTCATAATCAAGTGATTCCAAAAATCCCATCAGTATGAAGTTTCTTCATGCGCTTTACACTAATATGACCTAAACGGCAGTGCCACAAATAAGTTGCACTATCATTATTAACTTTGCATCTTTTGGCTTCATTATTATGATTATGTATATCACTACGATCGAGATCCAACAAACCATTTTCGTTGGTGTGTATGACCATAGAAGGTTTTTATTCATGTAAACAGAACAACAATTGTTCTCTAACTTAAATGAATAACCGTATTGCAATAAATATGATCAAATCATATTCATGCTCAACGTAAACACCAAATAACACTTATTTAGTTTCAACACTAATCCCGAAAGTATAGGGAGTGTGCGATGATGATTATATCAATCATGGAACTACTTCCAACACACATCGTCACCTCTCCTTTTACTAGTCTCTGTTTATTATGCAACTCCCGTTTTCTAGTTACTACTCTTTAGCAACTGAACCAGTGTCAATTACCGAGGGGTTGCTATAAACACTAGTAAAGTACACATCAATAATCTATATATCAAATATACCTTTGTTCACTTTGCCATCCTTCTTATCCACCAAATAGTTGAGGTAGTTCCGCTTCCAGTGACCAGTCCCTTTGCAATAGAAGCACTTAGTCTCAGGCTTAGGACCAGACTTAGGCTTCTTCACTTGAGCAGCAACTTGCTTGTCGTTCTTCTTGAAGTTCCCCTTCTTCCCTTTGCCCTTTTCTTGAAACTAGTGGTCTCGTCAACCATCAACACTTGATGTTTTTCTTGATTTCTACCTTCTTTGATTTCAGCATCACGAAGAGCTCGGGAATTACTTTCTCATCCCTTGCATTCTATAGTTCATCACGAAGTTCTACTAACTTGGTGATGGTGACTAGAGAATTCTGTCAATCACTATTTTATCTGGAAGATTAACTCCCACTTGATTCAAGCGATTGTAGTACCCAGACAATCTGAGCACATGCTCACTAGTTGAGCGATTCTCTTCCATCTTTTAGCTATAGAACTTGTTGGAGACTTCATATCTCTCAACTCGGGTATTTGCTTGAAATATTAACTTCAACTCCTGGAACATCTCATATGGTCCATGACGTTCAAAACGTCTTTGAAGTCCCGATTCTAAGCGTTTAAGCATGGTGCACTAAACTATCAAGTAGTCATCATATTGAGCTAGCCAAACGTTCATAACGTCTGCATCTGCTCCTGCACATAGGTCTGTCACCTAGCGGTGCATCAAGGACATAATTTTTCTGTGCAGCAATGAGGATAATCCTCAGATCACGGATCCAATCCGCATCTTTGCTACTGACATCTTTCAACATAATTTTCTCTAGGAACATATCAAAATAAAACAGGGAAGCAACAACGCGAGCTATTGATCTACAACATAATTTGCAAAATACTATCAGGACTAAGTTCATGATAAATTTAAGTTCAATTAATCATATTACTTAAGAACTCCCACTTAGATAGACATCCCTCTAATCCTCTAAGTGATCACGTGATCCATATCAACTAAACCATGTCCGATCATCACGTGAGATGGAGTAGTTTCAACGGTGAACATCACTATGTTGATCATATCTACTATATGATTCACGCTCGACCTTTCGGTCTCCGTGTTCCGAGGCCATATCTGTTATATGCTAGGCTCGTCAAGTTTAACCTGAGTATTCCGCGTGTGCAACTGTTTTGCACCCGTTGTATTTGAACGTAGAGCCTATCACACCCGATCATCACGTGGTGTCTCAGCACGAAGAACTTTCGCAACGGTGCATACTCAGGGAGAACACTTATACTTTGATAATTTAGTGAAGGATCATCTTATAATGCTACCGTCAAACAAAGCAAGATAAGATGCATAAAGGATTAACATCACATGCAATCAATATAAGTGATATGATATGGCCATCATCATCTTGTGCTTGTGATCTCCATCTCCGAAGCACCGTGCTTGTGATCTCCATCTCCGAAGCACCGTCATGATCACCATCGTCACCGGCGCGACACCTTGATCTCCATCGTAGCATCGTTGTCGTCTCGCCAACTTCTTGCTTTTACGACTATCGCTACCGATTAGTGATAAAGTAAAACTATTACATGGCGATTGCATCTCATACAATAAAGCGACAACCATATGGCTCCTGCCAGTTGCCGATAACTCGGTTACAAAACATGATCATCTCATACAACACATTATATCACATCATGTCTTGACCATATCACATCACAACATGCCCTGCAAAAACAAGTTAGACATCCTCTACTTTGTTGTTGCATGTTTTACGTGGCTGCTACGGGCTTAGCAAGAACCGTTCTTACCTACGCATCAAAACCACAACGATAGTTTGTCAAGTTGGTGCTGTTTTAACCTTCGCAAGGACCGGGCGTAGCCACACTCGGTTCAACTAAAGTGAGAGAGATAGACACCCGCCGGTCACCTTTAAGCAACGAGTGCTCGCAACGGTGAAACCAGTCTCGCGTAAGCGTACGCGTAATGTCGGTCCGGGCCGCTTCATCTCACAATACCGATGAACCAAAGTATGACATGCTGGTAAGCAGTATGACTTATATCGCCCACAACTCACTTGTGTTCTACTCGTGCATAGCATCAACGCATAAAACCAGGCTCGGATGCCACAGTTGGGGAACGTAGTAATTTCAAAAAAATTCCTACGCACACGCAAGATCATGGTGATGCATAGCAACGAGAGGGGAGAGTGTTGTCCACGTACCCTCGTAGACCGACAGCGGAAGCGTTATCACAACGCGGTTGATGTAGTCGTATGTCTTCACGATCCGACCGATCAAGTACCGAACGCACGGCACCTCCGAGTTCTGCACACGTTCAGCTCGATGACGTCCCTTGAACTCCGATCCAGCCGAGTGTTGAGGGAGAGTTTCGTCAGCACGACGGCGTGGTGACGATGATGATGTTCCACCGACGCAGGGCTTTGCCTAAGCTCCGCAACGGTATTATCGAGGTGTAATTTGGTGGAGGGGGGCACCGCACACGGCTAAGAGATCACAAGGATCAATTGTTGTGTCTCTGGGGTGCCACCCTGCCCCCGTATATAAAGGAGCAAGGGGGAGGCAGCCGGCCAAGGGGAGAGGCGCGCCATAGGGGGGAGTCCTACTCCCACCGGGAGTAGGACTCCTCCTTTCCTTGTGGGAGTAGGAGAAGGGAAGGGGGGAGGAGAAAGAAGGAAGGGTGCGCCCCCCTTCCCTAGTCCAATTCGGACCAGACCATGGGGAGGGGTGCGGCCACCTTTTGAGGCCTTTCTCTCCTTTCCCGTATGGCCTATTAAGGCCCAATACGAATTCCCGTAACTCTCCGGTACTCCGAAAAATACCCGAATCACTCGGAACCATTCCGAAGTCCGAATATAGTCGTCCAATATATCGATTTTTACGTCTCGACCATTTCGAGACTCCTCGTCATATCCCCGATCTCATCCGGGACTCCAAACTCCTTCGGTACATCAAAACTCAATAAAACTATCATCGTAACGTTAAGCGTGCGGACCCTACGGGTTCGAGAACTATGTAGACATGACCAAGACACGTCTCCGGTCAATAACCAATAGCGGGACCTGGATGCCCATATTGGCTCCCACATATTCTACGAAGATCTTTATCGGTCAGACCGCATTACAACATACGTTGTTCCCTTTGTCATCGGTATGTTACTTGCCCAAGATTCGATCGTCGGTATCTCGATACCTAGTTCAATCTCGTTACCGGCAAGTCTCTTTACTCGTTCCGTAACACATCATCCCGCAACTAACTCATTAGTCACAATGCTTGCAAGGCTTATAGTGATGTGCATTACCGAGTGGGCCCAGAGATACCTCTCCGACAATTGGAGTGACAAATTCTAATCTCGAAATACGCCAACCCAACAAGTACCTTTGGAGACACCTATAGAGCACCTTTATAATCACCCATTTACGTTGTGACGTTTGGTAGCACACAAAGTGTTCCTCTGGTAAACGGGAGTTGCATAATCTCATAGTCATAGGAACATGTATAGGTCATGAAGAAAGCAATAGCAACATACTAAACGATCGGGTGCTAAGCTAACGGAATGGGTCAAGTCAATCACGTAATTCTCCTAATGAGGTGATCCCGTTAATCAAATGACAACTCATGTCTATGGCTAGGAAACATAACCATCTTTGATTAACGAGCTAGTCAAGTAGAGGCATACTAGTGACACTCTGTTTGTCTATATATTCACACATGTATTATGTTTCCGGTTAATACAATTCTAGCATGAATAATAAACATTTATCATGATATAAGGAAATAAATAATAACTTTATTATTGCCTCTAGGGCATATTTCCTTCAGAATTAGGTTTTTGGCTCCGTATCTGGTAGTTTGGGGGTACGTAGGTATATATAGGAGGAAGGAGTACGTCGATGGTGCAACAGGGGGCCCACGAGGGTGGAGGGCGCGCCCAGGGGGGTAGGCACGCCCCCCTACCTCGTGCCCTCCTGGTTGATGTCTTGACGTAGGGTCCAAGTCCTCTCGATCACGTTCGTTCCGAAAATCACGTTCCCGAAGGTTTCATTCCGTTTGGACTCCGTTTGATATTTATCTGCGAAACTCTGAAATAGGCAAAAAACAGCAATTCTGGGCTGGGCCTCCGGTTAATAGGTTAGTCCCAAAAATGATATAAAAGTGTATAATAAAGCCCAATAATGTCCAAAACAGAATATAATATAGCATGGAACAATAAAAAATTATAGATACGTTGGAGACGTATCAAGCATCCCCAAGCTTAATTCCTGCTCGTCCTCGAGTAGGTAAATGATAAAGATAGAATTTTTGATGTGGAATGCTACTTGGTATAATTTCAATGTAATTCTTCTTAATTGTGGTATGAATATTCAGATCCGAAAGGTTCAAGATAAAAGTTCAATATTGACATAAAAATAATAATACTTCAAGCATACTAACTAAGCAATTATGTCCTCTCAAAATAACATGGCCAAAGAAAGTTCATCCCTACAAAATCATATAGTTTAGTCATGCTCCATTTTCGTCACACAAGAATGCTCTCATCATGCACAACCCCGATGACAAGCCAAGCAATTGTTTCATACTTTAGTAATCTCAAACTTTTTCAACCTTCACGCAATACGTGAGCGTGAGCCATGGATATAGCACTATGGGTGGAATAGAATATAATGATGGGGGCTATGTGGAGAAGACAAAAAAGGAGAAAGTCTCACATCAACGAGGCTAATCAATGAGCTATGGAGATGCCCATCGATTGATGTTAATGAAAGGAGTAGGGATTGCCATGCAACGGATGCACTAGAGCTATAAATAAGTGAAAGCTCAACAAAAGAAACTAAGTGGGTGTGCATCCAACTTGCTTGCTCACGAAGACCTAGGGCACTTGAGGAGGCCCATCGTTGGAATATACAAGCCAAGTTCTATAATGAAAAATTCCCACTAGTATATGAAGGTGACAAAACAAGAGAGTCTCTATCATGAAGATCATGGTGCTACTTTGAAGCAAGTGTGGTAAAAAGGATAGTAGCATTGTCCCTTCTCTCTTTTTCTCTCATTTGGGGGGGGGCTTCTTCTTTTTTTATGGCCTTTCTCTTTTTTTTATTCCTCACTTGGGACAATGCTCTACAAAATTATGATCATCACACTTCTATTTATTTACAACTCAATGATTAAACTCGATACTAGAACAAAGTATGACTCTATATGAATGCCTCCGGCGGTGTACCGGGATATGCAATGAACCAAGAGTGATATGTATGAAAGAATTATGAACGGTGGCTTTGCCACAAATAATATGTCAACTACATGATCATGCAAAGCAACATGACAATGATGAACGTGCCATGATAAATGGAATGGTGGAAAGTTGCATGGCAATATATCTCGGAATGGCTATGGAAATGCCATAATAGGTAGGTATGGTGGCTGTTTTGAGGAAGATATAAGGAGGTTTATGTGTCAAAGAGCGTATCATATCACGGGGTTTGGATGCACCGGCGAAGTTTGCACCAACTCTCAATGTGAGAAAGGGCAATGCACGGTACTGAAGAGGCTAGCAATGATGGAAAGGTGAGAGTGCGTATAATCCATGGACTCAACATTAGTCATAAAGAACTCACATACTTATTGCAAAAATCTACAAGTGATCAAAAACCAAGCACTACGCGCATGCTCCTAGGGGGATAGATTGGTAGCAAAAGACCATCGCTCGTCCCCGACCGCCACTCATAAGGAAGACACTCAAAGAACACCTCATGTTTCAAATTTGTTACATAACGTTTACCATACGTGCATGCTACGGGACTTGCAAACTTCAACACAAGTATTTCTCAAATTCACAACTACTCAACTAGCACAACTTTGATATCACTACCTCCATGTCTCAAAAAAATCATCAAGCATCAAACTTCTCTTAGTATTCAATGCACTCATAAGAAAGTTTTTACTAGTCTTGAATACCTAGTATATTAGGATTATTTAAGCCAATTACGATGCTATTTAAGGCTCTCAAAATAATCTAAGTGAAGCATGAGAGATCAATAGTTTCTATAAAACAAATCCACAACCGTGCTCTAAAAGATATAAGTGAAGTACTAGAGCAAAAACTATATAACTCAAAAGATATAAGTAAAGCACATAGAGTATTCTAATAATTTCCGAATCATGTGTGTCTCTCTCAAAAGGTGTGTACAGCAAAGATGATTGTGGTAAACTAAAAAAATAAAGACTCAAATCATACAAGACGCTCCAAGCAAAACACATATCATGTGGTGAATAAAAATATAGCTCCAAGTAAAGTTACCGATGGAAGTAGACGAAAGAGGGGATGCCTTCTGGGGCATCCCCAAGCTTTGGCTTTTAGGTGTCCTCATATTATCTTGGGGGTGCCATGGGCATCCCCAAGCTTAGGCTCTTCCCACTCCTTGTTCCATAATCCATCAAATCTTTCAACCAAAACTTGAAAACTTCACAACACAAAACTTAACAGAAAATCTCGTGAGCCCGTTAGCGAAAGAAAACAAAAGACCACTTCAAGGTACTGTAATGAACTCATTCTTTATTTATATTGGTGTTAAACCTACTGTATTACAAATTCTCTATGGTTTATAAACTATTTTACTAGCCATAGATTCATCAAAATAAGCAAACAACACACGAAAAACAGAATCTGTCAAAAACAGAATAGTCTGTAGTAATATGTAACTAACGTAAACTTCTGGAACTCCAAAAATTCAGCCAAAATAGGACGACCTAGAAAATTTGTTTATTGATCAGCAGCAATTGAATCAATATTTTATCGTGTTCTGGTGATTTTTAACAATTGTTTTCGTGAATAGAAAGTTTCTGAAATTTACAGCAAGATCAAATAACTATCATCCAAGAAGATCCTATAGGTTTAACTTGGCACAGACACTAATTAAAACATAAAAAAAATCTAACCAGAGGCTAGAAAAAATATTTATTCCTAGACAGAAGCAAAAAGCAAAAAACTAAAAATAAAATTGGGTTGCCTCCCAACAAGCGCTATCGTTTAACGCCCCTAGCTAGGCATAAAAGCAAGGATAGATCTAGGTATTGCCATCTTTGGTAGGCAATCCATAAGTGGCTCTCATGATAGATTCATAAGGTTATTTTATTTTATTTCTAGGGAACTGTTCCATGCCTTTCTTTAATGGAAATTGGAATATAATATTCCCTTCCTTCATATCAATAATTGCACCAATCGTTCTAAGGAAAGGTCTACCAAGAATAATAGGACATGAAGGATTGCAATCTATATCAAGAACAATAAAATCTATGGGCACATAGTTCCTATTTGCAAAAATAAGAACATCATTAATTCTTCCCATAGGTTTCTTAATAGTGCAATCCGCAAGGTGCAAGTTTAAAGAGCAATCATCAAAATCATGGAAACCAAGCAAATCGCACAAAGTTTCTGGAATCGTGGAAACACTAGCACCCAAATCACACAAAGCATAGCATTCATGATCTTTAATTTTAATTTTAATAGTAGGTTCCAACTCATCATAAAGTTTCCTAGGTATAGAAACTTCCAACACAAGTTTTTCTTCATAAGATTACATCAAAGCATCAACGATATGTTTGGTAAAGGCTTTATTTTGACTATAAGCATGAGGAGAATTTATCACGGATTGTAACAAGGAAATACAATCTATCAAAGAGCAATTATCATAATTAAATTCCTTGAAATCCAAAATAGTGGGTTCATTAATATCTAATGTTTTGATCTCTTCAATCCCACTTTTATCAATTTTAGCATCAAGATCTAAAACCTCTGAATTTTTGGAACGCCTTCTAGGTAAAGGTGGATCATATTCAGTCCCATCATTATCAAGATTCATATTGCAAAACAAAGATTTAATAGGGGACACATCAATAACTTTTAGATCTTCATCTTTATTTTCATAGAAATTTGAAGAACACGCTTTCACAAAGCAATCTTTCATAGCACGCATCCTAGCGGTTCTTTCTTTGCACTCATCAATGGAAATTCTCATGGCTTTGAGAGACTCATTGATATCATGCTTAGGAGGAATAGATCTAAGTTTTAAAGAATCAACATCAAGAGAAATTCTATCAACGTTCCTAGCCAATTCATCAACTTTAAGCAATTTTTCTTCAAGCAAAGCATTGAAATTCTTTTGCGAATTCATAAATTCCTTCACACTAGTCTCAAATTCAGAAGGCATCTTATTAAAGTTTCCATAAGAATTGTTGTAGGAATTACCATAATTATTAGAGGAATTACTAGGGTAAGGCCTAGGATTAAAGTTTCCTCTATATGCGTTGTTACCAAAATTATTCCTACCAACAAAATTCACATCCATAGGTTCATTATTATTCTCAATCAAAGTAGACAAAGGAAAATCATTAGGATCAGAAGAAACACTCTTAGTAGCAAATAATTTCATAAGTTCATCCATCTTTCCACTCAGAACATTAATTTCTTCTATCGCATGCACTTTTTTATTAGTAGATCTTTCAGTGTGCCATTGAGAATAATTAACCATAATATTATCTTGGATTTTAGTAGCTTCTCCTAAAGTGATTTCCATAAAAGTGCCTCCCGCGGCCAAATCTAAAAGATTTCTAGAAGCAAAATTCAATCCGGCATAAATTTTTTGTATAATCATCCACAAATTCAAACCATGCGTAGGGTAATTACGTATCATTAATTTCATCCTCTCCCAAGCTTGTGCAACATGTTCATGATCAAGTTACTTAAAATTCATAATGTCGTTTCTAAGAGAGATGATCTTAGCGGGAGGAAAATACTTATAGATAAAAGCATCTTTGCACTTATTCCAAGAATCAATACTATTTTTAGGCAAAGACGAAAACCAAGCTTTAGCACGATCTCTAAGTGAAAAAGGAAATAGCTTCAATTTAACAATATCATTGTCCACATCTTTTTTCTTTTGCATGTCACACAAATCAACGAAGCTATTTAGATGGGTAGCAGCATCTTCACTAGGAAGGCCAGCGAATTGATCTTTCATGACAAGATTCAACAAAGCAGCATTGATTTAACAAGATTCAGTATCGGTAAGAGGAGCAATCGGAGTGCTAAGGAAATCATTATTGTTGGTATTGGTAAAGTCACATAATTTGGTATTATCTTGAGCCATCGTGACAAGCAAGCAATCCAACACACGAGCAAACAAGAAGCGAACAAAAAGAGGCGAACGGAAAAGAGAGGGCGAATAAAACGGCAAGGGTGAAGTGGGGGAGAGGAAAATGAGAGGCAAATGGCAAATAATGTAATGCGGGAGATAAGGGTTTGTGATGGGGACTTGGTATGTTGACTTTTGCGTAGACTCCCCGGCAACGGCGCCAGAAATGGCTCGTTGTCAGGGGTCAAATCTTGACTTGACTTCGCGTAAGCCTCCCCGGCAACGGCACCAGAAATCCTTCTTGATACCTCTTGAGCACTGTGTTGGTTTTCCCTTGAAGAGGAAAGGGTGATGCAGCAAAGTGGCGTAAGTATTTCCCTCTGTTTTTGAGAACCAAGGTATCAATCAAGTAGGAGGCCACGCACGAGTCCCTCGCACCTACAGAAACAAATAAATCCTCGCAACCAACGCGATAAGGGGTTGTCAATCCCTACATGGTCACTTACGAGAGTGAGATCTGATAGATATGATAAGATAATATTTTTGGTATTTTTATGATAAAGATGCAAAGTAAAGAAAGTAAAATAAAAACGGCGCCAGAAATAGCTTGTTGTCGGGAGATTAATATGATGGAAAATAGACCCGGGGGCCATAGGTTTCACTAGTGGCTTCTCTCAAGAGCATAAGTATTACGGTGGGTGAACAAATTACTGTTGAGCAATTGACAGAATTGAGCATAGGTATGAGAATATCTAGGTATGATCATGTATATAGGCATCACGTCCGAGAGAAGTAGACCGACTCCTGCCTCCAGCTACTACTATTACTCCACACATCGACCGCTATCCAGCATGCATCTAGAGTATTAAGTTCATAAGAACAGAGTAATGCTTTAAGCAAGATGACATGATGTAGAGGGAAAAACTCATGCA
This sequence comes from Triticum aestivum, assembly GCF_018294505.1. Taxonomy (NCBI): domain Eukaryota; kingdom Viridiplantae; phylum Streptophyta; class Magnoliopsida; order Poales; family Poaceae; genus Triticum; species Triticum aestivum. The sequence goes on from NC_057796.1 coordinate 61,505,605, forward strand.
ATATGATATAAACCCCATCTTGTTATCCTCGATGGAAACAATACAATACGTGCCTTGTTGCTCCTACTGTCACTGGGAAAGGACACCGCAAGATTGAACCCAAAGCTAAGCACTTCTCCCATTGCAAGAAAGATCAATCTAGTAGGCCAAACCAAACTGATAATTCAAAGAGACTTGCAAAGATAACCTATCATACATAAAAGAATTCAGAAGATTCAAATATTGTTCATAGATAAACTTGTTCATAAACGCACAATTCATTGGTCTCAACAAACACACCGCAAAAGAAGATTACATCGAATAGATCTCCACGAGAGAGGGGAGAACATTGTATTGAGATCCAAAAAGAGAGAAGAAGCCATCTAGCTAATAACTATGGACCCGAAGGTCTGAGGTAAACTACTCACACATCATCGGAGAGGCCATGGTGTTGATGTAGAAGCCCTCCGTGATCGATGCCCCCTCCGGCGGAGCTCCGGAACAGGCCCCAAGATGGGATCTCATGGGTACAGAAGGTTGCGGCGGTGGAATTAGGTTTTTGGCTCCGTATCTGGTAGTTTGTGGGTAAGTAGGTATATATAGGTGGAAGGAGTACGTCGGTGGAGCAACATGGGGCCCACGAGGGTGGACGGCACGCCCAGGGGGGTAGGCGCACCCCCTACCTCGTGCCCTCCTGGTTGATGTCTTGACGTAGGGTCCAAGTCCTCTCGATCACGTTCGTTCCGAAAATCACATTCCCGAAGGTTTCATTCCGTTTGGACTCCGTTTGATATTCTTTTTCTGCGAAACTCTGAAATAGGCAAAAAACAGCACATCTGGGCTGGGCCTCCGGTTAATAGGTTAGTCCCAAAAATTATATAAAAGTGTATAATAAAGCCCAATAATGTCCAAAACAGAATATAATATAGCATGGAACAATCAAAAATTCTAGATACGTTGGAGACGTATCGTAATCTCCCGAAGGTTTTGACCACAGTACCACGCAAATATCCTTTGTTTTCGTTTCGAGCTATTTTATGCCAGAGTTGTCAAGGCCAGGCATCATGTCGTCCCCCTCCTCCAACAATGGTGACAACGATGCTTGGCTAATGAAGATAGAGCTGAAGAGAGAAGAACCCAGGGAAATCAACAAGGATGATGGGATCAAGAAGGCCATGGAGGACCAAGTTCCGGCAGCAGAAGATGAAGACATCCTCCAACCTCATCACAATCTTCTTACCCCAACGGAGATTGAAGCTTTCAAGATGATTGAGTTAGCTCGCATACAAAATAAGTATCTCACACGTGAAAATATTTTGTTGAAGGAGCATATCACCACACTCAAGGGCTTTATTCGCAAATTGGAGGATCTCCTAAGCTCGATGTGCGACTACCCGTCATCACCACCATCTCCTTCACCAACAAAAGAGATATAATCACATGGGTATGGGCACTCCCCTTGGTAACTGCCAAGCTTGGGGTAGGTGCCCCGGTATCGTATCACCATCACACTCCTATCTTTACCATTTTTCTTAGTTCGATCCTTTTGGTAATATCTTGATCTAGTAGAATAAAGTTTTAGTATGATTTAGTTTTGAGTTTTGCTTTATGATCCTTCTATGTAATCGAGTCCGTGTGCTATATATAATAAAGATTAGTGTTGAGTCAAGGGCTTGATTATCTTGGTATGATCTTGAGAGAAAAGAGAAAGTATAAAAAGAAGTAAAGAGATGATATTGACCATATGGAGAGTAATGACTTCACATATAAACAGTATGATGAATAAAGGATGTTGAGAGTTGACCAACATAGTTTTGGTCACCGCTGTAATTAATAAGAAGTAATAAAGAAAGAGAGGTTTTAACATATAAATATACTATCTTGGACAACTTTTATGATTGTGAGCACTCACTAAAATATGACATGCTAAAAAGTTGATGTTGGACAAGGAAGACAACGTAATGGGTTATGTTTTCTTATATATGAAATAAAGTATATTGTCATGGATCATCCAACATGTTGAGCTTGCCTTTCCCTCTCATGCTAGCCAAATTCTTTGCACCAAGTAGAGATACTACTTGTGCTTCCGAATACCCTTAAAACCAGTTTTGCCATGAGTGTCCACCATATCTACCTATGGATTGAGTAAGATCCTTCAAGTAAGTTGTAATGTTGCATGCAATAAAAATTGCTCTCTAAATATGTATGATTTATTAGTGTGGAGAAAATAAACTTTATACGATCTTGTGATATGGAAGCAATAAAAGCGACGGACTGCATAATAAAGGTCCACATCACAAGTGGCAATATAAAGTGATGTTCTTTTGCATTAATATTTCATGCATCCAACCATAAAAGCACAACCTCTGCTTCCCTCTGCGAAGGGCCTATCTTTTATTCTTGTCTTATACCTTATACAAGAGTCATGGTGATCTTCACCTTTCCTTTTTACATTTTATCCTTTGGCAAGCACCTGGTGTTGGAAAGATCTTGATATATATATCCAATTGGATGTAACTTAGCATGAATCATTATTGTTGACATTACCCTTGAGGTAAAAGGTTGGGAGGCAACACTATAAGCCCTATCTTTCTCTATTTCCGATTAAAACTCCATACCCATAAGTATTGCGTGAGTGTTAGCAATTGTGAAAGACTATATGATAGTTGAGTATGTGGACTTGCTGAAAAGCTCTTATATTGACTCTTTCCGATGTTATGATAAATTGCAATTGCTTCAATGACTGAGATTATAGTTTGTTAGTTCTCAATGAAGTTTCTGATTCATACTTGACATTGTGAATAGATTGTTACTTGAGCATAAGAAATCATATGACAATATCCATATATGTTGCTGTTATAAGAATAATCATGATGCCCTCATGTCCATATTTTATTTTATCGACACCTCTATCTCTAAACATGTGGACATATTTATCGTTATCCGCTTCCGCTTTAGGAAAAACGAGGTCTAAGCTTGGGGGAGTTGATACATCCATTTGGCATCATGCTTTTATATCGATATTTATTGCATTTTGGGTTGTTATTACACATTATGTCACAATACTTATGCCTATTCTCTCTTATTTTACAAGGTTTACATGAAGAGGGAGAATGCCGGCAGCTGGAATTCTGGGCTAGAAAAGGAGCAAATATTAGGGACCTATTTTGCACAGCTCAAAATGTCATGAAACTTCACGGATGTTATTTTTGGAATTAATAAAAAATACTGGCGAAAGAATCCACCAGAGGGGGCCCACACCCTGACCACAAGGGTGGGGGCGCGCCCTACCCCCCTGGGCGCGCCCCTGCCTCGTGGGCCCCCTGGCAGGCCTCCGGTGCCCATCTTCTGCTATATGAAGTCTTTCGTCCGAGAAAAAAATCATAAGCAAGCATTCGGGAAGAAACTCCGCCGCCACGAGGCGGAACCTTGGCGGAACCAATCTAGGGCTCCGGTAGAGCTGTTCTGCCAGGGAAACTTCCCTCCGGGAGGGGGAAATCATCGCCATCGTCATCACCAATGATCCTTTCATCGGGAGGGGGTCAATCTCCATCAACACCTTCACCAGCACCATCTCCTCTAAAACCCTAGTTCATCTCTTGTATCCAATATTTGTCCCAAAGCCTCAGATTGGTACCTGTGGGTTGCTAGTCGTGTTGATTACTCGTTGTAGTTGAGGCTAGTTGGTTTATTTGGTGGAAGATCATATGTTCAGATCCTTTATGCATATTAATACACCTCTAATTATGAACATGAATATGATTTGTGAGTAATTACGTTTGTTCCTGAGGACATGGGAGAAGTCTTGCTATAAGTAGTCATGTGAATTTGATATTCGTTTGATATTTTGATGAGATGTATGTTGTCTTTCCTCTAGTGGTGTTATGTGAACGTCGACTACATGACACTTCACCATTGTTTGGGCCTAGAGGAAGGCATTGGGAAGTAATAAGTAGATGATGGGTTGCTAGAGTGACAGAAGCTTAAACCCTAGTTTATGCGTTGCTTCGTAAGGGGCTGATTTGGATCCATATGTTTCATGCTATGGTTAGGTTTACCTTAATACTTCTCTTGTAGTTGCGGATGCTTGCAATAGGGGTTAATCATAAGTGGGATGCTTGTCCAAGAAAGGGCAGCACCCAAGCACCGGTCCACCCACATACCAAATTATCAAAGTAACAAACGCGAATCATATGAGCGTGATGAAAACTAGCTTGACGATAATTCCCATGTGTCCTCGGGAGCGCTTTTCTCTATATAAGAGTTTGTCCAGGCTTGTCCTTTGCCACAAAAAGGATTGGGCCATCTTGCTGCACCTTATTTACTTTCATTACTTGTTACTCGTTACAAATCACCTTATCACAAAACTATTTGTTACCGATAATTTCAGTGCTTGCAGAGAATACCTTACTGAAAACCGCCTGTCATTTCCTTCTGCCCCTCGTTGGGTTCGACACTCTTACTTATCGAAAGGACTATGATAGATCCCCTATACTTGTGGGTCATCAATGATCGAGACTCATCTCCGGTCAATAACCAATAGCAGAACCTGGATGCTCATATTGGTTCCTACATATTCTATGAAGATCTTTATCGGTCAAACCGCATAACAACATACGTTGTTCTCTTTGTCATCGGTATGTTACTTGCCCGAGATTCGATCGTCGGTATCTCAATACATAGTTCAATCTCCTTACCAGCAAGTCTCTTTACTCGTTCCGTAATGCATCATCCCGTAACTAACTCATTAGTCGCATTGCTTGCAAGGCTTATAGTGATGTGCATTACCGAGAGGGCCCAGAGATACCTCTTCGACAATCAGAGTGACAAATCCTAATCTCGATCTATGCCAACTCAACAAACACCATCGGAGACACCTGTAGAGCATCTTTATAATCACCCAGTTATGTTGTGACGTTTGATAGCAAACTAAGTGTTCCTCCGGTATTCGGGAGTTTCATAATCTCAGAGTTATAGGAACATGTATAAGTTATGAAGAAAGCAATAGCAATAAACTAAACGATCATAGTGCTAAGCTAACGGATGGGTCAAGTCAATCACATCATTCTCTAATGATGTGATCCCATTAATGAAATGATAACTCATGTCCATGGCTAGGAAACTTAACCATCTTTGATTAACGAGCTAGTCAAGTAGAGGCATACTAGTGACACTCAGTTTGTCTATGTATTCATACAAGTACTAAGTTTCCGGTTAATACAATTCTAGCATGAATAATAAATATTTATCATGATATAAGGAAATATAAATAACAATTTTATTATTGCCTCTAGGGCATATTTCCTTCATGCCCCACCTGCTTCGCCCTCTCCGCCGGCCTCATCGTTCCCCCCTCCCCCGCCAGGCCCGCCTCCTCCCGGGGTTGTCCGGGTCGGGCGCACCTGGTGCCAGGTCGTGCGCACGGGTTCGGCGGAGAGCTCCACCAGCGATGGCCCCGGGTTCTCGGTCCCCTTCGTGCCCCTGGGTGCCACCATGGATCGCCGGCCTGTGGAAGATGAGGTGGACTGTTGTTACCTCGAGGAAGGGGATGACTTGTGGCGCATGGAGGATGAGCTCTCTAGGGCGGTCGTGGTCACCATCACGGGAGCACGTCCGCAGGTGGACTTGGACACTGCCGCGGCAGCTCTTCATGCGGAGTTCAACATCGGCCCCGACGACATGTCCATCTGGGACTTCCATCCAGAGAATTTCTTGGTCCTGTGCAGGAGGTAGAGCACTTGGGACAAGATGATCAGGCAGGGCAGTATGTCCTCGTCGGCGCATGGGTTCTCGCTCTCCCTATGCCCATGGCTCCGGCAGGCTCAGGCAACGGGCATCTCACTGCCTTTTCTCGTGCCTCTTGCTCTGGTAGGCGTGCCAGCTCACGCGTGGACTAGGCGGACGACGAACTACATCTTGCGGGGCTCGGGTCTGGTGGTCGGCATGGCGGAGAGCACGGCCACGCGGCGCGACATGTCATGCTTCAAGGTCTGGGTGCGCACAGACAGGCCGGACTGCATCTAGGAGCGCAAGCGGATATACATTGAGGAGCCTCGCCGGTGCAGACGCGGGATCTGGGCTCGCACGGGGTGTACGGCGTCTCTGTGGTACAACATCAAGATCTACAAGCTGGCCGAGCCGGTGATTGACGAAGAAGATGACCCGGAGCTTCCCCCGTTTCTTCCTTCTCGCGATGGTGGTAGCTCTCCGGAAGGGAGCGAGGATGACCGGGACCCTACGGCCGGCGGTGGAGATGCCATGCCGGAGTCTGGCACGCCGGCGGCCAGGCGCCAGGGTTTGCCGGAGCGGATGCCCAGTGTTCAAATTCCTAGGGCCCCGCGGGGGAACGCTCTCGTTAGCATCGTGGCTGCCATCACGGGCGGTGCGGACCAACCCGCGCTGGCTCCAGCTGTCCAGAGGGGAGAAGACCGACCATTGGCGAACCGACAGGTGGAAAGTGCGGAAGCTGATCAGGTGCTTTCTCTTGAAAGCGGAGTTGTCAGGCCTGATCCATGCCCGGTGTCCTCTTGCGCATCAGGGCCCCTAGCCTCCCTGCCCGAGGCGGTGTCGGAGGGGGGGTCTCCTGCCTCGGTTACCCTCACACGGTGGCATGTAGCGGATCAGGACGGCCAACTGGCCAATGAGAACTCAAGCGTGGCTTTTCGTGTGGGGTCGGTGGATCTTTTGGTAGTGGAAGGTGCAACGACCGATGACACCTACCCCGCAGGGGATCCGAGGAATCTGGGGGATGAGACGTGCACCATGCAGCCAGCCATGCCGCCCCACGTGGACCAACCAAGTACGCTGATCCCTTCGGTCTCCATGCAGGGAGCCACACCACGTACCCCCTCTTCTATGCCGAGTCTTTCAAGTTTTGGCGGACTGGAACCAAGCGGCGCAAGCCACCCAGTCCAGATCAGGCCCCAGTCATGGGACACAATTATGGTTAGCCTCTCGGAAGGTGTTTCTTCGACATTGGCAGATCTTCATGCGGACGGAGCGCAGCAGCTCGCCCAGGCCACTCCCACTGAGGCGTGCATTCGATTGAGCAACTTCTCCACGCGTGTCAGGCGCGCACTCTCCCCCATCCTGCCCGTACTCGCGTGCCGTGCGCAGCAGCCACCCAAGCGTGTGAGGCAGCGTAGACAGCCACTCCTGACCACACCGCGCCGTAGTGTCAAGCTCGCTAAGGGTGCGGGTCGTGGATCGGCAGTGACCAAACAGCAACAACTCATCATCCGCAAGCTTTTCTTGGCACACGAGGGCGGCACAATTGGAGATGAGGCCCTTCAAGCATACATTCGACTATTCGACAACCCCCTTGACGATGGGCAGATCGCGCCATCCTCGCCTTGTTCGGTTGGGAATCTCCGGCTGCACCAATGCAAGGGGATGTGGAGGCAGTGGATGGATGAGCATATGCTCTCCTTTTGGGCAGAGCTTGTAGGCTTTTCTCATGGCTTCACAACCGCTCAAGTTGATAGTCTGGAATGTACATGGACTTAACAGCCCTGCGCGGCGTAGAGCAGTCTATCAGATGGTCGTCGAGGCGGATCCGAGCTTGATCTGCTTCCAAGATACAAAAATGGAGATGTTAACTTTGGACATTGTTTTGCAATGTGTGGGCAATAAACTCAAGGAATTTTACTACTTGCCAGCCTCGGGCACATGTGGAGGGATCCTTCTAGCATGGGACCCTCTCGTGGTAACTCTATCGAGCCCACACCTCACCGAGAACACCATCTCGGTAGTTGTCTCCTCCCCTGGGTCGGAACCATGGTGGATTACGGGCGTGTAGGCCCCAATCTCGAGGCGGCCAAGCTTGATTTCATGCGTGAACTGGAGGATGTTCGAGAACTGCAAGCAGGGTCGTGGCTGCTGGTCAGGGACTTCAACTTGTTGGTCAATCCCGAGGATAAGAATAACAACTTGATTAACCGCAGAATGATCTCACGATTTCGGGCAAGACAAAATCCGCTAGAGCTCAAGGAGATTTACCTCAATGGGAGGAGGTACACATGGTCCAATGAACGTGAGCGAGCAACTTTGGAGAAGATCGACCACATTTTTGCTGCAAATTCTTGGGAGGATCTATACCCCTCCTGCTTCCTCACGGCACTGGGATCATCGGTCTCTGATCACTGTCCATTGCTTTTGGACCTTCACGCGGATTTCTCCTTCGGGAAGCGATTCAAATTTGAATCTTTTTGGCCAAAAGCTCCTGGTTTCTTGGAAACTGTTCATGTGGCTTGGCACTCTTGCCCGTCGGCCCGCAATCCTTACACAGTGCTGAACCGCAAACTCCGCGTCACGACGCGCAAGTTGCAAGTGTGGAGCTCTAAGTGGATCGGCAATGTGCGGCTTCAGATCGCCATTGCCCTTGAAATCATCCTCCACCTAGACATAGCTATGGAATCGCGGATGCTTAACGCGGGCGAGTATGAACTCCGGCGAACCCTAAAGAGGAAACTCCTTGGCCTTTCTTCTCTCCGGCACACGATCACTCGTCAGAAGTCGCGGCTGCTACTCTTGTCAGATGGGGATGCCAGTACTCGGTTCTTCCACCAACACGCACGCCATCGCCAGAGGAAAAATGTGCTCATGGCTCTGTGCCACAACGGCCAAGTCATCTCAGGGCAAGAGGAGATCGCTTCGGTGGTGGATGGATTCTATGAGAGACTTCTGGGCACAAGCACGCTGCGCGATCATGGACTACACCTTGATGCCCTAAACATGCCCACGCGGGACCTGAGAAGGCTGAAGAGCCCTTCTCCGAGGGTGAGATCTTTCAAACCATAAAATCCATGCCCTTGGACAAGGCACCGGGCCCGGACGACTTCATAGGCAGATTCTACACGACTTAGTGGTCCATCATCAAAGTAGACAGAATGAGGGCTTTCTCGCTGTTTTATAGTGGTGACATGAGGGGATTGACAACACTCAACAAAGCATTGGTCACTCTCCTACCAAAGAAAGAAGGCGCAGACGAGCTACTCCACTATAGACCAGTCAGCCTAATGCATGGAATTGCAAAGATCTTTGACAAGGCACTTGCTTGCAGACTTGCGGAGGAACTGCCGCACCTAGTGGGAATTCACCAGAGCGCGTTTGTCAAAGGGAGAGCGCTGCATGACAATTTCATGTTGGTCCAGAGCACCGCGAGATGGCTACACGCACTACGGCAACCTTCAATCATGCTTAAACTGGATATTTGAAGGCCTTCGACACGGTGCAGTGGCCTTTTCTGTTCGAAGTTCTCCGTGCTCTGCTTGACACCTCATCTACCCGTATCATGGTTAATGGCGTACCCGGAGCTCCGATCTTCAACTGCAACGGACTACGGCGAGGTGGCCCTCTATCCCCCATGCTCTTCATCCTCATAATGGAGCCGCTCCACCATCTGTTTCGGCTTGCTACGGACATGGAAGTACTGATGCCGCTTGCAAGTCAAGGGCTAAGGCAACGGGTATCCCTCTTCGCTGACGACACAATTGTCTTCCTTAAGCCGACAGAAAACGATCTTCAAGCTTGCTCGCGCATCTTGCGCCTGTTCAGGACAGCCTCTGGCCATCAGGCGAACTTCAACAAGATAGCAGCAATTCCCATCCGCTGCTCCGATGGTGAGAAGGCGCTCACCGCTGCTACCTTGGGCTGTGAGCTCAGAACTTTTCCATGTCGATACCTTGGAGTGCCACTATGCCTGCGCAAGCCATCTGCCGCCCAGCTGCACAGCCTCATAGAGCGCTTTGCCCAATGTCTGCCAAAGTGGAAGGCGGCCACACTGCCAAAGAGCGGCAGACTCACCCTCGTCCTTTCGGTACTCTGCTCTATTCCAATACACGCGATGCTTGCGCTCGCTATTCCGAAGAAGACGATACATGCCATCAACAAGATCATCAGCGGGTTTTTGTGGTGCGGAAAGTCTCAAGCAAACGGTGGAAACTGCTCGGTTGCTTGGGCAACGGTTTGCACGCCGAAGTGGGCAGGTGGTCTAGGTATTCCAGACCTTGCTTGGCTCAGCGTGGCTTTGCACGCGCGTTGGCCCTGGCTGCAGCCTGTGGATCAGCAGAGGCCGTGGAGCGAGTTCAACATCAAGTTCCCCAAAGACTCGATTGCCCTTTGCAATGCCATGACAAGGATAACAATTGGAGACTGGAATCTGACGCTTTTTTGGGAGGATCGCTGGTTAGATGGATTCTGCCACCAGGAGATCGCACCGCTAGTATATGCAGCCGTCCCTCTGCGTAAAAGGAAGTTGAGATCACTTAAAGAGGTTGTCGCTATAGGAATCTGGGCAATGGATATAAACCCAGACTTAGGACTTGAAGCTCTGAGGCAGTATCTACGTGTGTGGCTACGGGTTCAGGAGGTCAATTTGCAAGAGGGAGTGCCGGATACCATAGCTTGGGCTTGGGAAAGTAATGGTATGTTCTCTGCCAAGTCTTCCTATGCGGCAATGTTTGCGGGAAGGGAGGTGTCAGCCACAGCACAGTTCACGTGGAAATCAAATGCCCCGCTACGCTATCGTTTCTTCCTCTGGCTGGCTATGAAAAACAAATGCTAGACGGCAGATCGACTTGCTCGACGAGGCCTACCGCACCCGGATGCCTGCCCATTCTATGACCAGCAGGAAGACACACTGGACCACATCAAGCTAACCTGTGTTTTTGCGCGAACGATCTAGAGAATGCTATGCACCATGATTGGCAAGGCATGCTGGACTCCCGAGGGCCATGAAACTTTGGTGGACTGGTGCGCGGACAAGCCTAAGAACATGTGCGTCATCATCACCCTAGTCCTTTAGGAGATGTGGAAGCACCGCAACGTGATCGTCTTTGATGGCGCTTCACCCTTGCTGATTGGGCTCATCATGAAGATTGTGGAAGAGGGAAACACTTGGTGTATGGCGGGCCTGATCAAGGGTAATTGGAATGGAGTGGCCGCGGAGCTAGTAAGGTGGGCCCGACGTGAGTAGTGGCCATATATAGGTTCTCCTCCTCGAGGAGTAGTAGATGTGGGAGCTCGGCTCATGATGTACTAAGTTGTAACATTAACGGTGGATTTGGGTTCTTTACCCACCCCTTCTTTATAATATGATACGCACACTCGTGCGTATTTGAGAAATAAGATCATATTTTTTCCTTTGCTCGCTCCTTGCCAACCAGCACACAACATTGTGTACGGCATGTTCGTATGCAATACGGATCCACACCGGTATGAAATAAAGACAGATCGTGCGTCATTGATTAGCATGCATTTGAAAAATAATGAACATGTAAAATAATATCATATTCACATTCTACACATTTTTCTAATCAAGTTTCATATGTAACATGTTAAATTTGGAGTTACGGTTTAAAAGATATGGTTATTTGAAAAAATATATTCTTAATAGACTGTGGGGTGATTAACATAGATATCAAGGGGGGTTTATGTAAAACTGAAACTTTTTGACTTGAAAAAGGACTGCGAGTTAATTATTGAGAAAGGGAGGGGGTTTTCTACAAAACGTGCAATGACAGACGACCATAAGCACTATTTGCTTTATTATTAGGGAAAGATTTAGATTGTCAAATACAATGCTTAACTTGAATTAGTTACTTGGCATATGATCATGTTCTCTTTTACCAGAAAATGTTTTCAATCGTTTATCATATTATTGGTAGAAGTAATTTTTTGCATTGTTTCTTTGGTCCGTTCAATTTTTACAATGGATGGTATGGCTTCAGATTTGGCTGGTTGATCATCTACCTTTAGACCTTTAATTTAACTTCATACTCTCATATTTGTCTAAGCCAAACAAGAATTCAAAGCTTATTTGTCGGGTTAATGCCTGTGTAAATCGGCGGAATATCTTTTGTATATGACATCGAGATAACTCCGAAGAATACATATTCTTTCACTTTGGATGTTGAGGTTTTTGTTTTTGATGCTTTGTTTCTGGTTTCATGGAGAAGTTTGGGCCGAATTTCAGTGAGATTGTGGCTTACATACCTAGCTCGACCACAAAGTACTAAGTTTCATAGAAAACTCACATATATGTTATAGAATGTATGTTTATTTTCTATTGTTGGTTAATAAGTTTTTGCTAGGAATAATGTTGATATATATTATTTTTCCAGCCAATCTCCGAGGCCCACCGCATAAAAATATGCACAGTCGTTCATGGCATAGATCATATAGACTAGGTTAGGTTAATTGAGGCCATTTGCTTCTTTTCCTCTTTGGGGAACTGCTTCTTACTTTCTTCTGAGTATTTAGTGTTAGGGTTAAAGTCTAAAGGAGCCTACACGTTGTTAAATGATAAGCTGGCTGAAGTACTTGGTTCCTTCACATTTCAGTTAGTACCTGCTATTTTCTACATTAGCAAATTAACTACCATCAAGTATTTTCTATGCGTAAGTTGGTCATCATGGAAGTTATATGTGTTTATGTGGCATCCCATCCTCGGTTTTTAGCCTTACTTTCTCTAAGAAATTTGCAGTTATCACATTGAGCTCAAGTTTGTTGAGATACAACCAGCCGATCTAATCATACTCTGGTGGCGTATCCGATTTTTTTTCAGAATTGTGACTTTTTTTTATAAAATTCGGAAACTATAGCACATAAGGGTAAAAAAGCAATACTATGACCCCGTCGGCCTTCCGTTGGCCGAAGACGGGCTTTTTGGCCGAGCCTTAGCCGAAGAGAGCTCTTCGACCTGCTATTGCCCGCAGAGTGGCTCGTCTAGGCCGGAGACTGGCTGTCGGTGGGGGAGCGACCGAAGTGGGCCGTTTTTGGCCTACCAGCGGCCGAAGAGCTCTTCGGCCATCGGTTGACCGAAGAGGTCGGGATAAGGCAGACCACATCGTCTCCTTCCTCTGGTCGCCTGTTCTTCCTCTCTCTCTCTCTCTCTCTCTCTCTCTCTCTCTCGTTTCTCTGTATACCTCCCCACCCCGTGCCGATCTCCTCCATTTTCCAGCCATTTTCAAATCCAATCCATAGAATCGGTAGATCATAGCAATCCCCAGCGGCCTACGGTCATTTTTTTGCTATGGGATACTTTTGTGTGCGTGTGGGGAGGAGCAGCCATGCTGGGGTGGAGGAGGTGCGGTTGGGGAAGAGGTGATGGTGAGGAGGATCAGTAGCTGTGTAGGAGGAGGTGGTGAGGAGGAGGTGCAGCTTGGGGGTTATCCAGTGTTGAACCTTCGGTCGTCGAGGGGGGGGGGCGGTGGTGTTTTCGTTGTCTGGTGGTGCAAGTACTCCGCGAGCTGGACGGTGCTGCTTAGTTGAAGAGAGGAGCAAGAAGGCGGGGACACACGTGTCGAAGGTATAACAATGTCCTCACAAATTTTCTTTCAGTTGTACAGTTCAGTTAGTTTCGATAAGTCATATATGCGAAATGTAGTGTTAAATTGTCTGTCGTGGGATTTGAGCGGATAGTTAGTGCAGTGGGTAATAATTGTATTTTCTCTTATTAATGAGAAGATGGCAATGTGTGACAGGTGAAAATGTCTGAATCGGTAAATTTGACTGTTTACTGCGGCCCTGGTCATGTTCGATATAATGAGTTGGGGGTTGATTTTAGCGAGTTTAAAAATGGCGTCATGACACTTTCAGACCCGGACAGACTGTACATTAGACAGTTGAAGTACTGGTTGACTACTAGTTTTGGGCTAGATCCTAAAGTATGTTCTGTCATTATTCATGCATTGTGGACCAAATCCTGTAAAGAGGTCAAGTGGGAGTTGATGCCGATAGATAGGAGCCAGCTTTGGTTGACCTTGTTAAGTCGTTGCCGAGACCGAAGAATCCACCCATATGTCCTAGTGCAGCCTGTGCCGAAGGAGGAGAATACCGTACAATTGCACGTGGGGTATGAACCTGGCCAGGGGAGTCAAGTGGATAACGAGATAGATTTATCCGGGTCACTTCCTCCGGACGTGGATGCTTGCCAACCCGAGAAAAAGTCAGACTACCTTCCACACAATGTTTGTGGTCAGGATACTGGGCATAGTAGTCAGTCGATAATATTAGTTGGTTCTAGTTTTGCTGATGGGGATGAGGAAGGGGAGGAAATCCGTAGGGTGATGGAGGAAGAGGACGAGCATGGTTTTGCGGAGGATCTGGATTCTGAAAATTTCGAGGATGGAGTGGAGGTACCCATTCCTTCTGCATGGGATCAGGACATATTGACCGGCCTTAAGGTCAATGATGGTCATGAGACTCCGTGGCAGTATAATATGAACCAAGTCCAGATAGGGGCTATGTTTGATACGAAGAAAAAACTGAAGTATGTGGTGATAAAGTGGGCTATGTCTACGCAGAGGGTTTTCCGGACACATATATCAAGTCCAACAAACTACATTGTGAAGTGTGTTGAAAATGTTGTCCTGGGAAGGTCCACGGGCACGTGCCGAAGTATGACATTCACTGTGTTGTCACCGATGTCGTCCCACACAATTGTGTGAGGAAAACCCTTCTAGTGAATCATCCAAACCTGACTTCAACTCTCATTGCGCAACTCATGTATACTGAGATAGTGGAGAAGAAATATATGGAAGCAAAACACATCCAGACAGCAGCGAAGGTCAGATGGAATTATAAGATTACTTATGGAAAGGCTCGGAGGGCTAAGTAGAAGGCTATGGAGGAAAGTTTGGGACGTTCTTCGACTCATATGATATTGTTGTCCGTCTCCTGGACGTACTGAAGGAGAGGAATCCCGGCACTTATGTTAACATACAACACACAAGGTTGCTGAGTATACCAGGTTTCAAGGTGTTGAAACGGGTATTCTTCTCTTTTGCTATGTGCATCGAAGCTTTCCCGCATTGTCCTCCTGTGATGTTTGTGGATGGTACATTCCTGACTGGTCAGTACAAAGGGCAAATCCTGACTGCTATTGGCGTGGATGGGAACAATCAAATCATCCCACTTTCCATGGCATTTGTGGAGGATGATTACTTTTCGAGCTGGGTATGGTTCTTCCAGCTAGTGAAAATTGCCATCGTGAAGGACCGACCAAACGTTTGTGTCATTCATGATAGGCATGGTGGTATATTGAAGGCTATGAAGACACTAAGGAATCCAACAGTAGATGAACCAACACCTTGGAAGGATTTGTAGAGCCGGTGGTGCATGCACCATCTTGGGGCTAACTTCTTCTCACAGTTCAAGAACAAGCGGTTGATGAACTTGTTTAAAAAATTATGTAAGCAGAACCAGGAGCGTAACTACCAATTTATTTGGTCAAAACTTGATGAGTTTACTAAGAAGCAGGTCCGTGCCAGGAAGAAAATGGAAAAAGACCAACAACAATTAGCAACACTCATGGCGGAGCTGGAGGAGCCAGTTGGTCTTTGTAATTTGCCAGCAATTGACCCTCCTAATACTACGAGAAAGAAGGGGAGGGCAATAAAGGAGTTTTGAGAGTGGATAGAGAAAGAGCCTCCTATGAATTGGTCTTTGCTGCATGACACCCATGGAGCTAGGTATGGCCACATGACAACCAACCTTGCAGAGGTGTATAACTTTGTACTCAAAGGCTAGCGGGAATAGAGCATTGCCACTCACAGCTATTGTGAAGGCTGTATTCCATGGCACTTTGAGATATTTCAGAGACCGGCACGAGTTAGCAAAGAAGCATATTACAAATAATCAGAACACACCTTACTATAGCCGTGTCATGGAGTACATGGCAAAGAAGATAGAGAAAGCAAAGAAGCACAATGTGATACTAGTAGGTAATCAGGAAAGGAGGTATGAGGTTCAACTACCTACCGATGG
This sequence comes from Triticum aestivum, assembly GCF_018294505.1. Taxonomy (NCBI): domain Eukaryota; kingdom Viridiplantae; phylum Streptophyta; class Magnoliopsida; order Poales; family Poaceae; genus Triticum; species Triticum aestivum. The sequence continues at coordinate 61,521,352 of NC_057796.1, forward strand.
TTTTGGTTCTGCGAATGAGGTGAAGACGCATGAGGTAAAAATTGGAACAGAATTTTATCCAACATGTGAGTGTACATGCAACAAACCAAAGTTGTTGCACCTACCTTTCTCGCATGTGTTGGCTGCCTGTGGCCAGATTGAGTTGGACGCCATCTCATTTGTGTCCCCATACTACTCAAAAGAGGCTGTACTCAACACATGGACCGGTGAGATGATAGGGTTTAGAGTCATCGGCAATTTCAACAAGGTTAACGACATGAGAGAGTATACATCCCGGATCCAGAACTTCGGCGAACAAGCAGGGGTCGGTGTAAGGCCTATCGAATCCAAAACGATATGGACCAATCTGAAGCTGGTGGAGCAACCAGACAATGTTTGCTATGCGCGGCTTATGGGCTGATACGTCTTCGTCATATCTATAATATTTGATTGTTTCATGCCAATATTATACAGCTTTCACATATTTTTGGCACCTTTTTATATGATTTATTGGACTAACCTAGGCTGTGGATGCTGGCCAACCCGAGAAAGAGTCAGACTACTTGCCACACAACGTTTGTAGTCAGGATACTGGGCATAGTAGTCAGTCGATAATATTAGCTGGTTCTAGTTTTGCTGATGGGGATGAGGAAGGGGAGGAAATCCACAGGGTGATGGAGGAAGAGGACGAGGATGGATTTGCGGAGGATCTGGATTCTGAAAATTTCTAGGATGAAGTGGAGGTACCCATTCCTTTCGCATGGGATCAGGACATATCGACCGGCCTTAAGGACAACGATGGTCATGAGACTCCGTGGCAGTATAATATGAACCAAGTCCAGATAGGGGCTATGTTTGATACATAGAAAAAAAATTGAAGTATGCAGTGATAAAGTGGGCTATGTCTACGCAGAGGGTTTTCCGGACACACATATCAAGTCCAACAAACTACACCGTGAAGTGTGTTGAAAAATGTTGTCCTGGGAAGGTCCACGGGCACGTGTTTAAGTATGACATCCACTGGGTTGTCACCGATGTCGTCCCACATAATAGTGTGAGGAAAAACCTTCTGGTGAATCATCCAAACCTGACTTGAACTCTCATTGCGCAACTCATGTATACTGAGACAGTGGACAAGAAAGATATGGAAGCAAAACACATCCAGACAACAGTGAAGGTCGGATGGAATTATAACATTCCTTATGGGAAGGCTTGGAGGGCTAAGAAGAAGGCTATGGAGGAAAGTTTGGGACGTTCTTCGACTCATATGATATTGTTGTCCATCTCCTGGACGTACTGAAGGAGAGGAATCCCGGCACTTATGTTAACATACAACACACAAGGTTGCTGAGTATACCAGGTTTCAAGGTGTTGAAATGGGTATTCTTCTCTTTTGCTATGTGCATCGAAGCTTTCCGGCATTGTCCTCCTGTGATGTTTGTGGATGGTACATTCCTGACTGGTCAATACAAAGGGCAAATCCTGACTGCCATTTGTGTTGATGGGAACAATCAATTCATCCCACTTGCCATGGCATTTGTGGAGGGTGAGAACTTTTCGAGCTGGGTATGGTTCTTCCAGCAAGTGAAAATTGCCATCATGAAGGACCGACCAAACGCGTGTGTCATTCATGATAGGCATGCTGGTATATTGAAGGCTGTGAAGACACTAAGGAATCCAACAGTAGATGAACCAACACCTTGGAAGGATTTGTAGAGGTGATGGTGCATGCGCCATCTTGGGGCTAACCTTTTCACACAGTTCAAGAACAAGCGGTTGATGAACTTGTTTAAAAAATTATGCAAGCAGAACTAGGAGCGTAAGTACCAATTTATTTGGTCAAAAGTTGATGAGTTTACTAAGAAGCAGATCCGTCCCAGGAAGAAAATGGAAAAAGACCAGCAACAATTAGCAACACTCATGGCGGAGCTTGAGGAGCCAGTTGGTCATTGTGACTTGCCAGCAATTGACCCTCCTAATACTACGAGAAAGAAGGGGAGGGCAATAAAGGATTTTTTTAGAGTGGATAGAGAAAGAGCCTCCCGTGAATTGGTCTTTGCTGCATGACACCCATGGAGGGTATGGCCACATGTCAACCAACCTTGTAGAGGTGTATAAATTTGGACTCAGAGGGAATAGACCATTGCCACACACAGCTATTGTGGATGCTATATTCCATGGCACTTTGAGATATTTCAGAGACCGGCACGAGTTAGCAGAGAAGCATATTATAGATAATCAGAACACAACTTACTATAGCCATGTCATGGAGTACATGGCAAACAAGATAGAGAAAGCAAAGAAGGTATGAGGTTCAGCTACCTACCAATGGTTTTGGTTCTGTGAATGAGGTGAAGACGCATGAGGTAAAAATTGGAACAAAATTTTATCCAACATGTGAATGTACATGCAACAAACCAAAGTTGTTGCACCTACCTTGCTCACATGTGTTGGCTGCCTGTGGCCAGATTGAGTTGGACACCATCTCATTTGTGTCCCTATACTACTCAAAAGAGGTTGTACTCAACACATGGACTGGTGAGATGACAGGGTTTAGAGTCGTCGGCAATTTCAGCAAGGTTAACGAGGATGAGAGAGTATACATCCGGGATCCAGAACTTCGGCGAACAAGCAGGGGTCGGCGTAAGGGCCGTCGAATCCAAAATGATATGGACGATTCTGAAGCAGGTGGAGCAACTAGACAATGTTTGCTATGCGCGGCTTATGGGCTGATCCGTCTCCGTCGTATCTATACACTACAAAAAAATATACATCCGTGATGATATGTGTTTGTCACAGTAGGTCACATTTTCTGTCATGCATGTACATCCATGACAATTTTATGGCAGAATCAAGATAGTCATACCTGTGCTGTCGTAGAAGTGTTCCATGACATTACAAAAATTATCATCACGAAAGTGTCCACTTCCATGACGATAAATCTCGCGTCACAGAAGTGCTTTCGTCAAGGGTGACAGACACGTGGCATCCACCGTAATGGAACGCCGTTAAGTTATCGGGTCCAGTTTTGGATTCGATAACCCGTTAACAGACCCGACCAATGGGGATTTTCCACGTGTAAAATCATCATTGGCTGGAGGAAACACGTGTCGGCTCACCGTTGGCACCGATGTCATCCACTCATTGGACACAAAGCGCCTATGATACGTCGACACGTGGCATGGCCCAATAGAGGCCCATTCCTATGAAAAGGCCGGCCTGTTTGACTTGGTCAAAAGGTGGCGGGCCGGCCCACGGCAAGCCTGTTAACGGTCTGTTCACATATAGCCCATTTACAGCCCGCTAACCCAGGGCCCGTTTACGGCCTATCCGAATTAGGCCCAGTAGCGTCATCTGGGCCGTCCAATATAATTCCAGCCCATTTTAACTTCCGGCACATGTATGGCCCATGACGTCTTTCGGCCCATATGAGGCCCTTTGTAACTCTCGGCCCATGAACGGCCCATGGTAAAACTAGCCCGTAATGAACAGTGTATCGCTTTATACCCATTAACGGCACGTGGTGAAACTGGCTCGTAATGAACAGTGTATCACTTCATACCCATTAACGGCCCATTATTCCATTGGGCCGTTTCCAGCCCATGTTATCTTTTGGCCTTCTCAGGGCCCGTTTATTCTTGGGCTCATTTCCAGCATTCATTTACTTATGGCCCGTTACTGTCATTTTCTGCTTGTGCGCCAAATTCAGCCTATGGTTACAGTCGGCCCGTTTGTGGCCCGTTAATACGTTGGGCTGTTTTCATGTCAAAAAACCCGTTGGGATATTTTCATAGAGTTATCAAATACAACCTATTAACGGCCCGTCATTGTCCACGAATAGTACGTCCCATGATTGGCGAAATGATGATACGCCCCGTAGAAGGCCCATGGATCCTACGACCCGTAAAAGGCCCATGGATCGTACGGCCCGTAGAAGGTCCATTGATCCTACGGCCTGTATAGAAGGCCAATGGATCCTATGGCCCGTAGAAGGCCCATGGATCATACGGCTTGCAGGAGGCCCATGGTTACAAAAGTCCGTGTGTTGCCATGATTATTTTGGCCTAGTTTCCAAAAATAGGTTATTGTGGCCACTAGAAAAACACAGAAAAAGAACTGCAGTGACTACAAGCAAACAACTAAACAAGACAATAAGGAAATAAATAAGCAAGCAATTAACGCTAGCCTATTACCGCTATTACACATATTACATCCACTGGGCATCAAAGTTCGCCACCAGTGCAAATATAGGGAACAAAGCAGCATATTACATACACTGGCCGTCAAAATTGGCCACGAGTGCAAATAAACGCGGCAGCAAAACAAGAGCATAGCTGAAACAACTTCAGAAGAGCTCAAGAAACGTTATCCTGGGTATCCACCATGCTAGCAATAAGCTTAGCAAGCTTATTAGCTTTGTCCTGTTTGGCGCTAAAATCCTCCAACGCTTGCTGTTGCACTAGAAAGTATGCATCTGAATGCTCCAGGGACTTCCGCAGTCCTTCCGCTTCTTGTCGCAGCACAGCTGATCGATGTCTTTCAGCTTGTAGTTGAGACTCAAGAAACTGAACTGATTCAGACAGTGAGTTTGAATAGCTTGTGCAAGCGGTAGTGGCTAGTAACTCGAACACTAAACCAAGACGGGACTTTGGGGTTGTCTCATTGTCTTCGAGATAGTCTTCCTTAGCTGTTTTATCAGCTTTGTTGGAGACCAACAAGGATGTGTCACTATCCTGAACCTTATCTGCATTACTTCCTTTACCATTGCTTAATAAGGCACTCTTCCCCAATATCCTGTCAGCATTCTAAAAGAAGAAACAAGCAGACACATAACAGGTTTAGCATGTACTAGTATATGAAACTCATTTCGGTGAACCAGTTCATTAGTAAGGTGGACAGGATTAAACTACCAAGTCTTCTATTGCCAAGTACTAGTACATAATAAAAGCATCAGTCCTATGGTCACTGCACTGTCTTGCCAAATCAAAATAGAGACACGGTTCAAATCATATCAGTTCAAGACAAAGCAGCAGTGAAAGAATACAAAGCGTGGGAAACTACAAGGCACAACAAGATTTCAGATGGGTACCATGGGTCTACATGTACAACAACACTATTGGCTCTGTTGTGATGCTAGTAGTGTGCATGATATGAGAAGTCAACTGTATACACAATTGAAATTGAAATCAACAGAGCTATTGATAAGAGCAAGCCTGTTAAGGAAACATGCGTGAACATACCTGCTGTGCCATTGGAGTTTCGATCAGATCCTTCAATTTAAAAATAAGTTTGTATGAGTAAATACAGTGATACAAGCGCTTAGGCGCGCCTAGGCTCTAGGCGTTGGCAAAATGCATTGCGCATAACTACGCTTAATCTGTGCATAACTGCGCATAAGCATGCACTTTGGTCAGTAAAGTGCAAAGCGGTGGAAAACGCACAATTAACGCCTAGCGCTTTTTTGAACTATGATAGAAATGGAACCTTAAATTAGAACAGTTGTTCTTCAGGTTTAGGCACTTGTTCTACATGAAAAGAGTACAGTAAGACGCAAGAATATAGTACCTAAAAATAGAAAATGAGCTCATAGACCTTACCACATTCTTGGTTCGGGACCAGTACAGAACAAGGCATTCCCAGTCATCGTCTAGTAAATGTGTCTCAGGAGAACGTTAGGGAATTTGATGAGTTTCTTTGCCGGTGAAGTACGTTTTCTTCAAGTAATTCTGATACTGCCACCAAGCATTCTTGAAGATAGCAGAGGTATTAGCACATGTTACCTCATCCTGAGTTTCCAAATTGGTCCTTCTATATAGAGAAAAATGGGAAAATATGCTGTATTATAACCATCATGGAGGTAGGATGTACGGGACAAAGAAAAGTAATTGCCATGAATAACATTACTTACACATAACTCCTGGACAAACACCTGCAACTGGCATTTCCTTCATCTTCAGTATAATATTTCCAAGAAGGGAAGATACCCACATACGATTTAACAACATCAAATGCGATAGATGCTAAACTACGACTAGCTGGTTGTGCTTCCTCCACAGGAATAGGCGTACTAACTGGTGGAGTTGGGGTTCGCCGTGGTAGTACTGGCCCTTTGGGCACTGTAGCTGCCTTACTAACAGCTCTTGTTTGGGAGCTCTGTGGTGGAGATGGTGCTGTGTCAACAGGAACTGGGTTACTATCTGCTGGGGTTGGGGTTAGATTGGGTGAAGCTGGTTCTCTGTCCATCGCAGTAGGGGTACAATCTGCGAGAGTTTGGGTTATGTGTGGTAGGGCTGGTTCTCATGCATGTATAACCGGGGTGCTATCTCCACCAAGATGTAGCACTGTTTTATTTGAAGACCGTGTTTTTAGTCCGCTAGATACTGGCATCACCCGCTCCAATTCAAATGGCTGATAAACAGGAAACATAGTTGAATGTATAGACATTGTATGAGAGACAGATGCAATAGATAGTGTGGAAGAGGACATGAAATAGTTGACATGTATATTGTTTAACTAAAACGGATAGCATGACATAATTTCACATATATGATGTCTATCTAAACTGGATAGCATAGCATAAGATAATTCAAAGATATGATGAATAACTAAACAGGATCGCATGACATAATTCACCTACATGTTATCTAAGTAATAAGGATCACATCATTTAATTCACATATGTGATTTATATGCTAAACAGAGGGCATTACATATTATGTCTGAACTAAGAACTTGGTGTTGAATATTGTGTATATGATGTCTAAACTATGCAATGCAAGACATCATATGCATGATATGAGCAGTGTAACCCGTGCCAAGTTAGAGCATACACCTCGGTGGGGGAATAGGACTGGTCATCTGTCTCTGAATCCATCTATGAGGAGCTATCGGGACCCAACAAGAGATCTGCTTCGACAGGTAGCACTGTCTGCTCTGAAGGCCTTGTTTTCACTACAGATTTTTCAATCTCCCACCCAAATGGCTGATTCACAGGAAGTATAGTTTAATGTACAAACATTGTCGACAAATGGAAATTTAATGAAGAAAAGGATGGATATCATTCAAATATATGATGCCTGGTTAAACAGGATGGCATTGCACATTTCACATATATGATGGCTGGCTAAAAGACACGAGACTGCATAATCCCATATGTGATATAGAAACTAAACAGGTGGCATTACAGAACATGTCTAAACTAAGCAGATGACATATATGATGTCAAAAGTAGGCACTGCAAGGCAACATATGCATGATATGACTAACATCATCATGCCAAGGTAGAGCAAACACCTTGGGGGGTAAATAGGAGTGGTCAGCGGCGTCTGGATCCGCCTCAGAACAGATATCTTCCTCTGGATTACAATATAGAGAGGGGTGGGGATGGTTTGCCATTGAACCCACCATGGAGCAATATCTGCATGACATTGTATTGCCGCGCAAAACTCTTCTCTTTTTCTCTACATGTTCAGCATGACTGTGTACAATATCTGACATGCATACAAAAAAAATATGGTGAGATTATGTAAGGAGAGCATGCAGAAATTTAGAGTGATGGTAACAACCAGTGGATGGATCCAAAAATAATGATAGCAGGCTGATGATTTCTTTAATTTAATAAAAAGACAGATGATGATTGCTTTACTATTTGTTTCCAACCCAAGATGAACAACATAGGCATACCCTAGGTGAACCAGATATTTGACAGAGATACTATTCATTGCTTCCTCGATATGTGCCCCACAACAAATTTAGAACTCAAGTTTGAACATTAATTTGGACCTGACTTGGAGTCCAAGAGGTGAACAGGACGATAAAGTAGCAGGTAATTTTAAGCAATGCATAACATAAGTAGAAACAAAAGAGTGCGACCTCTCTTGTGCACCCATGTACTCCTCAGGTTCATCCGCTGAGTCGATGATAAAGATGCCGTTGCGGTGGGTGCCGTCGGTAGGGAAGGAGATCTGAGGCGGCGAAAGACGGTCAGGAGTCGTGATGTCTGGTTTGGTGGATGTTTCTGTCGATGGAGAAGCTCATGTGAGGTGGACGACGTCACGGCAGGAGCAGGATAAACCACACAAAGTCCCATTCGACACCTACCTGTAACTGAAGTAATTCTGTAAGGGCTCATTTTGGCTTGCATGATTCTAAAAACGCAGGGATAGGATAAACACCGGAATAGGATAGGAATGCACATGGTAAATAGAGTATTTGTAAACACAGGATTTCTGTCAACTTGGGTGTTTGGTTTACAGGAATTGGAAGAGCAGAGGAATGCAAAGAAACATGGCCAAAATAAAGTGAAACCATATGAAAGCGTGTACAGTTAGAATGTTATTCTGCCACTAATGCACTTGGTCTTGTTTTCATGCATAGGATTTTGCAAAGTAGGTCCAGGTGGATGTTTTGCTTCATTCCTTTCAACAAAATGCATGAATAATTGAATAGTAGAGTGCCATTGGAAAATTCCCTATTGCTATGTTTTTCCGTTGAACCAAAATAACCCTTATAGTAATAAGTGATGCAACAAGTGTACAACCTCTTTGCCGTAACCGTGTCGACCTCAACATCATGGTTTGGTCGCTGAAGCAGTTGAGGCAGAGGTGGCTATCGGAGGTGTGGAGAAAGATCTGATGAATCTGTAGACGGCGTCCAGGCCACTGCTCTGTTGTGATGGATCGTTCTGTCGTTGGAGCAGCCCCGGTGAGCCATAAGACGTCAAGGCTGAAGCAGCACAAGACAGACATCATCAATCTCAAGTAGGATTCTAATAGCATCTCCAATAGATTAGGTAAAATAGATGTAAAATTTACATCACCAATAACCACGTGACTACAACAGATGAGGTAAAAACTGTTGACTCTGAACTTAACTGTCGAAACTGAAATTTACTGTGGAATCTGAATGTTACTTCGAAATTGAACGCAGTGGTAGCAGAGAGGCACTTGACATGTAGTTTAGGGAGGGCCTACAGTTCATCTTCAACCTGCACCCCCCCTGAGCCGCCAGCTACCACCGGTCGAACCGCCGGCCCCAGCGCCGCCTCGCTGCCCCGAAACAACTCCCCACCGCCGGTCCGCCGCCGCCCCGGCCAGCCCTCTAGGCCCCCCACCCTGAACCCTAAGATAGATAGGGGGGTACCTCTCCGGCGAGCCCCCGTCCCTGCTGCGGGTGGTTCTTCCTTAACTCCGGCGAGCCCCCCACCCCCTGAAAATCGACTGACCCAAAAGTCGATTCAGTCGACTGAAATGTAGCTAAATCGGAGCACAACAGCAGCATGAGCGAGGGGGAGTGCAGCAGCAGTGCGAGCGAGCGAGCGAGAGCCGGAGCAGCAGCAGCAGCACGAGCGAGCGAGCGAGAGCCGAAGCAGCAGTAGCAGATCCGGCTGGTATGGACGCCACCGCCGAAGGGGCCTCGCACTGGGGGAGAGCCGCCGTGGAGATGTCGCCCGCGGCGTCGGCTTCAAGGTATCCACTCCATGGGGGTGCGGGATGGAGCACCGTCGGCGCCAGGAGGTCGAGTTAAGGAGAAGGTGTGATGCGATGAGTGTACAACCTCTTTGCTGGCGCTGAGTAGGCCTCGGCTTCGTCCGAGGAGTCGGTGAGGATGTTACGGTTCCGGTGGAGCAGGTGAAGGCAGCGCTGTGGGGATGGAGCAGCAGCGATAGACGAGGCGATCGTCGGAGCAGCTCCTTGGAGGTGGAGGACGGGGCGGCTGAACCGGCGGGACGACGATATGGACGACGGATCCTCGTCCGGGGAGGTGGACGAGGGACGTCGAGCTGTTGCGGTGGACGATGTCGTCGGGGAAGAGGCTCCGGCTGGGCAGCGGTGAGGTGGCGGACGGAGGACGGTGGGGTTTCGCGGCTGGAGCGGAGAGGTTATGGCGGCCTGGGATTTTGAATGGCAAAAAGGAGGGGATGGGAGGGGATGAACCATGACTTAGGGACGCGCTTGTCCAAAATGTAGGGTGTGTTACAAACATACCCCCCACCGATTTGAACTAGCGGCCCTTTCGGCTCAGGGTTAGAAGGGAGATTTCACGTGTCGGGACTTGGCAGCTGGAGGGAGTTTTCGCGTGCGTTGTAATTTGGGGATAGCAAGGCGCGGGTTGTGAAGGCGCCAGTTTTGGGAGCACGATATCTGAATTTCGGGATATAACAAGGCGCGGGTTGAATTTTAGGGACAAGCCTGATACTTCTCCAATGTATCTACAATTTTTGATTGTTCCATGCTATTATATTACCCATTTTGGATGTTTATGGGCTTTATTATACACTTTTATATTATTTCTGGGACTAACCTATTAACCGGAGGCCCAGCCCAAAATGTTGTTTTCTTGCCTATTTCAGTGTTTCGAAGAAAAGGAATATCAAATGGAGTCCAAACGGAAGGAAACCTTCAGGGGAGTTATTTTTGGAACGGAAGCAATCCAGGAGACATGGAGTAGACGTCAGGGAAGCTTCGAGGAAGCCACGAGGCAGGGAGGCGCGCCCTACCCCCCTCGGCGCGCCCCCACCCTCGTGGGCCCCTCGTGGCTTCCCTGACCGACTTCTTTCGCCTATATATATCCATATACCCTAAAACATCCGAAAGCACAATAGATCGGGAGTTCCGCCAAAGCAAGCCTTTGTAGCCACCAAAAACCAATCGGGACCCTAATCCGGCACCCTGCCGGAGGGGGGATCCGTCACCGGTGGCCATCTTCATCATCCCGGCGCTCTCCATGACGAGGAGGGAGTAGTTCACCCTCGGGGCTGAGGGTATGTACCAGTAGCTATGTGTTTGATCTCTCTCTCTCTCTCTCTCTCTCTCGTGTTCTTGATTTGGCACGATCTTGATGTATCGCGAGCTTTGCTATTATAGTTGGATCTTATGATGTTTCTCCCCCTCTACTCTCTTGTAATGGACTGAGTTTTCCCTTTGAAGTTATCTTATCGGATTGAGTCTTTAAGGATTTGAGAACACTTTATGTATGTCTTGCATGTGCTTATCTGTGGTGACAATGGGATATCACGTGATCCACTTGATGTATGTTTTGGTGATCAACTTGCGGGTTCCGTGACCTCGTGAACTTACGCATAGGGGTTGGCACACGTTTTCGTCTTGACTCTCCGGTAGAAACTTTGGGGCACTCTTTGAAGTACTTTGTGTTGGTTTGAATAGATGAATTTGAGATTGTGTGATGCATATCGTATAATCATACCCACAGATACTTGAGGTGACATTGGAGTATCTAGGTGACATTAGGGTTTTGGTTGATTTGTGTCTTAAGGTGTTATTCTAGTACGAACTCTATGATAGATCGAACGGAAAGAATAGCTTCGTGTTATTTTACTACGGACTCTTGAATAGACCGATCAGAAAGAATAACTTTGAGGTGGTTTAGTACCCTACCATAATCTCTTCGTTTGTTCTCCGCTATTAGTGACTTTGGAGTGACTCTTTGTTGCATGTTGAGGGATAGTTATATGATCCAATTATGTTATTATTGTTGAGAGAACTTGCACTAGTGAAAGTATGAACCCTAGGCCTTGTTTCCTAGCATTGCAATACCGTTTTCGCTCACTTTTATCGCTTGTTACCTTGCTGTTTTTATATTTTCAGATTACAAAAACCTATATCTACCATCCATATTGCACTTGTATCACCATCTCTTCGCTGAACTAGTGCACCTATACAATTTACCATTGTATTGGGTGTGTTGGGGACACAAGAGACTCTTTGTTATTTGGTTGCTGGGTTGCTTGAGAGAGACCATCTTCATCCTATGCCTTCCACGGATTGATAAACCTTAGGTCATCCACTTGAGGGAAATTTGCTACTGCCCTACAAACCTCTGCACTTGGAGGCCCAACAACGTCTACAAGAAGAAGGTTGTGTAGTAGACATCAAGCAGTTTCTGGCGCCGTTGCCGGGGAGGCTAGTGCTTGAAGGTATATCTTTCGACCTTGCAATTGAATCTTTTAGTTTCTTGTTTTAGCACTAGTTTATTCTATAAAAGAAAACTACAAAAAATGGAATTAAGGGTGCCTCATATGCTTCATCTTTTTAATGTCTTCTGTGAAAATAAGGATTCCGATAATTGTGCTCAATTGCTAGAGGAAGAATTCATTAGAATGTTTGGCACTAAATCTTTGAATGATGAGCATGATTGCAATGTTGTTAGTACAAATTCCTTGAATATCCATGATGCGAATGGTATGCAAAGCCACAAGCTTGGGGATGCTATGTTTGACGAAGATGATATTTTTTGTCCCCCAAGTTTTGATGAGCAAATTTATTATGATGATAACATGCCTCCTATTTATGATGATTATATTGATGAAAGTGGGTTTGGAAGAGTGTCAAATTTAGGAAGTAATGATCCCACTATTTTGGAGGATGTTGAATCTTATTGTAATATTTATGATAGTCGATTTGGAGAGGTCATGACTTTATTTAGGGATGAATCCACTATTTTGGAAGAGGTTTCAATTGATTATGAGAATAAAGTTGCATTTATGATGATTATTGTGATGATATGTATTCTATAAAGAATAATGATAACCACGGAACTTGTCATCATGATTTTAATTTTCAATTGGATTATGCCTCACATGATAGTTATTTTGTTGAGTTTGCTCCCACTACTATTCATGAGAAGAATTTTGCTTATGTGGAGAGTAATAAAAATTTTATGCTTGTAGATCACGAAGAGAATGCTTTATGTGATAGTTATATTGTTGAATTCATTCATGATGCTACTGCAAATTATTATGAGGGAGGAATATATGCTTGTAGGAATTGCAATAATATCAAGTTTCCTCTCTATGTGCTTAAAGTTTTAAAGTTATGCTTGTTTTGCCTTCCTATGCTAGTTGATTATTGTTCCCATAAGTTGTTTGCTCACAAAATCCCTATGCATAGGAAGTGGGTTAGGCTTAAATGTGTTAGTCATAATCTTCATGATGCTCTCTTTATGTTTCAATTCTTATCTTTTATGTGAATATCATTGAAATCATCATGCCTAGCTAGGGGCGTTAAATGTTAGCGCTTGTTGGGAGGCAACCCAATTTTATTTTTGTTCTTTACTTTTTGTTCCTGTTTAGCAATAAATAATCTATCTAGCCTCTGGTTAGATGTGGTTTTATGTTTTAATTAGTGTTTGTGCCAAGTAAAACCTTTGGGAAGACTTGGGTAAAGTCTTTATGACCATGCTGTAAAAAACAGAAACTTTAGCACTCACGAGATTAGCCGCCATTTTTTACTGGAGAGTGATTTTAGGTTGATTCTTTTTGCAGATGATTAATAGCCAAATTCCTCACGTCCACCAATTTATTTCATAATTTTTTGAGTTCCATAAGTATACGTTTTGTACAGATTACTACAGACTGTTCTGTTTTTGACAGATTCTGTTTTTATTGTATTGTTTGCTTATTTTGATGAATCTATGAGTAGTATCGGAGGGTATGAACCATTGAGAAGTTGGAATACAGTAGATATTACACCAATATGAATTTATAATGAGTTCACAACAGTACCTAAGTGGTGATTTATTTTCTTATACTAACGGAGCTTACGAGTTTTCTGTTGAGTTTTGTGTTGTGAAGTTTTCAAGTTTTGGGTAAAGATTCGATGGACTATGGAATAAGGAGTGGCAAGAGCCTAAGCTTGGGGATGCCCAAGGCACCCCACGGTAATATTCAAGGACAACCAAGAGCCTAAGCTTGGGGATGCCCCGGATGGCATCCCCTCTTTCGTCTCCGTTCATCGGTAACTTTACTTGGAGCTATATTTTTATTCACCACATGATATGTGTTTTGCTTGGAGCGTTATTTTATTTTATTTTGTTTTGCTTGCTGTTTGAATAAAATACCAAGATCTGAAACTCTTAAATGTTAGAGAGTCTTCACATGGGTACATAATTATTCAACTACTCATTGATCTTCAGTTATATCTTTCAGAGTAGTTTGTCATTTGCTCTAGTGCTTCACTTATATCCTTTTAGAGCACGGCGGTGGTTTTATTTTGAAGAAATAGATGAACTCTCATGCTTCACTTATATTAGTTTGAGAGTCTTTTAGAATAGCATGGTAATTTTCTTTGGTTATGAATTTAGTCCTAATATGATAGGCATCCAAGAGGGATATAATAAAAACTTTCATAAAAAGTGCATTGAATACTAAGAGAAGTTTGATACTTGATAGTTGTTTTGAGATATAAAGGTGGTGATATTAGAGTCATGCTAGTTGGGTAATTATGAAATTGAGAAATACTTGTGTTGAGGTTGGCAAGTCCTGTAGCATGCACGTACGGTAAACGTTGTGTGACAAATTTGAAGCATGGAGTGTTCTTTGATTGCTTTCCTTATGAGTGGCGGTCGGGGACGAGCGATGGTCTATTCCTACCAATCTATCCCCCTAGGGGCATGCGTAGTAGTACTTTGCTTCTAGGGCTAATAAACTTTTGCAATAAGTATATGAGTTCTTTATGACTAATGTGAGTCCATGGATATTACGCACTCTCACCCTTCCATCATTGCTAGCCTCTTCGGTACCGTGCATTGCCCTTTCTCACCTTGAGAGTTGGTGCAAACTTCGCCAGTGCATCCAAACCCCGTGATACGATACGCTCTATCACACATAAACCTCCTTATATCTTCCTCAAAACTGCCACCATACCTACCTATTATTGCATTTCCATAGCCATTCCGAGATATATTGCCATGCAACTTTCCACCGTTCCATTTATTATGACACGCATCATCACTGTCATATTGCCTTGCATGATCATGTAGTTGACATCGTATTTGTGGCAAAGCCACCATGGTAATTTTTCATATATGTCACTCTTGATTCATTGCATATCCCGGTACACTGCCGGAGGCATTCACATAGAGTCATATTTTGTTCTAAGTATCGAGTTGTAATTCTTGAGTTGTAAGTAAATAAAAGTGTGATGATCATCATTATTAGAGCATTGTCCCATGTGAGGAAAGGATGATGGAGACTATGATTCCCCCACAATTCGGGATGAGACTCCGGACTAAAGAAAAAAAGAAAAAAAAAAGAGGCCAAAAAAAAGAGAAGGCCCAAATAGAAAAAGAAAAAAATGAGAGAAAAAGAGAGAAGGGACAATATTACTATCCTTCCACACTTGTGCTTCAAAGTAGCACCATGATCTTCATGATAGAGAGTCTCTTATTTTGTCACTTTCATATACTAGTGGGAATTTTTCATTATATAACTTGGCTTGTATATTCTAATGATGGGCTTCCTCAAAATGCCCTAGGTCTTCGAGAGCAAGCAAGTTGGATGCACACCAACTTAGTTTCTTTTGATGAGCTTTCATATATTTATAGCTCTAGTGCATCCGTTGCATGGCAATCCCTCCTCCTCGCATTGACATCAATTGATGCACATCTCCATAGCCCGTTGATTAGCCGCGTCAATGTGAGACTTTCTTCTTTTTTTGTCTTCCCACATAACCCCTATCATCATACTCTATTCCACCCATGGTGCTATGTCCATGGCTTGCGCTCATGTATTGCGTGCGGGTTGAAAAGGCTGAAGCACGTTAAAAAGTATGAACCAATTGCTCGGCTTGTCATCGGGGTTGTGCATGATGGGAGAATATTTGTGTGACGAAAATGAAGCATGGCCAAACTATATGATTTTGTAGGGATAAGCTTTCTTTGGCTATGTTATTTTGAGAAGACATAATTGCTTGGTTAGTATGCTTGAAGTATTATTATTTTTATGACAATATTAAACTTTCGTCTTGAATCTTATGGATCTGAATATTCTTGCCACAATAAAGAAGATTACATTGATAAATATGTTAGGTAGCATTCCACATCAAAAATTCTGTTTTTATCATTTACCTACTCGAGGACGAGCAGGAATTAAGCTTGGGGATGCTTGATACATCTCCAACGTATCTATAATTTTTTATTGTTCCATGCTATTATATTACCCGTTTTGGATGTTTATGGGCTTTATTATACACTTTTATATTATTTTTGGGACTAACCTATTAACCGGAGGCCCAGCACAAAATGTTGTTTTCTTGCCTATTTCAGTGTTTCGAAGAAAAGGAATATCGAATGGAGTCCAAATGGAATGAAACCTTCGGGAGAGTTATTTCTGGAACGGAAGCAATCCAGGAGACTTGGAGTAGACATGAGGGAAGCTTCAAGGAAGCCACGAGGCAGGGAGGCGCTCCCTGCCCCCTGGGCGCGCCCCCACCCTCGTGGGCCCCTTGTGGCTCCCCTGTCCGACTTCTTTCGCCTATATATATATCCATATACCCTAAAAACATCCGAAAGCACAATAGATCGGGAGTTCCGCTGCCGCAAGCCTCTGTAGCCACCAAAAACCAATTGGGACACTGTTCCGGCACCCTGCCGGAAGGGGGATCCCTCACCGATGGCCATCTTCATTATCCCGGCACTCTCCATGACGAGGAGGGAGTAGTTCATCCTCGGGGCTGAGGGTATGTACCAGTAGCTATGTGTTTGATCTCTCTCTCTCTCTCTCGTGTTCTTGATTTGGCACGATCTTGATGTATCGCGAGCTTTGCTATTATAGTTGGATCTTATGATGTTTCTCCCCCTCTACTCTCTTGTAATGGACTGAGTTTTCCCTTTGAAGTTATCTTATCGGATTGAGTCTTTAAGGATTTGAGAACACTTTATGTATGTCTTGCATGTGCTTATCTGTGGTGACAATGGGATATCACGTGATCCACTTGATGTATGTTTTGGTGATCAACTTGCGGGTTCCGTGACCTCGTGAACTTACGCATAGGGGTTGGCACACGTTTTCGTCTTGACTCTCCGGTAGAAACTTTGGGGCACTCTTTGAAGTACTTTGTGTTGGTTTGAATAGATGAATTTGAGATTGTGTGATGCATATCGTATAATCATACCCACAGATACTTGAGGTGACATTGGAGTATCTAGGTGACATTAGGGTTTTGGTTGATTTGTGTCTTAAGGTGTTATTCTAGTACGAACTCTATGATAGATCGAACGGAAAGAATAGCTTCGTGTTATTTTACTACGGACTCTTGAATAGACCGATCAGAAAGAATAACTTTGAGGTGGTTTAGTACCCTACCATAATCTCTTCGTTTGTTCTCCGCTATTAGTGACTTTGGAGTGACTCTTTGTTGCATGTTGAGGGATAGTTATATGATCCAATTATGTTATTATTGTTGAGAGAACTTGCACTAGTGAAAGTATGAACCCTAGGCCTTGTTTCCTAGCATTGCAATACCGTTTTCGCTCACTTTTATCGCTTGTTACCTTGCTGTTTTTATATTTTCAGATTACAAAAACCTATATCTACCATCCATATTGCACTTGTATCACCATCTCTTCGCTGAACTAGTGCACCTATACAATTTACCATTGTATTGGGTGTGTTGGGGACACAAGAGACTCTTTGTTATTTGGTTGCTGGGTTGCTTGAGAGAGACCATCTTCATCCTATGCCTTCCACGGATTGATAAACCTTAGGTCATCCACTTGAGGGAAATTTGCTACTGTCCTACAAACCTCTGCACTTGGAGGCCCAACAATGTCTACAAGAAGAAGGTTGTGTAGTAGACATCAAAGCCTAACGTGTAATATTGTACTTGTACTTTCTCTCATGCATGCAGACGCCCGCATCCCTCTCAGCCTCCCTCGGCATTCTCTAGCTCCATCGCGCAAATTCGTCTTTTCACTTTTGGTCGTTCACCCATGGTGTGTGTAGCCCCCCCAGCTCCTTCTTTACGGCACACATCGATCGATATGCCTCTCTAGCTAGGTGTGCCTAGCACAAACACAAGCTTCCCCTCTTCACTTATCACCGTCCATGCCTCACTCCCACCACTCTTTTCATCGATCTCGTACTCGCACACTCCTTCCCCCTCGAAATAGTATGACTCTCGCACCACCTCCTAGATGCATCCCTCTCTCTCTATCCTTCTCCCCGTGCCTCATTTGCTTCTAACACACACATGCATGTATACCGATCGATCTCCCAACATATACCTAGGTCATGGCCAATCACACTGCTAGTTTGGGCTCTGGTTCTATTTCTTCGGTGGTAATCGAGGAATTGCCAGCAGAGGATACATCACCACCCAGCTTTGCATTGCCACAGTCTCCTTCGCTGCTGGTTTCTCAGGAGGATTTCCAGTTTTCTTCAGTCACTCCCACACCGTTGGGCAAGAGGCCACGTCAGACTCGACGTCCCAAGCGCTCTGCCATGCTCGTTGAACCAGACCTGGATTTCTCGACTCGAAGGTTGACTCTTAGTTGTGCTAGAAGGACTGCCATGAAGGTTGACTCTTAGTTCTACTATCCCTTTGAAATCTACTCCTCTGCGTCGCCCCAAGGCCAAGAAGCTCAAGCTTGATGAAGATTCTAGCCAGCAGATCCCTCTTCCGCCTCCCACGCCCATCCCAACAATGCAGGCCATTCGAGAGGCACTGGGCATCAACCCATTAGAGTTATCGGTGGAGAAGCTTATGGCTCCTCCACGCTCTTCTGAAGATGATGATGTTTCACATGATGATTGAAGACCCAAGAAGCTTGGTGGAGAGTTGGGCACTTTTGTTCTCGTGTCCTTTTATTTTTAGTTTCTTCAGCTTGTCTAAATGTATGAAATGCTTTGGCTCTGGCACTTCTGTAACTGTCCTGGCTACACTTATGTCCATGCTGTTATGCAGTTGGACTCGCTTTTATTCCCCCGCACTGGTTTTCTATGGATAGTTCCTTGTTTCGTAACTGGCATGTGCTCTGTTGGAATGTGCGTGGGTTGAATTCTGAGGCTAGGCAGCGTGATCTAAGGGCAAAGATCGAGGAGAGTCGTTGTTCCATAATTTGCTTGAAAGAAACTAAATGTGAGCACTTCGACATTCGAATGATTAGATGTCCTAGGAGGTTTGATCAATTCGCGTTCTCGCCATCCATTGGAGCCTCCGGTGGGATCCTTGTCATTTGGAATTCGTCGGTCTTTGATGGTCAACTCATTGATGTTCAGTGCTTTGGGGTTGTGGTCTCATTCAAATCTCTGCATAACTCTGAACGATGGACCCTAGTCTCTGTGTACGGTCCATGTGAAGGCCAGCCTAGGGATGATTTTGTTAGTTGGTTATACCACCTAAACATCCCTCCTGATGAAAATTGGCTATTGCTGGGGGACTTTAATTTCATCAGATCCTTGGATAATAGAAATCTACCAGGTGGTGATGTTAATGATATCTTTCTATTTAATGAAATTGTTGGTCACCTTGTTCTTTTGGAGCTGCCATTGAAATGTAGAAGTTTCACCTGGTCTAATATGCAACAAAACCCTCTGTTAGAGCAGCTTGATTGGTTTTTTACCACAGCAGATTGGATTTCTCATTATCCAAACACTGTGGTTCATCCCCTTGCCAAAACTGCCTCAGATCATGTGCCTTGCGTGGTGTCCATTGACACGACCATTCCTGCAGCCAAGGTTTTTAGGTTTGAGAATTTCTAGGTTGATATGCCATGATTTATGGAATGTGTAATGAAGTCTTGGAACTCACCGGTTTTTTCTGATCTTTCTGCTTCTGTTGTCCTCACTAGAAAGTTCAAGAGACTGAGATCTGATTTGAAAATATGGAGCAAGAAATTATCATACATCAAGAAGCTCATAGTGGATTGTTCCAAGGTGATCCTCCATTTTGATCATCTGGAAGAAGTCAGGCCTTTGACAAGGCCAGAGTTCAATTTTCGGAAAATTGTTAAGATCCACTATGAGCATTTGCTAAAGATTCATTATATTTATTGCAAGCAGAGATGCACTATCCGGTACATTAAGGTTGGCGAGGAAAACTCCAAATTCTTCCATCCAATGGCTTCTGAGCGTATGAGGAAGAACTCAATCTCCAGTTTGAAAACAAATGACATGGCTGATCCAGTGTCTGATCATGCACAGATGGCGGGAACTCTTTGGGCCTCGTTTAAATCCAGAATGGGCCAGGCCCAAGGGATATCTATGGGCTTTGCTTTACACCAGTTAATTCAGCCAATCCCTGGTCTGGAGGAACTATCTTTGCCCTTTTCGGATGAGGAAATCAACCAGGTTTTGAAGGAGTTGCCTGTTGATCGAGCCCCTGGTCCCGATGGTTTCAATGGGATGTTTGTTAAGCGCTGCTGGCCCATAATTGAGAATGATTTTTTGAGGCTTATTAAGGATTTTTATGAGGGAAAGCTTTCGCTTGAAAGTATCAATGGTTCTCTCATCACACTCATCCCTAAGATCATTTCTCCTGAAGGGCCAGATGATTTCAGGCCTATATCCCTCACCAACACTTGTTTAAAATTCTTAACTAAGTTGTTGGCCAATAGGTTGCAGAAGTGATTCTTAAGTGTATTCACAAAAACCGGTATGGATTCCTCAAAGGTAAATCAATTCAGGACTGCCTGACTTGGTCTTTTGAGTACATCCATCAGTGTAAACAATCCAAGCGACCAATCATTATTCTCAAATTGGACTTTGCTAGGGCTTTTGATACTGTCGAGCATGAGGTCATTCTTCAGATGTTGAAGCATAAAGGGTTTGATGATAAATGGTTGAGTTGGGTTAAGCAAATTCTTTCCACAGGTTCTTCATCTGTTTTGTTAAATGGAATTCCTGGGAAACAATTCAAATGCAAATGTGGAGTCAGACAGGGTGATCCTCTTTCCCCATTGTTGTTTGTCATTGCAGCTGATCTTCTGCAGTCAGTGGTTAACCAAATGTTGGCACATGGAGCTTTATCCCTGCCTATTCCATCTCATGATGTAGATTTTCCCATCATCCAATATGCAGATGATACTATTATCTTTCTTGCCGCTAAGGATGAGGAGCTTATTGCACTTAAAAACATGATGCATACCTTCCAACAATCCACTGGTTTAAAGGTGAACTTTTCAAAATCATCAATGATTCCTTTGAACATAGAGGAAAGTGAAGCTATCAGGCTGGCTGCTATTCTTGGTTGTAGAATTTGACAGCTACCATTCACCTACCTTGGTTTGCCCTTGGGAACTACTAGGCCCAAGATCACTGATCTCATGCCTCTGGTTGATAGTCTTGAGAAGAGATTAATGGTTAGCTCTTCAATGCTGAATCAAGGCTCTCGGTTACAATTGCTTACATCTGTTTTGACCTCTATGCCTATATACTTTTTGTGTAGCCTGAACATCCCACTTGGGATCATTAAGCAGTTGGATCGAATCTTCAGACAGTGTCTCTGGAGGGGTAACAGTGATGCTCCAAAGCAATCCCTGGCTGCATGGGACCTGTTCTGCAGGCCAAAAGACAAAGGTGGTTTAGGGGTCATTAATCTCAACATCCAGAACAAAGGCCTACTCATCAAGCATCTCCACAAATTTTATAACAAGGTTAACATTCCTTGGGTGGCCTTGATTTTGAACAGCTACTATGATCATGGTGTTCCCCATGCCACAGCACAAGCTGGATCGTTCTGGTGGAGAGATGTGCTAAAACTTCATGAGACTTATACTGACATTGCCTCAGTACATGTTAACATGGATGACACAACATTGTTTTGGACTCATTCTTGGCATATTGGGGGCTCTGCTATACCTCTTTATTGGGGACTGCCTCAGTTATTCTCTTTTGTCAATAATGATAAGATATCAGTTCAGGAATTCCTTCAGTCTCATGATCTATTCTCCATGTTTTATCTCCCCCTTCCCCATGAGGTTGCCTCTGAGTTACATGTGCTGGAAGGATGAATCATGCAGTTAAATAGGTACCCCACCATTCCTGATGTTTGGATATGGCCTGGTAAATCTGGGGGTTATTCTGCCAAAAGCTTTTATATCATAATGCACTCCCATTTGCCCACAATACAACCTTGCAAATGGTTGTGCCAGAGTAGGTGCACTATGAAGATCAAGGTTTTTGGATGGTTGCTATTTTTTGACAGACTCCACACAAAGGATATGTTGGTTAGAAGACATTGGAGATCAAGTCAGGATGATAATCTTTGTCTCATCTGTAGTGAATATCTGTATGAGGACAGAATCCATCTGTTCTTCAATTGCAAGTTCAGCACCAGAGTATGGAATTACTTGGGCATTGATTGGGCTGGTCGCTCTGATATCCAACAGTGTATCATCCATGCTCGGACCAGCTTCAGACTTCCTTTCTTCTTTGAAGTTATGCTAACAGCTGCATAGAATATACGGATTCTTAGAAATGGTAGAACCTTTAGAGCTGAGAGAGCCACCTTCAGTGCATGGAAATGTAAATTCATCCATGATATCTCACTCCTAGCTTATAGGGTGAAAGACAAAATCAAACCTCAACTGTTGGCTTGGATTGATTCTCTGTTGTAAAGCAGGTAGGCTTAGTTAGACATAGATAGGTCTTTGTTCCTAGCTCTTGTATATAGTTTTCTATTTTTGTACAGTGCTCTTCTTTATTCAATAAAGGGCTGTGGGGCTTTTGCCTCACAGTAAATATTCAAAAAAAACATATACCTAGGTCGACTTTAACTATTCCCCCCCATCGATCGACGTACCTCACAAGTTATGTCTCTCCTTTCTCTGACAAAGGACAGTTGATCTTCCTATGTAGTTATGTCTGCTTACCACAGCCATATCGTCCCCCCTCATCATTCGTGCATGCCTCCTGACCCGTCTCTCACACGCACGTGCACAGACAGGCAGCCATCCCCTCTCTTATTGATATTGCAGGCGTGCCCTCCGGTTGTCTAGCAAGCCTATCCCACCATTTGTTAGAAGCAACTCCACTACCACCCCCTCCAACACTCTAGCTCTGTCTCTCTTCCAACCTTCTTCCTCTCCTACACATATGCATGGATGCCGATCGATCTCCCTTAATACATGAGGTAGATCGATCTCCCTTAATACATGAGGTAGACCTCTCTCCTCCTCCACACATATGCCAGCCATTGTACCTCTATAGTTAATTAGGCCTCCCTCCCCCTCCCCCCCACCACACACCGATAGTCGAGCGCTGTAGGTAGGTATCCAAGCCACAGAGACAAACTGCACCTGTCCCCTCTCACGTTCCAGTAGGCCAGCCACTCTATATCTTTGACGTGAGCACACACAAATTCGATGGCACTCTTTATCGATCGCGCGCGCACACACACACATCACCCCTCTCTTCGATTCTATGGACACCTCAAGCCGATGATACCTCCACTCTCTTCTCGTGGATCCCCCCTCTATATATATGATATATCTAGGACTCTATTTCACACACATTGCATATGTTACATTTTTTGATTGACCGCCCCCCCCAAAATCTCACGAACCCACACACTATATCGCTCTATGTTTGTATCTCTCTCACACAACCCCACGTAGGTGGTGTACGTATACAAGAAGAGAATAGGTGCACCGTCCACGTACTCACGCTTCGTGCCCAGCCACACCCGCGCAGGTACACGGTGGAGCTCATTTCGGTATGAAATGGCAGCCCACGTGCTAATTTGAACGCGTGTAGCGGTTGTTTACCTACGGAGGTCGTGTACCATGCGTGCATGAAACAAAGTTCAACTTGATGCGTTGGCGCGTTATTTTTAAATAAAGTTATATCCCTCAATGGCACGTACACAGAATATAAAACGATTTTTATGGAGAAAAAGGTAGTCCGCTCCACTCACTACAAAAAAAATACACTTCCGTGATGATACGTGTTTGTCATAGTAGGTCGCGTTTTTTGCCATGCATGTACATCCATGACGATTTTATGACAGAATCAAGATAGTCATACCTGTGCTGTCGTAGAAGTGTTCCATGACATTACCAAAACTATCATCACGGAAGTGTGCACTTCCATGACGATAAATCGCGCGTCACAGAAGTGCTTTCGTCAAGGGTGACCGACACGTGGCATCCACCGTAACGGAACGCCGTTAAGCTATCGGGTCGGGTTTTGGAGCCGATAACCCGTTAACAGCCCCGACCAATGGGGATTTTCCACGTGTAAAATCATCATTGGCTGGAGGAAACACGTGTCGGCTCATCGTTGGGACAGATGTCATCCACTCATTGGACAGAAGGCGCCTATGATACGTCGACACGTGGCACGGCCCAACAGAGGCCCATTCCTGTGAAAAGGCCGGCCCGTTTGACTTGGTCAAAAGGTGGCGGGCCCGCCCATGGAAAGCCTGTTAACGACATGTTTGCATATAGCCCATTTACAGCCCGCTAACCCAAGGCCCGTTACGCCCTATCCGAATTAGGCCCAATAGCGTCATCTGGGCCATCCAATATGATTCTAGCCCATTTTCACTTCTGTCCCATGTATGGCCCATGACGTCTTTCGGCCCATATGAGGCCCTATGTAACTCTTGGCCTATTAACGGCCCGTGGTGAAACTGGCCCGTAATGAACAGTGTATCACTTTACACCCATTAACGGCCCATGGTGAAACTGGCTCGTAATGAACAGTGTATCACTTTATACCCATTAACGGCCCGTTATTCCGTTGGGCCGTTTCCAGCCCATGTTATCTTTCGGCCTTCTCAGAGCCCATTTATTCTTGGGCTCATTTCCAGCATTCATTTACTTACGCCCCATTACTGTCATTTTCTGCTTGTGGGCCAAATTCAGCCCGTGGTTACAGTCGGCCCATTTGTGGTCCGTTAATACGTTGGGCCATTTTCATAGCGTCATCAAATACGGCCTATTAACGATGGCCCGTTATGGTCGGCCCATGAACGGACGATTCCAACTCTAGCCCGTTTACGGCCATAATGTGGCCTGTTATTGGCCCATGTTTCGCCAATCGATCATACGGCCCGTATAAGGCCCATTGATGATATGGCCCGTAGAAGGCCCATTGTTTCTACGGCCCGTAGGAGGCCCATTGTTTCTACGGCCCGTAGAAGGCCTACTGTTACTACGGCTCGTAGAAGGCCCACTATTTCTATGGCCCGTAGGAGGCCCAGTGTCACTACAGTAAATATTAGCCCATGGTTATTGTGGCCTAGTTTTAAAAAATAGGTTATTGCAGCCACTAGCAAACCGCGGTAAAAGAACTGCACTGACTACAAGCAAACAAAAAAACAAGACAACAAGGAAATAAATAAGCAAGCAACTTATGCTAGGCTATCACGGCTATTACACATATTACATCCACTGGGCATCAAAGTTCGCCACCAGTGCAAATATAGGGAACAAAGCAGCATATAAACGCCGCAGCAAAACAAGTCCAGAACTGAAACCACTTTAGAAGAGTTCAAGAAACAATATCCTGGGTACCCATAATGCTGGCAAGATGCTTAGCAAGCTTATTAACTTTATCTTGTTTGGCGCTTAAATCCTCCAGCGCTTGCTGTTGCACAAGAAAGTACGCATCTGAATTCTGCAGGGACTTCCTCAGTCCTTCGGCTTCTTGCCGCAGCACAGCTAACTGATGCCTTTCAGCTTGTAGCTGAGACTGAAGAAGCCGAAGTGATTCAGGCAGCGAGTTCGAAGAGCTTGTGCCAGCGGTACTGGCCAGTAACTCGAACACTACATCAATGCAGGACTGTGGGGTTTTCTCACTGTCTACAAGATCGTTTTTATCACCTTTCTTGGAGACCAACAGGGTTGTCTCACTATCGTGAACCTTATCTGCATTACTTTCTCTACCATTGCATAGTGGGGTGCTCTTCTCCAATATTCTGTTTGCATACTACAAGAGAAACAAGCAGACACATCACAGGTTTAGCTTGTAGTATACAAAACTCATTTTGGTAAACCGGTTCAGTAGTAAGGTGGACAAGATAACAACATGAAACAAACATATATCTATGTACTATGGTCACTGTATTGTCCATATCATTCTAGCTTATGTTCCCTAATCAAGATGGAGACACAGTTCAACTCATATATTTTTAAGACACAGCAGCATAGACAGAATATAAGTGTGAGAAACTACACAGCATTGGCAGCACTTGTAATGTGCATCACATGAGAACATAACTGTTTATACAACTTAAACTGAAATCAACATAGAGCAAGAAGTTAGAACAGCAATCCATTTAAAGAAATAGGTTTAAAACATACCTGTTGCGCCATTGGAGTTTCAATTGGATCCTTCAAAATCGAAAGTAGTTGGTATGAGTAAATACAGTGATGCAACAGCAAAGGAGTATGGACCATAGCTACGGAATCTGACCTGAGAACAGTTGCTCTTCTACTTTAAACGTGGAGTTTGGGTTAGCTGTGGTGGTCTTCGTGCTTTGGGCACTGCAGCAGCTTCACAAACTGCTCGTGTGGGGGTACTCTGTGGTGGACATGGTGCTTTGTCAACTATAAGTGGGTTAGTATCCGCTGGGGTTGCGGTTAGATGGGTTGTAGCTGGTTCTCTGCCCAACGGTGTAAGTGTGCAATCTGGAAGAGTCTCGATTATGTGTGGTGGGGCTTGTTTGTGGGCCAGTACAACCATGGTTCTATCTGCATCGACGGGTAGCACTGTCTTTTGTGAAGAACGGGTTTTTGCTCCCTTAGATACTGCCATCACCCCCTCCAATTCAAATGGCTGATAAACAAGAAAAGAAATTAAACGTACAGACATTGTATGATAGACAGATATGGTAATTCACATATATGTTGTCTAACCAAATAGGACAGCATGACACAATTTCACATATATGATGCCTAACTAAACAGGATAGCATGACACAGTTTCAGATATATGATGGATAACTTAACAGGATATAATGGCATAATTCAACATATGATGAGTACCTAAACAGGATGACACGACAAAACTATATGATGTCTTTCTAAAATAGGTTGGGATGAAATAATTCACATACATGTTGTCTAAGTATACAGGATGGCATGATATAATTGACATAATTGATTCATATACTAAGCAGCTGGCACTCACATGTATGATCTCTAAACTAAGCAGATAGAATTCAATATTGTGCATATGATGTCTAAACTAAGCAATGCAAGACACCATATGCATCATATGAGAAATATAAACATTGCAACTTAGGGCATACACCTCAGGTGGGATATAGGATTGGTCATCTGTCTCTGAATCCTCCTCTGAGGAGCTCCCTGTAACCATCGAGATATATGCTTCAACAGGTACCATTGCCTGCTCTGAAGACCTTGTTTTCACTCCAGATTTTTCCATAATCGGCTCAAGCTGATACACATGAAGAGTAGTTCAATATACACAGATTGTCGACAAATGGAATACGTAATGAAAAAAAAAGATGGCATGAGATAATTCACATATATGATGCCTGGCTCCATGGCGGTGCATAATTCACATATATGATAACTGGCTGAAAAACATGGCATTGCATAATTCACATATCTGATATAGAAAGCAAACAGGAGGCATTCACACAAAGCATGTCTAATCTAAGCAGATGGCATGGCAATGCAAGACACCATATGCATGATATGAGCAATATAACCCAGCCAAGTTAGAGCATGCACCTCGGGGGGGGGGGGAATACGACTGGTCATCTCTCTCTGAATCCTCCTCTGAGGAGCTATCTATAACCAGCAAGAAATCTGCATCGACTGGTAGCACTGACTGCTCAGAAGACCTTGTTTTCACTCCAGATTTTCCCATGACCGACTCAAATGGCTGATGCACAGGAAGAGTAGATGAATGTATAAACATTGTTGACAAATGGAATACATTATGGAAAAAAATATGGCACAATACAATTCACATATACGATGACTGGCTAAACAGGATGGCATTGCATGATTCACGTATATGATGCCTGGCTAAAGAAGATGGCATTGCATAATTCCCATATACTCCCTCCGTTCCTAAATATTTGTCTTTTTAGAGATTTCAAATGGACTACCACATACGGATGTATATAGACATATTTTAGAGTGTAGATTCACTCGTTTTGTTCTATATGTAGTCACTTGTTGAAATCTCTAAAAGACAAATATTTAGGAATGGTGGGAGTATGATATAGAAACCAAACAGGTGGCATGCACACAAAGCAAATCTAAACTAAGCTGATGACATATAAGATGTATAATGTAAGCAATGCAAGGCGCCATATGCATGATATGACCAACATCAGCATGCCAGGTTAGAGCAAACACCTCAGGTGGTAAACAGGCGTGGTCGGCTCCTTCTGAATCTCCATCTGAACAGTTATCTTCCTCTGGAATACAATCTGGAAATGCAGGAGGGGGGCCACTTCGCCCACCATGGAGCGGTGTCTGCATGACATTATATTCGCATGCAACGGTCTTCTCTTTTTCTCTACATGTTCAGTACGATTGTGTACAATATCGGACATGCATAATAAAAAAAGTTAGATTTTGTAAGGCCTAAGGGGTGCATGCAAAAATCAAGACTGATGGTAGCAAATGAGTGGATGGATCCAAAACTAATGATAGCAGGTAGATTATAGCTTCTGTTTAAAAAGATAGACAATGGATCATCTATTGTTTGTTGCCCACGCAACAACCACATAGAAGACCCCAGATGAACCAGTTAGTAGACAGATACTATTCGTTGTTGGCTCGATATGAGACCCATGGGCAATTCAAAACTCAAGATTGAATGATAAAGTAGCAGGTAAGAATAACCGATGTATAACGTAAGCAAACACGAAAGACTGCGACCTCTCTTCCGGAACTGTGTAGTCCTCAGGTTCATCTGCTCAGTCGATGATGGCAATGCAGCTGGCATGGCTGCCGGCAACAGGGAAGATGATCTGAGGCAGCGAAAGGAAGTCTGCAGGGGGATCTCTGCTGCAGTGAACGCTTTTGTCGATGGTGCACCTCAGGTGGGGTGGATGACGGCACGGCAGGAGCAGGACATAACACACAGAGTTTTCTTTGACGCCTATCTGAAAATGAAGTAAATCTGTAAGGGCTCCTTAGAATTGGAGGATTCTATAAACGCAGGGATAGGAAAAACACAGGAATAGGATAGGAATGCACGTGCAAAACAGAGCATTTGGAAACATAGGATTTCAGTCAACCTGGGTGTTTGGCTCACATGAATTGGAAGAACAGAGGAATGGAGAAACAAAGTGATGCGACGAGTGTACAACCTCTTTGGCATAGCCTTGTGGACCTCAGCATCATTGGGTTGGACGTGGAGGATGGTGATGATGCTGGTGTGACTGTCGGAGGCGGGGAAGAAGACCCGAGGCCTCTGGAAATGGCGCCGAGGGTACTGCTCCGCTATGATGGACGGTTCCGTCGTTGGAGCAGCTCCGCTAAGGTGTACGGCGACGAGGCTGAAGCATGACAAGACAGACAACGTTAATCTGAAGTGGGACCCTAATGTCATCTGCAATAGATGATGTAAAATACATCACCAAAAAGTGCTAGATGTAAAACGCATCAGCCGCGCCACGGCCGCTCCGACAGATGCTGTAAGTACTGTTCACTCTGAACTTAACTGAAGAAAATGAACTTCACAGTCGAAACTGAATTTTACTGTCAAAACTGATTGAACTAGTAACAGAGCATTGCAATAGATGTTTAGGGTGTTCGAGCACCAGTAGCAGAGAAGCAGTGATCTAAATCAGCAGATGCTCGAGCAGGGAACGCACTAGCAGAGAGCAAGTCGTGCAGTAGCACCGCGAGCGAGTGCTAAAGCAGCAACTCCTGTAGCTGCCGGAGGTCGTGCAGCAGCAGCAGCAGCAGCGCAAGCGAGAGCAAGAGCAGAGCAGCAGCACGAACGAAAGCAGGAGCAGTGCAGCAGCGCGACCTACAGCAAGAACAGAGCCGCATCGCGAGCGAGAGCCGGAGCAGCTGTAGCTAGTGCCGTTGTGGAAGTCGCCGCCGAGGAAGCAACGACAAGGGGGAGAGACGTCGTGGATGATGTGGCCGGCGACGGTGCCGTCGATGGAGACACGCCATGTCTGCTCGGTATCGAGCACCGGCAGCCCTGTGAGATCGAATAAAAAATAAAATGCAGCGGTGAGTGCAGAACCTCCTTGGTGGCACCGAGTTGGCCTCGGCTTCATTGGAGGAATTGGTGAGGGTGCTACGGTTCCGGTGGGGCAGGTCAAGACGGCGCTGTGGGGATTGAGGTGTCGCGATAGACGAGGCGAACGTCGGGGCAGCTCCTTGGAGGTGGAGGATGGGGCGGCTGATCCGGCGGGACGACGAGATCGACAACGGATCCTCATCCGGTGCGGTGGATGAGGGACAGCGAGCTGTTGCGATGGACGACGTAGTCGGGGAAGAGTCTCCGGCTGGGCGGTGGTCGGGAGGCCGACGGAGGAGCATGGCGTTTCGTGGGTTTTGGCAGCCTCGATGTATGAATGGGGGGCGAAGGGGGAGGGGGAAGCCAAGCTTAGGGACGTGCTTGTCCAAAATGTAGGGTAAGTTACCAGCGTACCCCCACTGGTTTTGACACCGCGACGTGGAGCTTCATTTCCGGCTGAGGGGTAGAAGGGGGATTTCGCGTGTCTGGGCTGCGGAAGCGATTTCGGATGAGGAGGGAGTTCTCGCGTGCGTCCAAATTTCAGGATAACAAGGCGCAGCGCGGGTTGAAGAAGCGGGAGTTTCAAAGCAGGTGAGACAAAAGATACTCGAGCTTGAAAATTTCGGGATAACAAGGTGCCGATTCCTTGTTCGGCAGAACAAACTTAACATGTAAAAAAACAATTCATACAAGACACAAGAGAGTCAAGTCCCCTTTTACTATATTGCTATAGATGCCATTGAAAAAACTACAAGAAAAATGTAAAAAAACCGGGAGAACAAGATTACCCTGCACAGTACCAAATCGATTCGCACTTGCCTCAACAACAACAAAAAACAAATCAATTCCCACCAAAGAAAGAGTAATGTCCCTTTTTATATGATTACAGATGCCATGATCTCGAATTGCAATTTTTGAATCCACGTTATGTTGAATTCGAATATATCGTTAGGTGACCTTGCGGTTTATAATTGATGTAGTCGTACATTTTGATCTTCCATCATATATGAACATTTTACTCCACCATGTGAACATATATATTGTCGTCTACCATATGGACTAAATTTGAATCAATTTTCCTTATTTGAATACGATTGTTGTCAAGTTATACAATAATTTAAATATTATCTTGATAACAAAAAACATACATATAGCAGTAATCATATTTCACTATGAACTACATATACCATACGCTCTCCAATTCAAATATTTGTATCCATTTTATGTTGAATTCAAATCATAGTACATTATTGGTCTAGGTAGCGAGATGTTTGGGATAATCTAAACCCTGTTTTCATACGTATAATTTTTGGCTGAATTGGGACAAGTTTTGGTATAAGCCTCTTGCAAAACCGGAGATTCTCTCAACAAGCCTCGTGGTTCCGAGAGGGAACGTGTCACCTTTGTGTGCGAAACGA
Organism: Triticum aestivum; assembly: GCF_018294505.1. NCBI lineage: Eukaryota > Viridiplantae > Streptophyta > Magnoliopsida > Poales > Poaceae > Triticum > Triticum aestivum. The sequence goes on from NC_057796.1 coordinate 61,552,675, forward strand.
TATACGCTGCCTCCCCCCTGATTTTATTTACAGAGGCAACATAGAACTATATGAGTGCCCTGTTAAATTTTGGAATTATTTCGGGTTCATTTGGCCTTTTCATACATTAATTGAGTTTCTGGACTTTTTATGTGCATAATCTAAATATGAATTGCATGCACATGCTCTGGTGCACCAAAGTGGGTTGAAAAATCACATGTGTGTCCTTGGTTGAATTTCTAGGTCCCATGGAAGAAATGAGAATGAAATTCAAACATCTGGGCATCATGACTCGGCCGAGAACATCGAGAAACTTTGATTTTAAATTCATGTAAATCCAAAACTCGCCTGGAAATCATGAAACTTGGCATGGTGTCATGTCATGGCACTAACATGTTGTGGTAAAAAATTTGGCCGATTTGGAAGCTCGTGGTTCTAAGAGGGAACGTGCCACCTTTGAGTGTGAAACGATATACGCTACCCCCCTTGAGTTTCTTAACAAAGGCAACATAGAACTACATTAGTGCCCTATTAAATTTTGGAATTATTCCGGGTTCATTTGTCATTTTTTATACATTAATTGAGTTTCTGGTCATTTAATGTGCATAAGTCAAATTTGAACTACAAGCACATGCTCTCATGCACCAAAGTTGGTTGAAAAATCATTGTGTCCTCGGGTGAATTTCTAGGTCCCATGCAAGAAATGAGAATAAAATTAAAACATTTGGGCATCGTGGCTCGGCCGAGAACATTGAGAAACTTGGTTTTAAAATTCTTGTAAATCCAAAAGACGTCTGAAAATCATGAAACTTGGCATGGATGTCATGTCATGGTACTACCATGTTGTGGTAAAAAATTGGCCGAATAGGAACAGATTTTGGTATAAGCTTCTTGCAAACCGAAGCTTCTCTCAAGAAGGCTCGTGGTTCTGAGAGGGAACGTGCCACCTTTGAGTGCGAAACGATATACGTTGTCCCCCTTGAGTTTATTTACAAAGGCAACATAGAACTACATGAGTGCGCTGTTAAATTTTGGAATTATTCCGGCTTCGTTTGGCCTTATTTACACATTAATTGAGTTTTTGGTCATTTAATGTGCATAATACAAATTTGAACTACAAGCACATGTTCCCGTGCACCAAAGTTGGTTGAAAAATCACATTTGTGTCCTTGGGTGAATTTCTACTCCCTCCTTCCATCTATATAGGTCCTAATGCGTTTTTCGAGGCTAACTTTGACCAAACGTTAGAGCAATAATATATGAGATGCAACTTACAAAAAGCATACCTTCAAATTTGTATGTCAAAGGAGCTTCCAATAATATAATTTTCATAGTATACATCTCATGTGCTATTAATCTTGTCAATAGTCAAAGGTTGTCTTGAAAAACACATTAGGCCCTATATAGATGGAAGGAGGGAGTAGGTCCCATGCAAAAAATGAGAATAAAATTCAAACATCTGGGCATCGTGGCTCGGTCGAGAACATTGAGAAACTTGGTTTTAAAATCATGAAACTTGGCATGGTGTCATGTCATGGTAGTACCATGCCGTGGTAAAAAAAATTGGCCGAATAGGAACAAATTTTGGTATAAGCTTCTTCCAAATCGGAGCTTCTCTCAAGAAGGCTCGTGGTTCTGGGAGGGAACGTGTCACCTTTGTGTGCATAATTCAATTTGAAATACGAGCACATGTTCCAGTGCACCAAAGTTGGTTGAAAAATCACATGTGTGTCCTCGGGTAAATTTCTAGGTTCCATGCAAGAAATGGGAATGAAATTCAAAATTCTGGGCGTCGTGGCTGGGTTGGAAACATTGAGAAACTTAGTTTTTTAATTCTTGTAAATCCAAAACACGCATGAAAATAATGAAACTTGGCTTGGTGCCATGACATGGCACCAACATGCTGTGGTAAATTTGCAGTCCGATTTGCGAAGGCGCACACATTAACAATCAACAAAGTCATTTTGGAACAAGTGCTGTCACGTTACAATCGGAAACACAAGTATTATTGAAAGCGTGGGCGTTCTACTTACTAGTACCATTTACGTGCCGCCACGCGTCCCCATTTTTTATTAGCTAGGAGGCGCCGTGCAGGGTAGCTATTTGAGTACGAGAGGCGTGCGATCAGACCCCTGCGCGTGCTTATCGGGAGGAGAGCCCTTTGACCTCCATCTGTCGTCCACCTCTCTCCCAAGGTCTCCATTAATGGCGCCCGAGACTCTGTTTAATGGCGTGGCTATGTCTCACTCGACTGAGATTTAAGAGAGAGAAAAGAAAATCTGAAAGCACGGATCTTGATGTAAGATCCGACGGACCTATATAGCATCTACTTCAACTTATAGCAAGACTGATGAATATATAAGGACGATTAATTTTTAATTGATCAAAGAAGGGCTTGCCCCTTCCGATTTTCATTACTGAAAACCACCACAATTCACAAGAAGTTTAGCACAACTCCAGCCTAACACGAAGGACTAAAAGCTACCAGATTGAAATCGCAACATCCCAAGAGGCCAACAAAGGCCAAACACCCGCGCTAGAACCCAACATTTCACAACCGACGACAAAATCCACATCCTAAACCGATTATTACATCAAAAGAAACCAGGAAACTGAAGGAAGCCCAGTAGCAACTAGAAGGACAGCAACGCCAGGGTCGCCACAAGAAGAGTGCTCTTCATTCCAGCCTCGCAACATTGATCTTCCACAGAAAGATAAGGACGATTAATTGTCTTACATAATTATAAAGATAATTCAAAAAGCCACATGCGGCTACGCCCAAAATACACAAGGGCAAAAGAAGAAGGAAGACAAGGATCTGGCTCGCTGATCTCTACTTTCTTGATGCGTTGCTGCAGGCCACGGGAACTAGTCTCCGCGGCGAGCGGCGATGAGCTCTTTCGTGTCCTCAAGACGCTGCTTGAGAACATCCACGGATTCCTCCGCCAGCCTTTGGCACTCGTTGCGGACCATGTCATTCTCGTCCATAAGTTTCTTGAGGATGACGCCAGTCCTCTTCAACAAGGCACTGCTCTCCTCCTGCTGGTCTGCACTTCGGACGATCTTCGCCCTCAGCAGGTCGCGCTCGGCCCGGAGCCTCTCATTGCCCTCCCTTAGTTGCCAGATGACACCGGTAGCCTGTTCAAACGAGGCTTTCATGTCGTCCTGCAACCTCGCCCAGCCGGAGATCTGATCCATCTGGCTATGGACGATCGCATGCATGCGCCTGTAACAGTCGTCGCCTGCCCGCGAGAAATTTTCCCAGGCCGCCGCGGCGCGGAGGGACATCTCTGCTACATTCGTGGTGCGGCGGGACATCTCTGCTTCTTCCGTGGCACTGCCGGACCAGTCTGTTGCATCGACGGCGCGGCGGGACCTCTGTGCTGCTTCAGCGGTGCGGCGGGACCTCTGTGCTGCTACTTCCACGCGATGGGACATGTCAGCTGCTCTCGCAGCGAGGCGGGACATCTCTCGTGCTTCCGCTTCCATGCTCGCCTCTCCCTGGTGGCAATCTCTCGACCCAGAACTCACGCTGGCCATGGCAGACGGAAGGGAAGGATGCTGAATGACTTGTTTGTTTTTGTGGATGAGGAGTTGAGGAGGAATGTGCAGTCATCTTGGCATACTAGTATTTATAACCGAGTACTAATACGCTCCTAAGTGGGAAACCGTTTAGGTTGTGATCGGTGTGAACAGGTTTGCAATTCAATATAGCTTGGTACTAATACGCTCCTAAGTGGGAAACCGTTTAGGTTGTGATTGGTGTGAACAGGTTTGCAATTCAATATAGCGTGGAGTAATTTGGAATGTGACGAGACGCAAGCTCAAAATTTATTGACGGTTCTAGTTTCGAAGTGCGGCACTATTCCCGGATGGAGTACTTCTTTTTCTACTCCCTCCTTTCCGGTTTTATAGGGCTTATCTCAAAATTTTAGTTTTTCCATTTTATAAGGCTCAATTTGGTTGTTCCCCAACACATGTTCAGATTCCAAGGTGCATTAAATCATTGCATGCAAGTATTAAGAGAAAATTGACCAATGCAAGTACTTTATGCATGCATGGATTGCAATTAATGCATTGATAAACATAATTTTTTGAGAAAAACAAGAGCATTAATTAGGTGCTTTGGCAAACTACAAAAAATATTCCACCACTCACCATCTTGGTTGATGAGATTTTTGAATTAAGCCCTATAAACCGGAAAGGAGGGAGTACTGCTGTGTACGTGCAATAACTGGCACCGTCGTATACATATCTTACGGTTAATGGGGCGTTCGACGGGAATAGCCACGTGGCGAGCTCTCACACACGCGTTTGTTTTTTCTCGAAAAGGACGATGATGACCCCCGGGCTCTGCATCTGGGAGTCACACACGCATCTGTAGCTATGAATTGTAGTGTTCTCAACCATCCGATTGGGTCTATCATGGATGTACCTATATACTAAAACATGTCTAGATACATCTATATTTTGACAAATGGAAGGCATGTATTGTGGAACGGAGGGAGTGCTTGTCATCAAAATGGATAAAATGGGACGTATCTAGAACTAAAATACGTCTACATACATCTCCTTTTATCAATTTTGATGACAAGTAGTACTTCTTACCCAAAGGAACTTTATATCCAACAAACACAAAATATCCGTTCGACTGTTGGAAATTACTGATCTGATGTCGAAGTAATTGCTGCATCACCACCAAAACCCACCATTTCTTAAGCTAAAGTAGACCAAGGTAATCCCTATATTAGCATATTACTAAGATAAATAGAAGGCACTGTAGAAACATTTAGGGCGTGAGCTTGTCAATCTGAATGTGGAGGGACACAAGCTTAGCCCCGGCCAGGAGCTTGGGCGGAACTGTCAAGAAGGTCAGCTCCTGCACGTCGACGTCGCCGGGATCCTTGCTGCTTGTGACCTCCATTTCCACCTTGACGGCGTCGGTCGTGCCTTTGGGCTCCCCCGGCGGGCCGTTCGCCCACAGCTTGGCCATGTAGTGCGGTAGTGGGGACGCCCCCGCTCTGATGCAGACGACCGACACGGCGATATGCGCGCCGATGTCGAGCACGCCGCCGACCAAGAAAAACGTGCAGCGGTCCTCCTCCGCGAACAGCAAGAGCCGTGGCTCCGACAGTGGCACTTGCAGCTGGAGCACCTTGCCGTACTGGATCCTGTGCACGGGCATGGAATGTGCGGTGCTGATGTGGTGGTAGAGTGCCGGCGGCGGGCCTTCGTAGCCGTAGACGGGCACGGGGCATTTGCAGGGCGTGAGTGGACACACGCTCTGGTGATCGGCGAGCTTGTGGTAAGTGACGTAGAGCCCACAGCCTTCGTGCGGGCACTCCACCCTCACCGACGAAAGGACGGAGTCCACCGCCGTGTTCCGCACGTCGAAGAGACCGCCGCGCTCGCAGTTCTGGCACTGCCGCTGGTTCCCGGGGCGCTCGACGCGGCAGTCCGCGCAGGCCAGGTGCCCTCCCTTGCACTGCAGAAATCAATCGAACAGCACATCAAGCAAGAAACCTGCACCTTGCTCAATCAGCCGAACGGACGAGGTGTATTCGAACCTCATACACTGGAGGCGTCAAGGGGCGGAGGCACAAGGGGCAGTGGAGCACGGTGAGGTCCATCGAGACCTTAGAGAGCTCCATCGCCGGGTCCTGTTCGGTCTGCATGATCTCGCCCTCCTCGTGCACAACCATCTCTCGACTTGGGCCGGGGTATTACAAAGCTTTACCGTCACATATTTTATACTGCTTCAAGGTGCATTAAATCAACACATGAAAGTATCAAAAGGAGAGTCACGGCATGCATGCATGCGTTGTTATTAATGCATCGGTAAACGCAAATTCTTGAAATGAATCGAGTGCAGTGCTTTGATGTGTCGCGTCAACTCGTACATCAACGAGATGTTTGATTATCCTCTCCCTCGCGGACTTAACTGCACCTGCCTTTGGCTGTATGACAGGTTGGCCACACACCTGTCGGGCCCACCTGTCATACACGCAAAGGCAGGAGCGTACCTCCCTCGCCCATGAGCGTAGTGGCTGGCAAGACTAGGAGAAGCTTTCGCTACACGCTCTCCCACCCGCACGCGGTGGACATGCAGCAGTTCAATCGGTGTCAGATGGCCAGAAGCGTACTGTAGTACTCCTCCTGTGCAGTAGTACTCCATCATTGTTCGACTTCCCGAAGAGGCGAAGAGCCAAGCGCAGCCCGGACGCTCGTGTGGCAGTTTCATGTGTAGAGTAGTCTAGGATAGCGTGTACCGTGCCTGTAAGCTTAAAATCGTTGGGGTCGGCTCCATGCTATGTGGCCGTCTCAAAGTTTAAAAAAAATTAAAATAGTCTTCTGGCCCTACCTGACACCCTGGTGATTGTAGTTTGCACGCTCATCTGGTCAAGACAGGAATATATATTTTAATTTGTCTTTTTTTCAAAAAGGGGGGACTCCCCGGCCTCTGCATCAGAACGATGCAGACGGCCACATATATTTTAATTTGTGGTGGGTAAATGTTAGAGGTTGCAGCAAATATATTGTACACTGCGGGTCTTTCAGCCAAGTTTAGAGGCAAGCATGTGGGGCCAGTGCTATGATGTGTCGCGTCAACTCGTACAACGAGGAGAAGCTTGATTTTACCACACGCCTTCTCCCTCACCCATGCGCGCGGTTGCTCGCAAACGAGGACATGCTTTTGCTTAGTAGTACTTCTACAACAAGCTATCCGTCCCGCTCGCGGTGGACGGACATGCAGCAGTGGATTCGACACTGTAGAAGCAGTAGTAGTAACATCATTGTTCGTCTTCTCGAAGAGGCGAAGAGCCAAGCGCAAACCGAACGTTGCAGTTGCGAACATTGGAGCACGCATATAGCCAGGCTCTTGCATGAGACAAAATTGCTATGTGAGCCCACTATTGTACTAGTACGTACAACTACTTGATAGTATAGCCCTGTAAACCAGAAAGGAGTATTTGCCCTTCTAGAGATTTCAACAAGTGACTAGACTACACCGAGACGGAGTACATATGGAGCAAAATGAGTGAATCTGCACCGTCAACAAATACGTACTAGTTCTATCGTTTTCCTCTCCGAGGTGCACAATATTGAGTATACTGACTAGTCTATTTTTTACACGCATTTATGTTTTTTACACAGTACAGACGCAAGCGCTCATATACACGCGCATACACTCACCCCTATGAATGCACACACGCACGGCACTATCATCTTGAAATTTACGAAGTCACCATAGGCACCTCGTCGTCGACGGGTCCATAGGTGCTTGAATGCCAAGGAGGGAGAGGGTAGCGGTTCCCGAGACATTGAACGGTCAATGATGCATCCTCAATTACATGCAGAGGGAATTAATTGGAGAAGCAGAATAGAGCCAGCACGATGTGAATGCAACACAGTTTGGACTCTCGTATAATAAAGGCGCCCCACCACTCCAATCCATCTACTCCCAAGTCTCTGCGCAACACTGCTCACTCCAATCCAAGACCAAGTGACTAGAAGCCACAAGCACCTATGGAGGCGATGGACACGAGCGGCAGTCGGCTGTGCCAAATCATCCAAGGCGCCGGCCTGCGGCCCCGCACCGCGCAGTGTTTCCAGACGGTGCTGGCGACCGCAGGCATCATAGCCCTCGCCGACGCAGGCTTCGCCTCTCGCATGGACGACATGATGGTCAACTCCATCCGCAAGTTCACCGCCGTCAAGAAGCGCGCGGACGACCATGCCGTACTGCTCCAGCCCGCGCGCCCAGGCTCCTCATTGTCTGCCACCCTCATCGGCCTCCATGGTCACGAACTCTTTCAAGCCCTGGTGGCCCTGCAGGTGCCGGAGGTCGCGACGAAGAATGTGCACCTCGAGGCCGCACTCACCGCGCAGCGCCTCGCCATGCAAGAAACCGTCGACCTGCACATCCACGTCTACGAGGAAATCGTCTACATAGGCCACTACAAGGCAAGCGAGGACAGAAAGACGTTGGCCTTCTTCCAGCGGCTGGAATCCTTGGACGCCATTGTTCAGAAGCACGTCGACCAGGCCACGAAAGTCGCTGCTACTTAGGCGTCGTTCGGTGGGCCGGCGCCCTGAGTCGAGGAGGTGGACGTCATCGATGGATGCATCTCTTCTTGCCTCCTGTAACCAGAACTGCATCACCTCGTGGCCTTAATGTTTTATTAGTATAGTACTCCCTCCGTTCCCAAATATAAGTCTTTCTAAAGATGCCAGCAAGTGACAACTACATACGGAGAAAAATGAGTGAATCTACACTCTAAACTATGTCTACGTACATCTGTATCCTGTATTCCATTTGAAATAGTATCTAAAAAGGCTTGTATTTATGAACGGAGGGAGTATATGGCATTTTTATTCCAGTCGTAACGTTTTCACTGTGAGGTGGGGCCGCAGTTGAGCAAACCCACCCTGCCCACCGGGCGTCGGCCGAGTTTAGAATTAGAAGAGAGAAACGAGGGAGGAGAGCTAGCTGTAGCACGGACGCTGTTGCCAGATGGGACTCATGTTTATAGAATAGGAGTACTGAGCACTCGTGCCTCTTTTTTTTTGAGGGAAAAATTAGTCGTATGTCTAGTACCACTAGTTGGGTGCGTGCGACCTATAGCTATCATCACTTTAGGTCTCCTTTTCGAACCGCGGCTACGCTTCACAATACATATTATTTCACGCATTTATCCTCCTATATGTACTCCTAGGCTATTTCCACGTGCTCCCATTCGCCGACATGTGGTACATAGAGCATCTAGGTCGTAGTGCATGCACGACTCGGAGCATATGCTGGGGTACTTTACATTTCAGACCTCACGAATTACATGCAAACCCCCCGCAGAAGAATAAATAAATGAATGAATTACTACATGAAACCGGATTATTTTCGTGGAAACCGGAGCACGTTCATTAAATTTTGGACATAACACGTTTATAAAAAATGACCGGACCGAGACCAGTCTAAGGGCCTCTTTGATTTTTCCCGCAAAAAAAGGGCCTCTTTGATTCGCAGGATACTGAAAACACAGGAATGGGGAAAGTATGATGGCGATGAACCGAGACGAGGAGAACTCTAACTCAGTTAGAGGTTAGAGTTAGATTCTAACCCTGAACTAACTCTAAACCAAAGAGGTGTATTGATGGCAGGGTTAGATTGACAATAAATGCTCTATCTCAATCATTTGACTACTTTGGACCCTATTTCCTGCCGGATTTGGAGGGTGCTTGGATACATTTTAGTTCCATGACTAAAAGTAGTGGGACTAAAACTTGCTATCCTCACCCATGCTTGGATCCAAATACTAAAGAGACTAAAATCAAGTTAATGAGCATTTATTATCCTCCAAACCCTCCCATCCAGAACTCACCTATGTTAAAGGAGAGGAGTTTAATGAGGAGAGAGAGGACTAATCCACATTTTAGTAGGGGTACCCCTGACTAAATTTTTTTAGTCTCAAGACTAGTTTTAGCACCTCTTTAGTCAGGGGTGCTTGGAACTTTAGCCTCTTAAAGAGACTATTTTTAGTCAGACTAAAATAAGTCCCTTGGATCCAAGCACCCTCTTGGTGTGGCTGGCTCTTCTGTGGCCTCCTCCCGCTCACAATTGACATAAACGAACCATCTATACAAATCAAGCATGCAAAACATGATAATTTTTACTTTGTCCATACAAATGAGATATCCCACTTAAACATACAAGTCGTCAATCAAGCTTCACAAAATAAAAAAACACTTCATGAAACAAAGAATGAGCTAACTCATCACGGAAGTCATTCACGATAGGGAGGGAGCCCGGAGCCCCTCACGCACCGAGTGAGGAGCTCGCCATCGTTGCTCTGGAGGAAGGCTCTGTAGAGCCCAAGCCCCGGGAACCCCTCCGACGCCGGCCCTTGCGAGTTGAGGTCGACACCGGCATGGGTAGCAGGGCCGCTTGCCACCGACTGGGAACTTAATCTTTGGGCCTCTAGAAATAATGCAAGCCTGTAACTAAATTACCTAGAAAGGTGAACTGAATCTTTGGGACTCTAGAAATAATGCAAGCCTGAAACTGAAATACCTAGAAAGGTGAACTGAATCTTTGGGCCTCTAGAAATAATGCAAGCCTGAAAGTGAAATACCTAGAAAGGTGAACTGAATATTTGGGCCTCTAGAAATAATGCAAGCCTGAAACTGAAATACCTAGAAAGGTGAACTGAATCTTTGGGCCTCTAGAAATAATGTAAGCCTGAAATTGAAATACCTAGAAAGGTGAACTGAATCTTTGGGCCTCTAGAAATAATGCAAGCCTGAAATTGAAATACCTAGAAAGGTGACCTGAATCTTTGGGCCTCTAGAAAGATTTATTACCTCCTCAAGCAGCATCAAGCAATTCCATGCGTGCACCACAAATCTATACCAAGTTTAATTAGGATCTACTTTTCCAAATCATAATTAGCGCTAGAGCAAGCAAGATCAATGATATGGTCGTGAGACAGCGAAGGAACGAACAAACCCACCCCTCTCGCGACCTCCCTGGTAGATGCGCCGCCGCCGCGCACGACAGAGGGAGAAAAACGACTGGTGAAGGGGGAGCGGGGCGACCTTCGAAGGCCGGAGGGAGAGGGAGGCCGAACTAGGGCGGCGGAGGCCGGAAGGAGACGGCGGTCGGAGGAGAGAGAGGGCGAGCGGCCCTATGGGGAACAGAGAGGAGTTGTGCGAGAGGGGAGGGGAGCGATCTGGTGTGGGCAGGGGAGATTTTTTTAGTTCTCTTTTAGTGGGCCCGAGGATAACTAACCCAATTAGAACCTCTCCACCGGGCTAGTTTTTTTAGCTGGGTTAGAGCAAACTAGCTCAAACTAACCCCTCTTGTTTCGATAATTTGAGGCTGTTTCAACCCAAACTAGCTCTAACTCAGGGATCCAAACAAAGAGGAGTGTTACTGTACATGCTACAGTGTGGACCGTAGCACATTGTTTTTATGGCCATATCACCACATTGTTTTCTACTGCTGGTTCACTGGGCTACCGTGGTTCGCACTACTGGTTCACTGGGCTGCCGTGGTTTGCACTCCTCCGACCTGAGTAGTACTCCCTCCGTTCCTAAATATAAGTCTTCGTACATATTTCACTGTGGACCACATACGGATGTATATAGATGCATTTTATGTGTAGATTCACTCATTTTCTTCGTATGTGGTCCATAGTGAAATCTCTCCAAAGACTTATATTTAGGAACGGAGGGAGTAGTATAGTACTAGTATATACCGCATCATTCTTTGCTCCTTCTTACTACTCTGACATGTGGGAGAGCCAACATCCGGGTCGACGTGTCATGTACCAGATTAGAGCGCGGAACGGAAGGGGGGCATCACCCCGGTCGGAGCACCAGTAATTCATGACTATAGTGAGTGGTCATATCACAAGTCTTTCCAGCAGTAACGTGCCGTCAAATCGCACAGCCCCACTCGCTCACCCTCCTCGCCTCTCTGTCAAACCGCCTACCCGAAAACGGCCGCACATACTGCGCGGGAAAAGCCCCGCCCTTAACTTTTAACTACGCAAAAATAGTTCGAGCTTGTTCATTCTATATAAATATAGTACTTACTGTATGTTTATTCACCCGTGGGGTTGTTCAATGAATGGAGGGGCGGGGAGCACAAGTGAACAATACTGTAGTACTACTAGTAGTAAGTAGGAGTCGTACAATAGTCACCTTAAATAGAGAGTTTCTTTTCTTTAATGCCACGTACACAAATTGAAACGCTTGTTGTGGAGAGAAAAAAGTTAATCACTCCACTATATATGGACGCAGGGGCCTGAGCGCTTGCTTTACTAGGGTTGCTCTCTTCATTCTCTCATCCTCTCCAGATATAAACAAGAGAGCGGTAGTGACATTTTCTCTCTGCTCACCGCTGGTCACAGATCCGGCCGGATCCCTTCGGCCGGTGTGTGTAGAGGACTAAAAGGTGCATCGTTCACGCAGTCATCGCCGACGAGGGAGGAAACCCACAGCTGCCGGAGGGGCCCGATCCTCTGCCCGTGTCGTTCTCTCCGACACAACGCCGGCTCGGCAGGTCCTCCGACCCTTCTTCCTCCCTGCCGTATTGTTCGCAGATCCGACCTGCCGCCGCCGACATCCCGGCGACCCTCAGGTATAGGTTCTTCGAAAGCGGCCTTGCTCTACTGCCCCATCTCCCCACGTGTCTGCATGTGCATCTTTTTCTACTCCCATCAGCTCTTCCAAAGCCACCTAAATTTTTAGTATTATTAGAGGTAAAGCTACTTCATGCATTCGAATCTAGGGCTTTGTTCAAACAACGAAGAAAGGGGGGAAAGTTGTAGCATGAATCTAGGACTTGATTCAAAGAGGAAATAATATGGTGAAAGTAGTAGAGACTGGATACCCAACCGGTCTCTTGGTTGAAAAGGGAAATAATGGGAAAACGCAGTACAAACTTGATAAGGAACATATCTATTATTGGTTGAAAAAAGGATAGAAAGTGGCGGCTGGTGGACAAGTCAACAGAGTATGTCCAGGATTAGATTTGCTGCCATCACATAGTAAAAGGTCTCCAGGATTAGATTTGCTCCCCTCACATAGTAAAAGGTCTCAGGATTAGATTTGCTGCCCTCACATAGTAAAAGGTCTCAGGATTAGATTTGTTGCCCTCACATAGTAAAAGGTCTCCAGGATTAGATTTGCTGCCCTCAC